>NC_137353.1:19873369-20338635 GCF_965287045.1 Carcharhinus amblyrhynchos | reverse complement strand
ATCGAGTCAGTAACTCAGGCACTGGGTGCAGTGAATCCGGATTGAGTCAGTAACTCAGGTAATGGGTGCAGTGAATCCGGATTGAGTCAGTAACTCAGACACTGGGTGCAGTGAATCCAGATTGAGTCAGTAACTCAGACACTAGGTCACAGTGAGTCTGGATCGAGTCAGTAACTCAGGCACTGGGTGCAGTGAATCCGGATTGAGTCAGTAATTCAGGCAATGGGTGCAGTGAATCCGGATTGAGTCAGTAACTCGGGCACTGGGTGTAGTGAATCTGGATTGAGTCAGTAACTCAGACACTGGGTGCAGTGACTCCGCATTGAGTCAGTAACTCAGACACTGGGTGCAGTGAATCCGGATTGAGTCAGTAACTCAGACACTGGGTGCAGTGAGTCCGCATTGAGTCAGTAACTCAGACACTGGGTGCAGTGAATCCGGATTGAGTCAGTAACTCAGACACTGGGTGCAGTGAATCCAGATTGAGTCAGTAACTCAGACACTAGGTCACAGTGAGTCTGGATCGAGTCAGTAACTCAGGCAATGGGTGCAGTGAATCCGGATTGAGTCAGTAACTCGGGCACTGGGTGTAGTGAATCCGGATTGAGTCAGTAATTCAGGCACTGGGTGCAGTGAATCCGGATTGAGTCAGTAACTCAGACACTAGGTCACAGTGAGTCTGGATCGAGTCAGTAACTCAGGCAATGGGTGCAGTGAATCCGGATTGAGTCAGTAACTCAGACACTGGGTGCAGTGAATCCAGATTGAGTCAGTAACTCAGACACTAGGTCACAGTGAGTCTGGATCGAGTCAGTAACTCAGGCAATGGGTGCAGTGAATCCGGATTGAGTCAGTAACTCGGGCACTGGGTGTAGTGAATCCGGATTGAGTCAGTAATTCAGGCACTGGGTGCAGTGAATCCGGATTGAGCCAGTAACTCGGATACTGGGTGCAGTGAATCCGGATTGAGTCAGTAATTCAGGCACTGGAGTCTAAAACTGTTTACAATACTCCAAATGTAATCTGATCTGAGCCTTTTCAGCCTCAGAAGTACAGCCATATCCTTGTATTCTGGCTCTCTCGACAATTACAGTTGCCTTCCTAACTGCTGACTGAACCCGTATGTTAACCTTGAGAGAATCTTCATGAATGACTCCCAAGTCCCTTTGTGTTTCTGATTTCCTAAGCATTTTCCCCTTTAGTGAATAGTCTATGCCTCTATTCCTCCTTCCAAAGTGCGTAACCACACACTTTTCCGCATTATATTCCATCTGCCACTTCTTTGCCCACTCTCCTAACCTGTCCAATTCCTTCTGCAGCCCCCTTGCTTCCTCAGTACTACCTGTCCCTCTACATAGCTTTGTATCACCTGCAAACTTAGCAACAGTGCCTTCAGTTCCTTTCCCCAAATCATTAATGTGTACTGTGAAAAGTTGTGGTCCCAGCACTGACCCCTGAGGCACATCACTAGTCACTGGCTGCCATCCTGAAAAAGACCCCTTTATCCCCACTCTCTGCCTTCTGCCAGTCAGCCAATCCTCTGTCCATACCAGGATCTTACCCTTAACACCATGAGCACTTAAACTATTTAACAGTCTCGTATGTGACACCTTGTCAGAGGCTTTATGGAAATCTAAATAAATCACATCCACTGGTTCTCCTTTATCTAACTTCCTTGTTATCCCCTCAAAGAACTCTAATAGATTTGTCAGGCATGACCTCCCTTTGACAAAGCTGTGCTGACTCAGTCCTACTTTATCATGCACTCCCAAATACTCTGCGATCTCATCTTTAATAATGGACTTTAAAATCTTGCCAATGACTGAAGTCAGGCTAACAGGCTGATAATTTCCCTTCTGCTGCCTCCCTCTCTTCTTAAACAGCGGTATTACATGAGCTACTTTCCAGTCCTCTGGGACCCTCCCTGCCTCCAGTGATTCCTGAAAGATCACCACCAATGCCCCCATAATTTCCTCAGCTATCGCTTAAAATCCTGGGATGTAGTCCATCTGGTCCAGGCAATTTATCCACCTCCAGACCTTTCAGCTTCCCCAGAATCACCTTCTTAGCGATGGCCATCACACTCACCTGTACCCCCTGATTCCCCTGGAGCTCTGGCACCCACTGGTATCCTCCACTCTGAAGACTGATGCAAAGTAACTATTCAGTTCCTCTGCCATTGCTTTGTTTCCTATTATTAGTTCTCCAGCCTCATTTTCCAGTGGTCCAGTGGCTATTTTTGCCTGCCTCTTACCTTTTATATATTGAAAAAAACTCTTCCTATCTTCTTTTATATTACTAGCTAGCTCACACTCATATTTCATCTTCCCCACCATTACATTTTTAGTTGTGCTCTGCTCGCTTTTAAAGACTTCCCAATCCTCTGGCTTCCCATTAATCTTTGCCACTTTGTATGCTCTTTCTTTTGCTTTGATGCTGTCCTTAACTTCCTTCGTCAGCCATGGATGCTGCGTCCCCCCCTCAGCCTGTTTCCCACCACCCCCCCCTCAGCCTGTTTCCCACCACCCCCCCCTCAGCCTGTTTCCTGGTTCCCTCCTCCAGATCATCTATATAAATGGTAAATAGCTGAGGCCCCAGCACCGACCCCTGGGGCACTCCACTAGTCACCAACCACCAATCCGAATAGCACCCATTGACCCCCACTCTCTGCCTCCTATTTGACAACCAATCCCCTATCCACGCTAACACCCTACCCCCAACTCCATGCCCCCTAACCTTCTGCAATAACCTCTTGTGAGGCACCTTGTCAAACGCCTTCTGAAAATCAAGAAACACCACATCCACCGCCCTAGACACATCCTCATAGAACTCCAGTAAATTTGTCAGACACGACTCCCCCTTAACGAAACCGTGCTGCGTCTGCTCTATCAAGCAATTCCTCTCAAGATGCCTCGCTATTTCCTCCTTGATGACGGATTCTAACATTTTACCTACAACAGACGTTAAACTAACCGGCCTATAATTCCCTGCCTTTTGCCTGCCACCCTTCTTAAACAACGGCGTAACATTAGCCGTTTTCCAATCTTCCGGCACTTCTCCGGAATCCAGCGAGGTTTGGAAAATAACCACCAAGGCATCCACTATAACCTCCGCCATTTCTTTCAGAACCCTCGGATGCATTCCATCCGGTCCTGGGGACTTGTCCACAATCAGTCCCTCCAGTCTGTTGAGCACCGCCTCTCTAGTAACAATAATGTCATTGAGACCCTCCAGTCCTACCACCTTTCCATCTCTAACACTCGGCAAATTATTCACGTCCTCCTCCGTGAAGACCGAAACAAAAAAGTTATTCAAGACCTCAGCCATTTCCCCATCCCCTACCACTAGCTCCCCTTTCTCATCCTCTAAGGGTCCAACTCTGGCCAGCTCCTCCCTTTTGTCTTTGTAGTTATTCCATTGTAATACTGTTTCATCTGACTCCAGCTTCTTCCCCTCAAACTGCAGGGTAAATTCTATCATATTGTGGTCACTGCCTCAGTAACTCAGACACTGGGTGCAGTGAATCCGGATTGAGTCAGTAACTCAGACACTGGGTGCAGTGAATCCGGATTGAGTCAGTAACTCAGACACTGGGTGCAGTGAATCCGGATTGAGTCAGTAACTCAGACACTGGGTGCAGTGACTCCGGATTGAGTCAGTAACTCAGACACTGGGTGCAGTGAATCCGGATTGAGTCAGTAACTCAGACTCTGGGTGCAGTGAATCCGGATTGAGTCAGTAACTCAGACACTGGGTGCAGTGAATCCGGATTGAGTCAGTAACTCAGACACTGGGTGCAGTGACTCCGGATTGAGTCAGTAACTCAGGCACTGGGTGCAGTGAATCCGGATTGAGTCAGTAACTCAGACACTGGGTGCAGTGAATCCGGATCGAGTCAGTAACTCAGACACTGGGTGCAGTGAATCCGGATCGAGTCAGTAACTCAGACACTGGGTGCAGTGAATCCGGATTGAGTCAGTAACTCAGACACTGGGTGCAGTGAATCTGGGTTGCGTCAGTAACTCAGACACTGGGTGCAGTGAATCCGGATTGAGTCTAACTCAGACACTGAGTGCAGTGAATCTGGGTTGAGTCAGTAACTCGGACACTGGGTGCAGTGAATCCGGATTGAGTCAGTCACTCGGACACTGGGTGCAGTGAATCCGGATCGAGTCAGTCACTCGGACACTGGGTGCAGTGAATCCGGATCGAGTCAGTCACTCGGACACTGGGTGCAGTGAATCCGGATCGAGTCAGTAACTCAGACACTGGGTGCAGTGAATCCGGATTGAGTCAGTAACTCAGGCCCTGGGTGCAGTGAATCTGGGTTGAGTCAGTAACTCAGACACTGGGTGCAGTGAATCCGGATTGAGTCAGTAACTCAGACACTGGGTGCAGTGAATCCGGATCGAGTCAGTAACTCAGACACTGGGTGCAGTGAATCCGGATTGAGTCAGTAACTCAGACACTGGGTGCAGTGACTCCGGATTGAGTCAGTAACTCAGACACTGGGTGCAGTGAATCCGGATTGAGTCAGTAACTCAGGCACTGGGTGCAGTGAATCCGGATCGAGTCAGTAACTCAGGCACTGGGTGCAGTGAATCCGGATCGAGTCAGTAACTCAGGCACTGGGTGCAGTGAATCCGGATTGAGTCAGTAACTCAGACACTGGGTGCAGTGAATCCGGATTGAGTCAGTAACTCAGGCACTGGGTGCAGTGAATCCGGATTGAGCCAGTAACTCGGATACTGGGTGCAGTGAATCCGGATTGAGTCAGTAATTCAGGCACTGGAGTCTAAAACTGTTTACAATACTCCAAATGTAATCTGATCTGAGCCTTTTCAGCCTCAGAAGTACAGCCATATCCTTGTATTCTGGCTCTCTCGACAATTACAGTTGCCTTCCTAACTGCTGACTGAACCCGTATGTTAACCTTGAGAGAATCTTCATGAATGACTCCCAAGTCCCTTTGTGTTTCTGATTTCCTAAGCATTTTCCCCTTTAGTGAATAGTCTATGCCTCTATTCCTCCTTCCAAAGTGCGTAACCACACACTTTTCCGCATTATATTCCATCTGCCACTTCTTTGCCCACTCTCCTAACCTGTCCAATTCCTTCTGCAGCCCCCTTGCTTCCTCAGTACTACCTGTCCCTCTACATAGCTTTGTATCACCTGCAAACTTAGCAACAGTGCCTTCAGTTCCTTTCCCCAAATCATTAATGTGTACTGTGAAAAGTTGTGGTCCCAGCACTGACCCCTGAGGCACATCACTAGTCACTGGCTGCCATCCTGAAAAAGACCCCTTTATCCCCACTCTCTGCCTTCTGCCAGTCAGCCAATCCTCTGTCCATACCAGGATCTTACCCTTAACACCATGAGCACTTAAACTATTTAACAGTCTCGTATGTGACACCTTGTCAGAGGCTTTATGGAAATCTAAATAAATCACATCCACTGGTTCTCCTTTATCTAACTTCCTTGTTATCCCCTCAAAGAACTCTAATAGATTTGTCAGGCATGACCTCCCTTTGACAAAGCTGTGCTGACTCAGTCCTACTTTATCATGCACTCCCAAATACTCTGCGATCTCATCTTTAATAATGGACTTTAAAATCTTGCCAATGACTGAAGTCAGGCTAACAGGCTGATAATTTCCCTTCTGCTGCCTCCCTCTCTTCTTAAACAGCGGTATTACATGAGCTACTTTCCAGTCCTCTGGGACCCTCCCTGCCTCCAGTGATTCCTGAAAGATCACCACCAATGCCCCCATAATTTCCTCAGCTATCGCTTAAAATCCTGGGATGTAGTCCATCCGGTCCAGGCAATTTATCCACCTCCAGACCTTTCAGCTTCCCCAGAATCACCTTCTTAGCGATGGCCATCACACTCACCTGTACCCCCTGATTCTCCTGGAGCTCTGGCACCCACTGGTATCCTCCACTCTGAAGACTGATGCAAAGTAACTATTCAGTTCCTCTGCCATTGCTTTGTTTCCTATTATTAGTTCTCCAGCCTCATTTTCCAGTGGTCCAGTGGCTATTTTTGCCTGCCTCTTACCTTTTATATATTGAAAAAAACTCTTCCTATCTTCTTTTATATTACTAGCTAGCTCACACTCATATTTCATCTTCCCCACCATTACATTTTCAGTTGTGCTCTGCTCGCTTTTAAAGACTTCCCAATCCTCTGGCTTCCCATTAATCTTTGCCACTTTGTATGCTCTTTCTTTTGCTTTGATGCTGTCCTTAACTTCCTTCGTCAGCCATGGATGCTGCGTCCCCCCCTCAGCCTGTTTCTCCACCCCCCCCCCCTCAGCCTGTTTCCCACCACCCCCCCCTCAGCCTGTTTCCTGGTTCCCTCCTCCAGATCATCTATATAAATGGTAAAAAGCTGAGGCCCCAGCACCGACCCCTGGGGCACTCCACTAGTCACCAACCGCCAATCCGAATAGCACCCATTGACCCCCACTCTCTGCCTCCTATTTGACAACCAATCCCCTATCCACGCTAACACCCTACCCCCAACTCCATGCCCCCTAACCTTCTGCAATAACCTCTTGTGAGGTACCTTGTCAAACGCCTTCTGAAAATCAAGAAACACCACATCCACCGCCCTAGACACATCCTCATAGAACTCCAGTAAATTTGTCAGACACGACTCCCCCTTAACGAAACCGTGCTGCGTCTGGTCTATCAAGCAATTCCTCTCAAGATGCCTCGCTATTTCCTCCTTGATGACGGATTCTAACATTTTACCTACAACAGACGTTAAACTAACCGGCCTATAATTCCCTGCCTTTTGCCTGCCACCCTTCTTAAACAACGGCGTAACATTAGCCGTTTTCCAATCTTCCGGCACTTCTCCGGAATCCAGCGAGGTTTGGAAAATAACCACCAAGGCATCCACTATAACCTCCGCCATTTCTTTCAGAACCCTCGGATGCATTCCATCCGGTCCTGGGGACTTGTCCACAATCAGTCCCTCCAGTCTGTTGAGCACCGCCTCTCTAGTAACAATAATGTCATTGAGACCCTCCAGTCCTACCATCTTTCCATCTCTAACACTCGGCAAATTATTCACGTCCTCCTCCGTGAAGACCGAAACAAAAAAGTTATTCAAGACCTCAGCCATTTCCCCATCCCCTACCACTAGCTCCCCTTTCTCATCCTCTAAGGGTCCAACTCTGGCCAGCTCCTCCCTTTTGTCTTTGTAGTTATTCCATTGTAATACTGTTTCATCTGACTCCAGCTTCTTCCCCTCAAACTGCAGGGTAAATTCTATCATATTGTGGTCACTGCCTCAGTAACTCAGACACTGGGTGCAGTGAATCCGGATTGAGTCAGTAACTCAGACACTGGGTGCAGTGAATCCGGATTGAGTCAGTAACTCAGACACTGGGTGCAGTGAATCCGGATTGAGTCAGTAACTCAGACACTGGGTGCAGTGACTCCGGATTGAGTCAGTAACTCAGACACTGGGTGCAGTGAATCCGGATCGAGTCAGTAACTCAGACACTGGGTGCAGTGAATCTGGATTGAGTCAGTAACTCAGACTCTGGGTGCAGTGAATCCGGATTGAGTCAGTAACTCAGACACTGGGTGCAGTGAATCCGGATTGAGTCAGTAACTCAGACACTGGGTGCAGTGACTCCGGATTGAGTCAGTAACTCAGGCACTGGGTGCAGTGAATCTGGATCGAGCCAGTAACTCAGACACTGGGTGCAGTGAATCCGGATCGAGTCAGTAACTCAGACACTGGGTGTAGTGAATCCGGATCGAGTCAGTAACTCAGACACTGGGTGTAGTGAATCCGGATTGAGTCAGTAACTCAGACACTGGGTGCAGTGAATCTGGATCGAGTCAGTAACTCAGACACTGGGTGCAGTGACTCCGGATTGAGTCAGTAACTCGGACACTGGGTGCAGTGACTCCGGATTGAGTCAGTAACTCAGACACTGGGTGCAGTGAATCCGGATCGAGTCAGTAACTCAGACACTGGGTGCAGTGACTCCGGATTGAGTCAGTAACTCGGACACTGGGTGCAGTGAATCCGGATCGAGTCAGTCACTCGGACACTGGGTGCAGTGAATCCGGATTGAGTCAGTAACTCAGACACTGGGTGCAGTGAATCCGGATTGAGTCAGTAACTCAGACTCTGGGTGCAGTGAATCCGGATTGAGTCAGTAACTCAGACACTGGGTGCAGTGAATCCGGATTGAGTCAGTAACTCAGACACTGGGTGCAGTGACTCCGGATTGAGTCAGTAACTCAGACACTGGGTGCAGTGAATCCGGATTGAGTCAGTAACTCAGACACTGGGTGCAGTGAATCCGGATTGAGTCAGTAACTCAGACACTGGGTGCAGTGAATCCGGATTGAGTCAGTAACTCAGACACTGGGTGCAGTGACTCCGGATTGAGTCAGTAACTCAGACACTGGGTGCAGTGAATCCGGATCGAGTCAGTAACTCAGACACTGGGTGCAGTGAATCCAGATTGAGTCAGTAACTCAGACACTGGGTGCAGTGAATCTGGATTGAGTCAGTAACTCAGACACTGGGTGCAGTGAATCCGGATTGAGTCAGTAACTCAGACACTGGGTGCAGTGAATCCGGATCGAGTCAGTAACTCAGACACTGGGTGCAGTGAATCCGGATTGAGTCAGTAACTCAGACACTGGGTGCAGTGAATCCGGATTGAGTCAGTAACTCAGACACTGGGTGCAGTGAATCCGGATTGAGTCAGTAACTCAGACACTGGGTGCAGTGAATCCGGATTGAGTGTAACTCAGACACTGGGTGCAGTGAATCCGGATTGAGTCAGTAACTCAGACACTGGGTGCAGTGAATCTGGATTGAGTCAGTAACTCAGGCACTGGGTGCAGTGAATCCGGATTGAGTCAGTAACTCAGACACTGGGTGCAGTGACTCCGGATTGAGTCAGTAACTCAGACACTGGGTGCAGTGAATCCGGATTGAGTCAGTAACTCAGACACTGGGTGCAGTGAATCCGGATTGAGTCAGTAACTCAGACACTGGGTGCAGTGAATCCGGATTGAGTCAGTAACTCAGACACTGGGTGCAGTGAATCCGGATTGAGTCAGTAACTCAGACACTGGGTGCAGTGACTCCGGATTGAGTCAGTAACTCAGACACTGGGTGCAGTGAATCCGGATTGAGTCTAACTCAGACACTGGGTGCAGTGAATCCGGATTGAGTCAGTCACTCGGACACTGGGTGCAGTGAATCCGGATTGAGTCAGTAACTCAGACACTGGGTGCAGTGAATCCGGATTGAGTCAGTAACTCTGACACTGGGTGCAGTGAATCTGGATTGAGTCAGTAACTCAGACACTGGGTGCAGTGACTCCGGATTGAGTCAGTAACTCAGACACTGGGTGCAGTGAATCCAGATTGAGTCAGTAACTCAGACACTGGGTGCAGTGAATCCGGATTGAGTCAGTAACTCAGGCACTGGGTGCAGTGAATCCGGATTGAGTCAGTAACTCAGACACTGGGTGCAGTGAATCCAGATTGAGTCAGTAACTCAGACACTGGGTGCAGTGAATCCGGATTGAGTCAGTAACTCAGGCACTGGGTGCGGTGAATCCGGATCGAGTCAGTAACTCAGACACTGGGTGCAGTGAATCTGGATCGAGTCAGTAACTCAGACACTGGGTGCAGTGAATCCGGATTGAGTCAGTAACTCAGACACTGGGTGCAGTGACTCCGGATTGAGTCAGTAACTCAGACACTGGGTGCAGTGAATCTGGATTGAGTCAGTAACTCAGACACTGGGTGCAGTGAATCCGGATTGAGTCAGTCACTCGGACACTGGGTGCAGTGAATCCGGATTGAGTCAGTTACTCAGGCACTGGGTGCAGTGAATCCGGATTGAGTCAGTAACTCAGACACTGGGTGCAGTGAATCCGGATTGAGTCAGTAACTCAGGCACTGGGTGCAGTGAATCCGGATTGAGTCAGTAACTCAGGCACTGGGTGCAGTGAATCCGGATTGAGTCAGTAACTCAGACACTGGGTGCAGTGAATCCGGATTGAGTCAGTCACTCGGACACTGGGTGCAGTGAATCCGGATTGAGTCAGTTACTCAGGCACTGGGTGCAGTGAATCCGGATTGAGTCAGTAACTCAGACACTGGGTGCAGTGAATCCGGATTGAGTCAGTAACTCAGACACTGGGTGCAGTGAATCCGGATTGAGTCAGTAACTCAGACACTGGGTGCAGTGAATCCGGATCGAGTCAGTAACTCAGACACTGGGTGCAGTGAATCCGGATTGAGTCAGTAACTCAGACACTGGGTGCAGTGAATCCGGATTGAGTCAGTAACTCAGACACTGGGTGCAGTGACTCCGGATCGAGTCAGTAACTCAGACACTGGGTGTAGTGAATCTGGATTGAGTCAGTAACTCAGACACTGGGTGCAGTGAATCCGGATTAAGTCAGTAACTCAGACACTGGGTGCAGTGAATCCGGATTGAGTCAGTAACTCAGGCCCTGGGTGCAGTGAATCCGGATTGAGTCAGTAACTCAGACACTGGGTGCAGTGAATCCGGATTAAGTCAGTAACTCAGACACTGGGTGCAGTGACTCCGGATCGAGTCAGTAACTCAGACACTGGGTGTAGTGAATCTGGATTGAGTCAGTAACTCAGACACTGGGTGTAGTGAATCTGGATTGAGTCAGTAACTCAGACACTGGGTGCAGTGAATCCGGATTGAGTCAGTAACTCAGACACTGGGTGCAGTGACTCCGGATCGAGTCAGTAACTCAGACACTGGGTGTAGTGAATCTGGATTGAGTCAGTAACTCAAACACTGGGTGCAGTGACTCCGGATTGAGTCAGTAACTCAGACACTGGGTGCAGTGAATCTGGATTGAGTCAGTAACTCAGACACTGGGTGCAGTGAATCCGGATTGAGTCAGTAACTCAGACACTGGGTGCAGTGAATCCGGATTGAGTCAGTAACTCAGACACTGGGTGCAGTGACTCCGGATTGAGTCAGTAACTCAGACACTGGGTGCAGTGAATCCGGATTGAGTCAGTAACTCAGGCACTGGGTGCAGTGAATCCGGATTGAGTCAGTAACTCAGACACTGGGTGCAGTGAATCTGGATTGAGTCAGTAACTCAGACACTGGGTGCAGTGAATCTGGATTGAGTCAGTAACTCAGACACTGGGTGCAGTGAATCCGGATTGAGTCAGTAACTCAGGCACTGGGTGCAGTGAATCCGGATCGAGTCAGTCACTCGGACACTGGGTGCAGTGACTCCGGATTGAGTCAGTAACTCAGACACTGGGTGCAGTGAATCCGGATTGAGTCAGTAACTCAGACACTGGGTGCAGTGAATCCGGATCGAGTCAGTAACTCAGGCACTGGGTGCAGTGAATCCGGATCGAGTCAGTCACTCGGACACTGGGTGCAGTGACTCCGGATTGAGTCAGTAACTCAGACACTGGGTGCAGTGAATCCGGATTGAGTCAGTAACTCAGACACTGGGTGCAGTGAATCCGGATTGAGTCAGTAACTCAGACACTGGGTGCAGTGAATCCGGATCGAGTCAGTCACTCGGACACTGGGTGCAGTGACTCCGGATTGAGTCAGTAACTCAGACACTGGGTGCAGTGAATCCGGATTGAGTCAGTAACTCAGACACTGGGTGCAGTGACTCCGGATTGAGTCAGTAACTCAGACACTGGGTGCAGTGAATCCGGATTGAGTCAGTAACTCAGACACTGGGTGCAGTGACTCCGGATCGAGTCAGTAACTCAGACACTGGGTGCAGTGAATCCGGATTGAGTCAGTAACTCAGACACTGGGTGCAGTGAATCCGGATTGAGTCAGTAACTCAGACACTGGGTGCAGTGAATCCGGATTGAGTCAGTAACTCAGACACTGGGTGCAGTGAATCCAGATCGAGTCAGTAACTCAGACACTGGGTGCAGTGAATCCGGATTGAGTCAGTAACTCAGACACTGGGTGCAGTGAATCTGGATTGAGTCAGTAACTCAGACACTGGGTGCAGTGAATCTGGATTGAGTCAGTAACTCAGACACTGGGTGCAGTGACTCCGGATTGAGTCAGTAACTCAGACACTGGGTGCAGTGAATCCGGATTGAGTCAGTAACTCAGACACTGGGTGCAGTGAATCCGGATTGAGTCAGTAACTCAGACACTGGGTGCAGTGAATCCGGATTGAGTCAGTAACTCAGGCACTGGGTGCAGTGAATCTGGATTGAGTCAGTAACTCAGACACTGGGTGCAGTGAATCTGGATTGAGTCAGTAACTCAGACACTGGGTGCAGTGAATCTGGATTGAGTCAGTAACTCAGACACTGGGTGCAGTGAATCTGGATTGAGTCAGTAACTCAGACACTGGGTGCAGTGACTCCGGATTGAGTCAGTAACTCAGACACTGGGTGCAGTGAATCCGGATTGAGTCAGTAACTCAGACACTGGGTGCAGTGAATCCGGATTGAGTCAGTAACTCAGACACTGGGTGCAGTGAATCCGGATTGAGTCAGTAACTCAGACACTGGGTGCAGTGAATCCGGATTGAGTCAGTAACTCAGACACTGGGTGCAGTGAATCTGGATCGAGTCAGTAACTCAGACACTGGGTGCAGTGAATCTGGATCGAGTCAGTAACTCAGACACTGGGTGCAGTGAATCTGGATTGAGTCAGTAACTCAGACACTGGGTGCAGTGAATCTGGATTGAGTCAGTAACTCAGACACTGGGTGCAGTGAATCTGGATTGAGTCAGTAACTCAGGCACTGGGTGCAGTGAATCTGGATAAGGCCGTGGTACTGTGTGCGAGGGTGGGTTTAGTTGTGTTAAGGAATACACACAGACTCATAGACACTTCTCTCTAAGCTGCTGCTTCATCCCCTTTTCCAGATAACTCCTGGTCCTGGATCCCGAGGTTATGTAATCTGAAGGATTTCAGGAGGCGCTCCCACCGGCAGTACGAGGACTCAGCAGGGAATATGGTGCATATCAAACAGAAACTGTATCACAACGGGCACCCGAGCCCACGACACCTGTAACCTTCGACCGCCAGTAGGCTGGGACTCACAACTGGGAGCCTGTGGAAACTCCGAACCCTTTTCAAACCGGATCAAAAACAAACACTGCTCCAACGACGAGGTGGTGGCTGCCCTGAGGCAGCCGGAGTGACCTGTACGTTCTGTAAATACCCCCTGGGGTTACTGCCCTCAGCGGCTGCTTCTCTGTAATCTTTTCTTATCTGAGTACGTAGACCAAGAGATGCTCGGAGATGAATCGCTGGTAATCTGGTTTTTAACTTCTTTGCGAACCATCCTGTCTTGTTTCTGTTTGTTGACACCCTCTCTTTGCCTGCCTGTACGCGCTGACCTCCCTGCACCATCCCACAATCGGTGCAATTCGATGAACCAGATGGGACTCCTGCCTCGTTCAAAAGGCCACGTTTTCAGGCCCACAGTTTGTGGATGATATACGGGCGGCCTGAATCATTGCACTGACCCAGGCAAGTGTTGGCCCCGGGGTCACCGAAGAGCGGGAGCTTCCGTGTGTCTGGAGCCGGAGTTTATTCCATCCTTTTACCAGTTCAGGCTTTTAAAATGCCACCACCTCCTCCTCCGCCACCCCCCCCCCCCCTCCCCCAAACCCAGATGTCTTTTTCAGTTCTCAGACAGACACCCAGGAATCTTTTTATTTGAAAGCGGGAAGGTTCAGATCTGAAATTGCTGCGGTTTCTAGTAATACGAGAGGACATGCATCACTGAGCAAGAGGATCGAGGCCAAAATCAGGTCACAGAACCACCCCACCCCAATCGATGCAAGTCAGAAATGTGCAGGTTGTTACCCAAGGAAAAGTGTAAAGATTTACGAGTCTACAGTACTCTGTACAGCTCACCATCATTAAAAATATAAATTCCCACGGCTCCTCCTTTATTCAAGTTTAATAACACAACACAAGGAACTGGACATTTTTAATAAATTTGTAATTATTTTGTGTAGTTAAAAGTGAGAGCTATTAAATTGCCTCTTCCCTTCAAACCCATCTCCCTTCCCTCCCCTCCTTCCCTCCCTCCCCTCCTTCCCGCCCTCCCTCCCTCTCTTCCCCTGTGCAGGAATCGTCTCTAATATTAACCCTTTTGAGCTGGCAGGTTGGTACACGCCAGTCCTGCCCCAGTCTCTGCCAGTGCCCAGGAGATTTAAGTGAGGCTGGAATTTGTACCTAACAGTGAGAGCTGGACTCTTGAGGGCAGTAGGTGGAATTGGTTAGTCAGAACGCGAGCAGGCTGTGCTGGAAAGCCACTCCACACAGCCCATATGCAATGTCCCGAAACTAATAACCTTCGATTGCCCACTTCCTCTCTCTCCCCCCTCCACCATAGGAAAGTACGGTGAATGTCCAGAACAAGCTGGTTGCGCGTGTGTCTCCAACTCTCGGGTACCTGTACAATCCTGCCTGCTGTGCGAGAGATCAGGTAAAGAGGGGTACATGAGCTGTTCCAATGCCTGTTAATTGTTAACTCCTTTCTCACTAGTGCTGATTTTGTTATCTTGTGGAACTTGTGTGTGAAATGTGTAAGGATGAGGTGGGCTTGAAGGCACGAAATGCAGAAAAATATGGAACAGGTGAATGTGAAAATGTGTCGGAGAAAAAAAAACAATTAAAAGTAATTTCGATGTTGCTTTGTGTAAGGATTTAGATTTATTTTCTGTGCTGCTGGCCAGTCCTGTGGGATGGATCCCAGGAAATTTGTGAAGTGCTGAAAGAGTCAATGAATGGAGTGGAAATGCCTAATACGGCCAGAATTGGTAACCAGGACCCCATTAGAATCGTAGAATGCCTACAGCGAGAAGAGGCAATTCAGCCCATCGAGCCTATACCGACTCTCTTAGTGGAACAATTCCTGGTCATCAAAGTTGCATTTGTTAAATCTCAGTAACTGGAACTCTAAGGTTATCCATTTGGAACAGGACCTACATGACAATAGCCCAATAAATGGCAGCCATTGTGAATTTAGTAGGGGCAGGTCTTCCCTAAACAAATTCATCCATTCTTTTTTCCAAGGGCTGAGATTATAAATTGGGAGAAGCCCAGTGTGACTTCCCAAATTAAATTGAATTCACAACATTGAATTAGGCCCCTTGGCCCAATCAGCATCTATTGATGCTCTACATGGGTTCAAATTCTCTGTGCTACGTTTCTTCCATTACCCTCTCCTACGAGCAACTATGGATGGACAATATTCTCCTTAATTCATTCGTGGGACTTGGGCGTCGCTGGCTGGCCAGTATTTATTGCCCATCCTTAGTTGCCCAAGGCCAGTTGAGAGTCAACCACATTGCTGTGGCTCTGGAGTCACATGTAGGCCAGACCAGGTAAGGATGGCAGATTTCCTTCCCTGTAGGTGAACCAGATGGGTTTTTCCAACAGTGGTTTCATGGTCAAAAGTAGATTTATAATTCCAGAGATTTTTTTTATTGAGTTCAAATTCCACCATCTGCTGTGGTGGGATTCGAACCCAGGTCCCCAGAACATTAGCTGAGTTTCTGGATTAATAGTGTAGCAATAATACCACTAGGCCATTGCTGCCCCTTGCTGGCCTGACCAGAGATGTCCACAACCCATTAATGATAAGTTTAAAGGTTTAATGCTTAAACTCTTTTATATTTAAAATGATATGTCACCTTGTTTTGTTTGTTCAGTCTGACACAGGAAGAAGTGTAAGAAGTGAACTGGGATTAACGGGGAATACTTATAAGGGAATGAGGTTGCACTCAGGCAGGTACTGAAGGATGTTCTCTGCTGGGATTTCCCCTCCTTCCCAAATCCTTAATTGACATGAATGTCCTAGGATTATTGTCTCGATGTGGATTTGGGAGGCAGTCAAGACTTTACACAGACTTCACACAGTCCAGGTTTACACCCGAGTGACCAGGATCCAAGTTCAGCCTGTCCTCCCTATAAGGCAGCACACCCCAAGGCTATGACAGAATTTACAAAGTGGGAAATCTATGAGACCCAGGTGCTGAGGGTTGATTGGTGCTTTACCATCTGTGAGGGAGTGGTACACCAGATACCTCCAGGGATAATGTCCCATTAGTTATTCAAAACCCTTAAGAAGTCATGTGGAAACTTGTCAGCCTGCACTTGGAAAACGGAGTTGTAGCTGTACTCAGCCTGGAGTACAGTGGCACAGTGGTTAGCATTGCTGCCTCACAGCGCCAGGGACCTGGGTTCTACTCCCAGCTTGTGGCTTACTACACTGCAGGTTATAGAACTGTCTTCAGGACTGGAGACTGACTCAAACCTGAATCATTACTATCACACTAATCGGGGCAGCACAGTGGTTAGTGCTACTGCCTTATAAAATTGGGTTTGGGTCACTGTGTGGAGTCTGCACATTCTCCCCGTGTCTGTGTGGGCTTCCTTCGGGTGCTCCTGTTTCCTCCCACAGTCCGAAAGATGTGCTGATTAGGTGGGTTGGCCATGCTAAATTCTCCCTTAGTGTACCCAAACAGGCACCGAAGTGTGGCAACTTGGGGATTTTCACAGTAACTTCATTGTGGTGTTAATGTAAGCCTAGTTGTGACACTGATAAATAAACTTAACTGAGTATAGATCTGGTTGCTTTGTCAATAGGGGGCCATCTCGATCGTAGGGACAATGCAGAGGACAAGAGAGGGATGAGTTGTAAAGAGTAACTTGTTAAGTTTGGGCTCTTTAAGCTGACAAAAGGCACCTTCTAGAATGTCATTACCTTAGTAATGGAGAAGTAAACACCCTGAGGTACACAGGAAACAGGACAAGGCGACCCCAGGGTCAGGATTCAGACAGGTGATTAAGAAATGGACACAGTTCAGTTCCAAAGTGCTGGAGTGGTGACATGGCAGGACTGTTACTTGGGATCGAGCAAACTGAAGGGTTTTAATGAAGGCCTCCTTGAGAAATTGTCACCTGTCTATTTGATGTGAACTAACTTGCTGTGTCTTCCCAGCATCCTCAAGTCTTGGTGATAATATTTAAAGATGCTTTTTTTTATGAAAGCTGCTAATTAGGACAGATTGCATTGTGTTGAGGTGGGACCAGCAATCACGTTGCTACAGGCAATTTGCTTTGCTAATGATGAGTTTTGCCAGTCCAGTAACGAGTATCCCTGGAGGCTGGTAAAAGTGAAGAGTCAGTCCGTTTGTTCTGAAGTTGGGAGCTCGTTCGATGCACGTGGATGAGATTGTCCAGAGGTTACTCAAATTAAGTTGGTGTGCTGTTGGCTGGATGAAGTGACTGAGTCCGAATGCAAGGAGAATTGTTATGTCTGTCCACATGTGAGCATCATGGTTTGCAATGAGCTTCCTTTTGAGAGACATCTTTAAAATCATCCAAGCATTTCCCTATTGTGTTCAATATCAACCCTTCCATTTGTGTTGTAATGTGACTGGCCCTTTGTGTTGATATAAAGACTATCCCCGTGGATAATGTTGCTGCTGTTTGTGAGCAGTACAACTCCACGTGTATCCAATGTGAGTGTAATAAGGCTCTGCATTTGACATACAGTTTACTCCTGGTGATTCACTCGGTGGCACTGGTTAGCCCTGCAGCCTCTCAGCGCCAGTGACCCGGGTTCGATTCCCGGTTTGGGGCACAGTCTGCACGTTCTCCCCGTTTCTGCCTGGGTTTCCCCCGGGTGCTCCGGTTTCCTCCCACAGTCTGAAAGACGTGCTGGTTAGGTGCAATGGCCATGCTAAATTCTCCCTCAGTGTACCCAAACAGGCACCGGAGTGTGGCGACTAGGGGATTTTCACAATAACTTCATGGCAGTGTTAGTGTAAGTCTACTTGTGACATGAATAAATAAACTTTAAGTTAATATTTTATTCAAATCTGCATTAAGCAATGTAAATTGCAGGAGGGATTTAGTGCTCAGGTTAAATTTGTCAGGTGATTGGCACTAATAGTAATTGGAATCACTTATTCTTCAGCCCAACTTTAGCTGTCTCAGCCCCAGGTTTTGGGACTTTGCAGCTAAACCTCTCTACATCCTAACCCCTTTAAACAGCCACCTCTTTATCCAAGCTTTTAACCACCCCTCCTCATGTTCCCTTCTTGGCTCACCATCCATTTTATGTCTCATCATCTCATCACATCAATGTGTCGGGCCTTATTTCTTTTCTGCATCTATATTCTTCAAGGGTGGCACAGTGGTTAGCATTGCTGCCTCACAGCGCCAGGGACCTGGGTTCAATTCCAGTCTTGGGTCACTGTCTGTGTGGAGTTTTCACGTTCTCCCCATGTCTGCATGGGTTTCCTCTGGGTGTTCAGTTTCCTCTTAAAAATATGTAGGTTAGGTGGATTGGCCATGATAAAATTGCCCCTCAATGTCGCAGGGTGTGTAGGTTCAGGGATGAGTGGAATAGAATTCCTACAATCCCAGGCCCTATCCCCTTAATCCCAGGTATTTATCCTGCTAATCCCCCTGACACTAAGGGGCAATTTAGCACGGCCAATCAACCTCAACCTAACCCGCACATTTTAGGATTGTGGGAGGAAACTGGAGCACCCACAGGAAACCCACACAGACACGGAGAGAATGTGCAAACTCCACACAGCCAGTGAGCCCAGACTGGAATTGAACCCGGATTCCTGGCACTCTGAGGTAGCAGTGCTAACCACTGTGCTGCCCGTGTGGGGTTACAGGGATAAGGCCTGGGTGGAATGCTCAGTCAGAGAGGTGATGCAGATTCAATGGGCTGAGTGGCCTCCCGCACTGTAGAGATTTTAAATGACCTCTTCACTGTGTATCGTCCCCATTTTGGTACAAATCTGTATATGGAAGTATAACACACTGACCTTTCACACGCAATATTACCCTCTCCCTTTGTATACACTACAACCCTTCTTAGTGTCCAATGTGAGGCCTGCTTCCTTGTGTGTCATGTGACCCCCACCCCCTTCATTCATGCTTGCTGGTTTTGGATGCCTTTTGCAAGTGGAAGCGCTTTACTTGCATCTGCCCCCTCAAACCCTTCCATAATCTTCGGAATTCCTGTCAGATCCCTCACTCTGCATTCTCTCTTTCTAGTGTAAAGTGCCACAGCCCTTCTGGATCAGAGTTGGCCCTCAGTTCTGGTATCTGAAGTTCTGTTGGCACTTTATCCTTTTCAGAATCTGAATCATAGAATAGTGTAGGGGCAGGCCATTCAGCCCGTTGAGTCTGCACCAACTCTTTGACAGAGCATTTTACCCAGGCACTCTCTGATCTTGCTCTTCACTAACCCAAACTCCTGAACGTATCCTGATGCAGCGAAATCTCTCAGCGAGGAACCATGTTTCAGTTACTTGTCGTGTTAGCCATGGCTCAGCTGGTAGCTGATGCAGTGGAGGTCAGAGCTGTTCACTGTATATCAGATATCAGATTGCACATGTACACGATGCCAGCCTGCTTCAGCTCATCAGCAACTCCCACAGTGTCTCATTGTTAGGCTGTTTGTCCAACATCCCATACTGGTCGGGGAGAAATGCTAAATATTGGGAAAACTATCCTTTGTGTTCACGCCCCGCCACAAGCTCTGTGGCCTGGACCTTGGCTCCATCTTTCCTCCTGGCCACCTCCAGAGGCCGAGCTTTGCAATGTTCCATTTCACCCTGAGATTAGCTTCCGACTGTGTTCCATCACTAAGACTGCCTCCTTCCATCTCCATTACAATGATCTCTCCAGTCCAAAGATGTGAGGGTTAGGTGGATTGGCCATGCTAAATTGCCCCTTTGTGTCAGGAGGATCAGCAGGGTAAATACATGGGGTTGTGGGGATAGGGCCTGGGTGGGATTGTGGTTGATGCAGACTCGATGGGCCGAACGCTTCCTTCTGCACTGTAGTGATTCTATAATCCCATGGCTTGCTACCAATCTGCTTCCTACTGCTATCCTAACTCACAGCGGGCCCATCACCATCCCCCCCCACCCCCCGACTTCCATTGTCGGGGCCTCAATTCTAAATCTTTTCACATCCTCATTTCGGAATATCTCCATGGCTTTGCCTCTTCCTGTCTCCGTGACCTCCCAACAGTTCTAGGGCCCTCTTGAGATTTCCGTGTTTCCCAGTTCTGCACTTTCGCCCTTACTGCTCATGGCTGTGCCTTCAGAGGTCTAGCCTCTAAACTCTGGGAATTCTCCCCTAAACCTCTCCACCTTTATATACTCCAAACAGTTGCTTAAATCCTAATACTTGAAGCAAGAGTTCAGTCATCTTTCCTAATATGGTTCAGAGTTGAGTTTTGTTGAATCCTGTGAAACACCTTGGGGTATTTTGCCAGGTTAGACTTGCTATATAAATGCAGGTTTTGTTGCTTTTTTAAGAAACGTCATATATACATTTAATGTAACTTCAGGGGCTTTCCAATCCATCCCTCTGGGTACGAATCCCCCTGTTTGGTTTTCTCTTAAATGATTACATTGCTATTTCAGTAGTGTGGGCCCCTGTGTCTATTTGCTCCTCAGTCTAATTTACTCCAAGTAAACTACCCCCTTATTCTTCCTAGCACAAAAAGCCCCCTCACTTCTGTTCAAACATATTTGCCAATAACACATCCTTTCTCAACTCGATAAATTCATAGAATCCCTACAGCGCAAAAGGAGGCCATTCGGACCTCTGAGCCTTCACAGTCAACAATCCCACTCAGGATTATCCCCGTATCCCCACCTATTCACCCTGCTGATCCCCCTGAACTTAAAAGACAACTTAGCATAGCCAATCCACCTAATCTGCACGTTTTTGGGGTACGGGAGGCCACTCCTTTTATTTTGTTGTATTCTTCACCAATATTTGATTAGTAAGTTCGCGGACAACAGAAAGGTTGGTGGATTTGCGGATAGCGATGAGGACTGTCAGAGGATACAGCAGGATATAGGTTGGTTGGAGATTTGGGTGGAGAGATAGCAGATGGAGTTTAATCTGGACAAATGTGGGGTAATGCATTTTGGAAGGTCTAATACAGATAGGATATTTACAGTAAATGGCAGAACCCTGAGGAGTATTGATAGGCAGAGGGATCTGGGTGTACAGGTACACAGGTCACTTAAAGTGATAAAGCAGGTGGAGAAGATAGTCAAGAAGGCATATGGCATGCTTGCCTTCATCGGCCGAGGTACTGAGTTTAAAAATTGACAAGTCATGTTGCAGCTTTATGGAACCTTAGGTTGCACTTGGAATTTAGTGTTCAATTCTTTTGCCACATTACCAGAAGGATATGGAAGTTTTGGAGAGGATACAGAAAAGATTTATCAGGATGTTGCCTGGTACGGAGAGAATTAGCTATGAGGAGAGATTGGAGAAACCTGATTTCTTCTCACTGGAATGACGGAGGTTGAGGGGTGACCTGATAGAAGTCTACAAGATTAAGAGGCATGGACAGAGTGGATAGTCAGAAGCTTTTCCCCAGGGTGGAAGAGTCAGTTACTAAGGGGCACAGGATTAAGGTGCGAGGGACAAGGTTTAAAGGAGATGTGAGGCAAGTCTTTTTACACAAAGGGTGGTGGGTGCCTGGAACTCGTTGCCAAGGGAGATCGTGGGAGCAGATACGGTAGTGACTTTTAAGGGTCATCTGGAAAATACATAAATAGCATGGAAATAGAGGGATAAGGTCCCTGGAAGGGTAGGGGGTTTTAGTTCAGTCGGGCAGCATGGTCGGTGCAGGCTTGGAGGGCCGAAGGGCCTGTTCCTGTGTTGTAATTTTCTTTGTTCTAATTTACTCCAAGCAAACTATGTTGCCCCCTTATTTTTCCTGGCACAAGGAACCCCTTCACATCGAACCATATTCAAATTTATCTGCCAATAACCCAACCCGTCTCAACTTGATAAATTCATAGAATTCCTACAGCTCAGAAGGAGGCCATTCGGCCCTTTGGCCTTCACTGACAACAATCCCACGCAGGCCCTATCCCCACCTATTTACCCTGCTGATCCCCCTGAATTTAAAGAGCAACTCAGCATAGCCAATCCATCTAATCTGCACATATTTGGAGTATGGGAGGCCACTCCGTTTATTTCATTGCATTCTTCGCCAACATTAATTACTTCTCCCCACAACTTGGCATCATCTACAAATGTTGTCATTATCTTCCTGAAATGCTTTGTGTAAATGGTGAATGTCAGCGCTTGCTGTAGAATACCACTTCCCACCTGAGCCTCGGACCATACCTCCCCTATGGTTTGCAGTGTTTTACAGTCAGTTTGTTATCCATTTCTCTACCTGCCCTCTGGTTCCACATGCCCTAAACCCCATTCATGGGTCAATCTTATTAAAGGCCTTTTGGAAATCAGAATACATTACACTACCCTTATAAACAGTTTCTGTTACCCCCTTCAAAGAAATCAGGAAGATTGTCAATTGGTCAAAAGAGCTCTTCCCCTTTCTGAGCAATATGTCACACTCTCTCTTCTTTGTGTATTATGTGACCCCCTTTTCACTTTGTCAATTTGTGACCTCAATGAGCTTTGTGTACAAATCCCTTCCTCTTAGAGGGAATGTGACCCCATTTATATCTGCAATTTCTCCATTTTACTCTTAATGTCACCATCATAGTTTAACATGATTCAGAATCATAGAAACCCCACAGTGCAGAAGGAGGCCATTCAGCCCATCGGGTCTGCACTGACAACAATCCTACCCTGGGGGCAGTATGGTGGCACAGTGGTTAGCACTACTGCCTCACAGCTCCAGGTTCGATTCCTGGCTTGGGCACTGTCTGTATGGAGTTTGCACATTCTCTCTGTATCTGCATGGGTTTCCTCCCACAGTCTGAAATATGTGCTGGTTAGGTGTATTGGCCATGCTAAATTCTTCCTCAGTGTATCCAAACAGGCACTGGAGTGTGGGCATCTAGGGGAATTTCACAGTAACTTCATTGCAGTATTAATGTAAGCCTTACTTATGACACTAATAAATAAACGTTAACTTAAACTGAATGTATTCTGTGATCACTCCCCAGGTTTGCTGCCCTTTGTGGGAGTTTGTTGGTCTGTATCAGGAAGCAAGTGTGCCGTCCTATTTTATATTTACAGTTTGAAAAAAATTCCTTAAAAGGGTCTTGGAGTTTAAACATTTTCTGAGTTTGGTTTGAGATGGAATCAGAACCATGGCTAGTCTGAATATCTTGATGAGGAGTGGCACAGTAGTTGGCACTGCTGCCTCAAAGCTCCATGGACACAGGTTCGCTCCCCGGCTTGGGTCACTGTCTGTATGGAGTTTGCACATTTTCCCCATATGTGTATGAATTTCAAAGAACAATACAGCACAGGAACAGGCCCTTCGGCCCTCCAAGGCTGCACCGATCATGTGTTCCTAACTAGACCATCCGTTTGTATCCCTCTATTCCCAGTCTGTTCATGTGGCTATCTAGATAAGTATTAAATGATCCTAGCGTGTCTGCCTCAACCACCTTGCTTGGTAGTGCATTCCAGGCTCCCACCACCCTCTTTATAAAAAAACATCCCTCGCATATTCAACCTTGCCCCCCCTTACCTTGAACTTGTGACTCCTTGTGTTTGTCATTTCCAACCTGGGAAAAAGCTTCCAATTTTTCACCCTATCTATGCCCTTCATAATTTTATAAACTTCTATTAGGTCGCCCCCTCAACCTTCGTCTTTCCACAGAGAACAACCCTAGTTTACTCAATCTCTCCTCATAGCTAAGACCCTCCATACCAGGCAGCATCCTGGTAAACCTTTTCTGCACTCTCCAAAGTCTCCACATCCTTCTGGTAGTGTGGCGACCAGAACTGGAGACAGTATTCCAAATGTGGCCTAACCAACGTTCTATATAACTGCAATATCATATACCAATTTTTATACTCTATGCTCCATCCAATAAAGGCAAGCATGCCATATGCCCTCTTCACCACCTTTTCCACCTGTGTGGAACCTTTAAGGTTCTGTGGACTTGCACTCCCAGGTCCCTCTGTGTATCTATACTCCTGATGGTTCTGCCATTTATTGTTTAGCTCCCCCTGCATTAGATTTACCAAAATGCATCACTGCACTTTTATCTGGATTAAATTCCATCTGCCATTTCTCTGCCCAATTTTCCAGCCTATCTATATCCTGCTGTAATCTCTGGCAATGTTCATCACTATCTGCAACACCAGAAATCTTTGTGTTGTCCGCAGACTTACTAATCAGACCAGCTACATCGTCTTCCAAATCATTTATCTATATCACAAACAGCAGAGGTCCCAGTACAGAGCCCTGTGGAACACCACTAGTCACAGACCTCCAATCAGAAAAAGACCCCTCCACTGCTACCCTCTGTCTTCTGTGGCCAAGCCAGTTCTGTGGCCATCTAGCTAGTTCACCCTTGATTTAACCTTTTGCACCAGCCTGCCATGAGGGACCTTGTCAAATGCTTTACTAAAATCCACATAGACAACATCCACGGTCCTTCCCTCATCAATCATTTTTGTCACCTCTTCAAAAAACTCGACCAAATTTGTGAGGTGTGGCCTCCCTCGATCAAAACCATGTTGTCTATCGCTAATGAGACTATTCTGTTCCAAATGCATATCTCTAAGAACCTTCTCCAACAATTTCCCTACCATGGACGTCAAGCTCACTGGTCTATAATTACCTGAGTTTAGCTCTGTTTCCTCCCACAGTCCAAAGATGTGCAGGTTAGGTAGATTGGCTGTACTAAATCGCCCCTCAGTGTTAGGGGACCAGCAGGGTAAGTATGTGTAGTTAAGGGGCTAGGGCCTGAGTGGGATTGTTGTTGGTGAAGACTTGATGGGCCAAATGGCCTCCTTCTTCACTGTCGGGATTCTATGAGTAGTTATTAATCTTGCGGCTGCTTGTTCGTGGTACTTTACAGTTTCAGATGATAACAGGGGTGGTCGCCCCTGATGGGAAAGGCAGTTTGTGTAATAAGAGGAAGGAGCCAGATAGAGAGAGTCCAAATTGTAACATGGAATTGTTGATTTGATGGGCTGGACTTTTCCGTGTGAGATGGGCACACTCCTGTTGTTTTATAATAACATTCCTATTACATATTTTCTTTAGATAAATCTCTGGGACGCTGAATCTGCGGAGGTGTTTATTGACACAGCCAGGGGGTGAACTGAGGTGTGTGGAACACGAGGCGCAGGGACATGAGGTTTAATTGGAGCTCAGCTCCTGGGTTCCTCCCTGGGGAACTGTCACTCTTCATTTTTCTCAAGACTTTGGAACTCTTTGTCTTCAGAGAATAAGAACGCAGGGTTCATAACCTGCCTGTCAGCTGTTGGGAAATGCCTCAATGGAAATGGTAATCGATGGATTTTTAACTCCTATTTATGGCAGTGGGACTTTGCAGAGTTTAAGAATTTGTTCACTGTATCTTGAGTCACTGAGGTTTGTGGAGTGCACTCTGCTGAGGGAATTGGATTGATTTCTGCGGGTTGACTGGGCTATTTGGGTTTTTATCTGAGGAGCAGGCTGTGAAATTATTTGCTTGTTGATTTCCCATATTTGCGAACCTTTTCGATGATTGCAGGTGCCAGATGTGGGTGCGAGGATGGCGGTGAGTAAGTGCTTTGCATTGCATTAAAGTGCAAATTCTTTCCTTGCGAACTCAGGGCAGTGGATCGATGATTATTAATCATTTGTTTTATTGATGGTCTACAGATGGTTGGCCTATAAATGTTGCAAGATCTCCCCACATATTGGTGTTCTTTCAACTCTCAAGAAATTGGCTGCTGAGTTCTTCTTTGCTGGTACTTTCCACCTTGTGTTCTTCGGGGGAATTGTGCTGTTTGTAATACTGTGACGTAATTTGATTTCTGAGTACATCTTATAGAAATATAGAAACCCTGCTGTGCAGAAAGCAGCCATTTGGCCCATCGAGTCTGCACCAACAACAATCCTGCCCAGGCCCTATTCCCGTAATCCCACATATTTACCCAACTAATTCCTCTAACCTATGTATCCCAGGATACTAAGGGGCATTTTAGAATGGCCAGTCCACCTAACCTGCACATCTTTGGACTGAGAGAGGAAACCGGAGCAGCCGGAGGAAACCCATGCAGACACAGGGAGAATGTGCAAATTCCAAACAGTGATGCAAGCTGGGAATTGAACCCAAGTCCCTGGAGCTGAGGGGCAGCAGTGCTAACCACTGTGTTGCTCTTCTTCAACTGTCTTCCTGTACACCCCCCCCTCTTGTCTGATCACTCAACCTTTCACAAGAAATAGGAGCAGGAATAGACCACTCGGCCCATTGAGCCTGTCCTATCATTCAATGCGATCTTGTTCTTCAACCTCACATTTCCATCCATTTTTCTTAATTCCCCAAGAAAGCAAACGTCTGTCTATCCCACAGCCTTATTCAATGACAGAGCATCTACAACCTTCTGGAGTAGAGAATTCCAAAGATTCCCAACCCTTTGAGTAAGGTGATTCCTCTTCATCTCAGTCCCAAATGATTGGCCCCTTATCCTGAGACTGTGCCCCCCACCCAGTGTTTTAGATTCCCCAGTAAGCAGAGACTATCTAACAGTTGGCATTGTGAGTTCATCCTTTTGTTCATGCCAACCCTTCTCTTTGGAATACTTGTCATCACCCTTCTTCCACTCATTGCCCCCATTTCTCCCCTTCAAACCACCCCCCCTTGTTCTCCCCCCCATCTTCAAATTCCTACCCATCCCATTTCCACCAATGGATTAAAAAGCTCAGGGCAAAGTCAAATCTGCAGATGAAAGTGAACCGTGGTGGGGGTGGGCGGCAACTGAACAAAAGGGGATAGCCTGAGAAATTCCACATGGAGTGGGTCAAAATATGTAAACGGGCAGAATGGAGGCCAGCTGAACTTAAAGAAGACCAGTGTCAAATGGATGATCTGTGCATCATGAATGAGGCGCTGAGGCAGCCAGGGTAGCACAGTGGTTAGCACTGCTGCCTCACAGCCCCAGCGACCTGGGTTCAGTTCCCAGCTTGGGTCACTGTCTGTGTGGAGGTTGCACATTCTCCCCATGTCTGCATGGGTTTCCTCCGGGTGCTCCAGTTTCCTCCCACACTCCAAGGATGTGCAGGCTAGGTGGATTGGCCATGCTAAATTGCCACTTAGTGTTAGGGGGACTGGCTAGGGTCAATGCGTGGAGTTATGGGGATAGGGTCTGAGTGGGATTTTGGTCGGTGCAGGCTCGATGGGCTGAATGGCTTCCTTCTGTACAGTAGGATTCTATGATTCTATAAAAGCAAAAGAAGAAGCCTAAAAGTCTCAATAGACTTATTTATTTGAAGATGTTGTTGCAAAGTTAGGTAATTGTCCGATTGGTGTTTGTAGAATTGTAAAATGCTAGGGAGGAAGCATTGGATGGTCTCTTTAAGGTGGTTTTTTTTTGTGCTAAAACAATGTAAGTACAGATAAAGTGCCCAAAATGAAACATTTGTATCAGAAGGCCAAGCAGCAGGGTTACCAAGGCAACAGGGTTTCAGGCAATTGAATTATTTAAATTCAGCCTATCAGTTTGAATCAGGTATCAAGGGCCTATTAAATTTAAATCCGATGGTCCTAGGTTGCCAAAACCGATCTTATTGTGGGGGATATCGATATGTCATCACTGGTATAAAAGGAAGGGGGCAGCGTGACAGGAGGAGAGCAACCACCACAGCTCATAACTTTTAGCTCAAAACCTCACCGAGATAGCAAAGAAGAATCAACAGAGAAGGTCCAGAATATTCCAGAAGACAAATTCAGAGAGTCACTAAAATTTTATTTAGTTTTTGTTAAATGGGAATTGTATTTATCTGAACAGGATTTCATTGGAATCTTGTTTTATTCGATTTGTTAATAGTTTAGTTAACTTGTTCACAGATAAATTATTGTTACTTGTTGACACAGGGAGAACGTGCAAACTCTGCACAGACAGTAACCCAAACCAGGAATTGAACCCGGGTCCCTAGCGCTCAGAGGCAGTAGTGCTGACGATCATGCTGCCCTAATTAGTCATAGAATCACAGAATCACTACAGTGCAGAAAGAGGCCATTGGGCCCATCGAGTCTGCGTCAACCACAATCCCATCAGGCCCTATCCCCACAACCCCATGCATTTACCCTAACTAGTCCCCCTGACACTGAGGGGCAATTTAACATGATCCACCCAACCCGCATTTCTTAGGAGTGTGGGAGGAAACCAGAGGAAACCTCCATAGACACAGGGAGAATGTGCAAACTCCACACACAGTGACCCCAAACTGGGAATCGAACCTGGGTCCCTGGCGCTGAGAGGCAGCAGTGCCGCATGTAGCTGTTCCACCAAGTCATATTTCTTCTTCCTCCCATTTGTCCTGAAGGTACCAAATATCTGCTCTTCACCCAAGTGGCCATTCTTGATGTGTGAGCTGAGACAGCGAGTGTCAGTGGGTATTCACTGAGTCTATTCCTGTCATCACCTGCCAAGTGTCCACATGCAGCTACCAGGCAGAATGGCTGGGTAGTGATGAGGAGCAGACGCTGATTTTTCTCATCCTTAACTCAAGGACACCGAGGAACCCTCGCTGAGACCATCTGCTCTGCACGGCTCAGATATGTGAAGTTTTACTTATAAATAGAAATGGAGAAGTTATAATTATTACAGCGCTGTGAATAATCCTGCCTGCAAAGGGTTTGCATCCCTGGTAGTTTTCATTTCAATCCCAGTGGAGCAATTAGACCACGATTGGTTCAAATCCATTTAAACCACAGAATGCAGCAAGGAGTAATTATGCCTCCAGTGAGAGCGAATGACAACTACAACTACTGCCATGTCCTTTACAGCGAATGAAAGGCAAATTATTTTTTAAAAAAATGTTGTGGTTTTTTGTGGATTACCGAGGTTCTTTGTTTAACATTCTGATTAATGGCATTGAGTTATCAGGATTCGTAAAAGGTGCAGCTTCACTTAGACCATTTTTAAAAAATTCATCAATGTCACTCAAATGCTGGCCTTAGATGTTTAATTGTGTTTGATGTTCGAGGCACACTTTCAATAATCATACATTCAGAGTGTAAGCAGTCCCCCAAAGGGTCAGCGGTTGTTTTACTGCTAAGAGAGCAATATCATTGGGTTCATCCAACCGTATCAATTCAGATAATACAGGATCACAGGAATTGCAGGCCACATGCCTGCTGTTCCGCCAGGTCTTTATTTGCGGTATCCCATTTCCCTGCCCTTTACAAATTCCCCCTTGAATACTCATCTGCCTCCATAGCCGTATCATGTCAAGCATGCCATATTCTAATAGTCCCTTCGTTCGCATTTGTCTTCCATCTTTCTATTTATTTGTTAACAGCTTGTCGGGTTTTGCCAGCATTTATTTCCCCTTCCTAATTGCTCTTCAGAAGGTGGTGGTGAGCCGCCTTCTTGAACCCACTGCAGTCTATGTGGTGTAGGTACACCCACAGTGCTGTTAGGGAGTTCCATGGATTTTGACCCAGCGACAGGGAAGGAATAACAATATATTTCCAAGTCTGAATGGTGAATTACTTGGAGGGGGAACCTCCTGCTGGTGGTATTTCCATGTAGCTACTGCCCTTGTCCTTCTATTTGGTAGCATACATGGGTTTGGAAAGTGCTGCATAAGGTAGTCTTCATGAGTTCTTATAGTGTATCCTGTAGATGATACACACACAGCTGCCATTGTGTGGTGGTGGTGAAGGGATTGAATATTTGTGGGAGGGATAACAATCAAGCTTTGGGGGGTGGCATGGTGGTTAGCACTGCTTCCTCACAGCACCAGGAACACGGGTTCACTTCCCACTCAGGTGACTGTGTGGAATCTGCACATTCTCCCCATGTCTGCATTTTCCTGCAGTTTCATCCCACAGTCAGAAAGATGTGCCGGTTAGGCTATGCTAAATTCTCTCTGTGTAGCCGAACAGCTGCTGCAGTGTGGTGACAAGGGGATTTTCACAGTAATTTTGTTGCGGTGTTAATGTAAGTCTATTTGTGATACTAATAAATAAACCTAGAGCTTGTCCTGGATAGTGTTGAGCTTCAGCATTGATGAGGTGAGTATTCTATCACAATACAGTCTTTGAGATGGTGGACATTGACCTGCTCTTGTAGCACAGTATTTATGTGGTTAGTCCAGTTCAGTCTCTGGTCAATGGTAACCCCCAGGATGTTGCAAGTGGGGAGTTCAGCAATGGTGATGCCATTGTGTGTCAAGAGGGATGATTAGATTCTCATTTGTTGGAGATGGTCATTGCCTGGCATTTATGTGGCATAAATGTTACTTGGCCCTTGTCAGCCCAAACCTGGATATTGCCCAGGTCTTGCTGCACTTGAACACTGACTGCTTCAGTATCTCAGGAGTTGCGAATGGTACTGAACGTTGTGCAGTCATCAGCAAACATCCCACTTCTGACTCCAATGGAAGGAAGGTTATTGATGAAGCAGCTGAAGATGGTTGGACTTAGGACACTACCCAGAGGAACTCCTGTAGTGATGTCCTGGAACTGAGATGACTGACCACAAGATCATTCTAGTGGTAATTCTGATAGTTATTGTTACAAACTTGCAAATCAGTGGAAAGATCTTTATTTATTCAACCTCTCAAAACCATTCATAATTCTGAAAACCTCTACTTGATTCACAGTGGAAAATAATTTATGAGCCTTTCTTTGTAATTATGATATTGAGGAGAGGTGATGGCCTCGTGGTTTATTGCTAGACTATTAATCCAGAAACTTGGCAAATGTGCTGGGGACCCAGGTTCCAATCCCACCAGGGCAAATATCTGGAATTAAGAATCTAATGATGAGCATGAAACCACTGTTGATGGTCAGAAAAACATCCTTTAGAGAAGGAAATCTGCCATCCTTACTTGGTCTGGCCTACATGACTCCATAGCCTCTGAACTGAGGTTGATGCTCAACCACCCTCTGCCCTTACAGTGAAGGCCAGTGTTTATTTTCCACCTCTAACTGCCCCAACCCCCACCCTCCTCCAGAAGATGGCAGTGAGCTGGATTGTACTCTTTTCTGTTTTGGGGCTTTCGTTATACTTTTGCATGTTGAATCATCCTTGTTATCTGAATCTCCCATGAATCATAGTAGCACCAACATTAAAACTATGATTACATCAATGAGTTAGATTTAATAACCAGCTTTGACTTACAACCAGATGCCCTTGAGATACTGTCTGTTAGCCTGGTTACAGCAGTTGTGCATTGAGTGAAAGTTTGTGTGTCCAGTTTTCATTCTCTTTACCTGAAGGGTGTGATGGCATCAGAGGAGGTTCACCAGATTGATTCTGGGGATGAAAAGCTTGACATATGAGGGTTTGATAGGTGATTTGTTTGATATAAAATACTAAAAGAGATTGATAAAGTAAATGGAGACCAAATGTTTTCGCTTGTGAGGGCACAGGTATAGGTTGAGAGGCAGTAGATTTAAAACCGAGATGAGGAGGTACTTCTTGCAGAGGGTGGTGAATTTGTGGAACTCGTTGCCCCATAGCGCAGTGGAGTCTGAATTAGTGAATGGTTTTGCGGAAGAAATAGACATATCCCTGTAACCCATTTTTAAAAAAATCAGAAATATGGGGAATAGGTGGAGAGGTGGATTGGGGACTAGGAAGAGATCAACCATGATCTGACTGAATAGCAGAGCAGGCTCAAAGGGCTGAACACTTGGCCCCAGTCTTATGTAGTGTCTTAATTCCCATCCATTATTTTCCAAAATTGAAGATCACATTCCCTCTTTCCACTCCACCAGCCTTGTCCCCTACCCCCCCAGCAGGTGCAATTTTCCTGATAGTATGAATGAAGTTTGTCAGCTGGAAAGCAGGCAGAGTCCTCAGCTCCCTTTACTCTACAGTAAAGCATTGCCAGACCTCTGTCCTCTTAACACTTCACTAACAGTACTGTTAGATTTCTTCCTCACGCAGATTGAGATTTTGTGCATCTGGTTGCTGCCATCCCATTTCACCACCTGCTCACCATATAAGAACATAAGAAATAGGAGCAGGAGTAGGCCATCTAGCCCTTCGAGCGTGCCCTGCCATTCAATAAGATCATGGCTGATCTGTCGTGGCTCAGTTCCACATTCCCGCCCTCTCCCTATAACCTTTAATCCCCCCGCTTATCAAAAACCCATCAACCCGCATCTTAAAAATATTTAGCGAGGCAGCCTCCACCACTTCAACGGGCAGAGAATTCCAGAGATTCACCACCCTTTGAGTGAAGAAGTTCCTCCTCAACTCCGTTCTAAACCGCGCCCCCCCCTTTATCTTGAGGCTGTGCCCTTTAGTCCTACTGTCCTTTCTGAGCGGGAAGAGTCTCTCCACCTCTATCCTATCCATCCCATTCTTCATCTTATATGTAAGATCTCCCCTCATTCTTCTAAACTCTAACGAGTACAAGCCTAGTTTATTCAGCCTCTCCTCATAGCTCAACCCCCTCAACTCCAGCATCAGCCTAGTAAACCTCCTCTGCATTCCCTCCAAGGCCAAAATATCCTTGCGTAAGTGCAGCGACCAAAACTGCACACAGTACTCCAGCTGCGGCCTCACCAATGCCCTATACAGCTGCAGCAAGACCTCCCTACTTTTATATTCAATCCCCTTCGCTATGAAGGCCAGCATCCCATTCGCCTTCCTGACCACCTGCTGCACCTGCAGGTTGGGTTTTTGCGACTCATGCACAAGGACCCCAAGGTCCCTCTGCACCGTCGCCTGCTGCAGTTTTTCGCCACGTAAGTAATAGTCCTTCCTACCATTATTCCTACCAAAGTGGACCACCTCACACTTGCCAACATTAAATTCCATTTGCCAGTTCCTGGCCCATTTGCCCAGCCTATCTAGATCCTTCTGCAGACTCTCCACACCCTCCGCGCAATTTGCCGTTCCCCCAATCTTGGTGTCATCAGCAAATTTCGACACCCTACACTCGGTTCCCTCCTCCAGATCATCTATATAAATGGTAAAAAGCTGAGGCCCCAGCACCGACCCCTGGGGCACTCCACTAGTCACCAACCGCCAATCCGAATAGCACCCATTGACCCCCACTCTCTGCCTCCTATTTGACAGCCAATCCTCTATCCACGCTAACACCCTACCCCCAACTCCATGCCCCCTTACCTTCTGCAATAACCTCTTGTGAGGTACCTTGTCAAACACCTTCTGAAAATCAAGAAAGACCACAGCCACCGGCTCTCCTCTATCCACCGCCCTAGACACATCCTGATAGAACTCCAATAAATTTGTCAGACACAACTTCCCCTTAACAAAACCATGCTGTGTCTGCTCTATCAAGCAACTCCCCTCAAGCTGCCTCGCTATTTCCTCCTTCATGACGGATTCTAACATTTTACCTACAACAGACGTTAAACTAACCGGCCTATAATTCCCTGCCTTTTGCCTGCCACCCTTCTTAAACAACGGCGTAACATGAGCCGTTTTCCAATCTTCCGGCACTTCTCCGTAATCCAGCGACGTTTGGAAAATAACCACCAAGGCATCCACTATCACCCCCGCCATTTCTTTCAGAACCCTCGGATGCATTCCATCCGGTCCTGGGGACTTGTCCACAATCTGTTCCTCCAGTCTGTCGAGCACCGCCTCTCTAGTAACAATAATGTCATTGAGACCTTCCTGTCCTACCATCTTTCCATCGCTAACACCCGGCAAATTATTCACGTCCTCCTCTGTGAAGACCGAAACAAAAAAGTTATTCAAGGCCTCAGCCATTTCCCCATCCCCTACCACTAAGTCCCCCTTCTCATCCTCTAAGGGTCCAACGTTCACCCTAGCCAGCCTCTTCCTTTTTATATATTTATAAAAATTCTTGCTATCGCTAGCCCAGCTTCATAGTTTATCCTACCCTTCTTTGACAAAGATGTTGATAATCTTTGTTGACATTTAAACCTCTCCCAATCCTCTTCTCGCCCACTACTCTTAGCTACTCTAAACGCCTCCGCTTTTAATTTAACACTTTCCTTCACCTCCTTCGTTAGCCATGGCTTATTACCTCTCCTCCTACAGTCCTTTTTAACCATCGGAATAAATTTCTGCTGAGCACCAAGAAAGATCTCCTTAAAGATCCTCCACTACTCCTCAGCAGACCTACCTTCCAACGCGCTCCCCCAGTCAACATTCGCCAATTCTTCTCTCATCCTTCCGTACTCCCCTCTGTTCAAACAAAGGATGCGTGTCCGGGAACCCACTTTCTCCTCCTCCATCTGCACCAGAAACTCCACCATACAATGATCACTCTCCCCAAGAGGATCCTTCACCACAGGTCCCTAATTCTACCTGCCTCGTTACATAACACTAGATCCAAGATAGCTTGCTCCCTCGTCGGCTCCAACACACACCGTTCAAGGAAACTATCCCGGCAGCATTCCAAGAACTCCTCCTTGAGCCCACTATGTCCAACATGGGTCGACCAATCAATATGTAGATTGAAATCCCCCATAATAATGGCCGTTCCATTCCTGCACTTATTTGCGTGTTAACAGCCCGCCCCACCTCCAGATCATTATTTGGGGGCCTATAGACGACACCCACCAGTGTCTTCCTCCCTTTGCTGTTCCTAATCTCCACCCACAACGATTCCACTTTCTGCTCTTTGGTTCCTATATCATCCCTTGCTACTACCCTGATGCTATCCTTAATCAGCAGAGCTACGCCCCCCCCTTTTTCCTCCCGCCTATCCTTCCTAAACACTTGATACCCCTGGACATTCAGCTCCCAGTCCCTGTCGCCTTGCAGCCACGTCTCTGTAATGGCCACCAGGTCATATCCATTTGTGCTGATCTGCGCCACCAGCTCATCCACTTTATTCTGAATGCTTCGTGCATTTAGATAAAGTGCCTTCATCCCAGCCTTCACCTGGACCCTATTTGCCAGAACGCCACCAACCATACTCACGCCCCCTACTTCCTTTATTATTGGGACATCCTTGGCCTCTTCCCTTACCTGTACCCTGTCCTTAACTTTAGACACCGTAATGTCACCTACCCTCGCACCCTCCCCCAACATTAGTTTAAAGCCCTACCTACAGTCCTATTTACACGATTCGCCAGGACTCTGGTCCCAGCACAGTTCAGACCAACCCCATCCCACCCGAACAGGTCCCACCTACCCCAATACTGACGCCAATGCCCCATAAATTCAAACCCATTCCTCCCACACCAATCCCTGAGCCACCCATTCACTTCCTTAATCTTATCAACCTTACGCCCGTCTGCACTCGGTTCAGGCAGTAGTCCAGAGATAACCACCTTGTCGGTTCTACTTTTTAATTCCATTCCCAGCTTTTCATACTCCCTCCCCAGATCCTCAGTTTGCATTTTGCCCACATCGTTGGCACCCACATGTACTACAACGACCGGATTCTCACCCTCCCACTCCAGGTTCCTCTGCAGCCCAGATGTGACATCCTGGACCCGAGCACCAGGCAGACAACACATTGTGACAAAGGACAGTGTCAATACTCTTAACCCCACTGTACCTCCTTTTCCTGCTCATTTCTCTCCCATCCACACGAATCACCATCTGCCCTTTTGATGCCCTACTCAGACAGCTCAATTATTCCAGCTTCGGTGTTTGCAAAACTTGTTAATGGCATTTTACCAAGGTATAATTTCTACATTTTTAAAATGATCATCTCCTCCTATTCACCCTCCCCAAATCGAAACTTAAGTATTTGATTACATCTCTTCATTAGCTCTCTAGAATTCCTATTCAAATCCCTTAATTTCAACTTCCAATGAGTTCACAGCACCAAATCTGATCTGGCTAAAGACACAGACGTCCTATGACTGCAGGGCATTATCCCATTGCTAAATTGAGCTAGAATCAACAAGAGCTAAATTTAGCCATTGTATAGTGCCCTGCATGGTCCTACCTGTCCTTACACAGCTAGGAATTTTTGGCACCATGGCTTCTTTTCTGCCCCTGGACAGGAACTTCTCAAATTCCCTAGAGACATTCCTCCTCCTCCTTCCTCATTCTTCACAGACAGTATGTGAAGGATGAAAAAGAACTACACATCCTTAAAATAATTTTGGCCTCAAGCCTGGAGTCTAAGCTTCTGGAGTCTAAGCTTTGCTCCCTTGTGGATTCCTTAGTCAGATTGAATCAGCTCCCATAACATTGGGTTGGACAAGGTAACAGGCTTGGAGTTTCAAACCCCACATTCAATCTACATCAGTTCTATACTCCTCCGAATCAATCACCTTCTTCCATGCACATTTATTTCACCTCGAGATTTTATTTGCACAAACTTGCCTACATAATAGTCATTGTACTTTAAATAATCTGTTGGCTGTGAAATGCTATGTGACAGCCCATAGCTGCAATCAGGGAATTTCTAGAAAAGCAAAGGATCTGAACCAGATTTCATTTGTACCCTCCTTGTCCACCTCTCACCGCCCCTGCCAAAGCTTTATCATTAAAACCTGTTTACAAATCACCCACTCATATTTGCTCCAAAGTCAATGCATTTAGAATTTTAATTTCCACCTGCAATATCTCCAAACCTTCACCCCAAACTAACTCTGCAATTTCTAATCTGTTGCCCTCTACATTTGATGAACCTCGCTCCCTTTGGCCCACTATTTCGGCAAAGCATTAAGCCATTCTTGGGAACTCTCTATAAATCATCCCCTCCCCCACCCCACACATACCTCTTCTACTTTCTCAAAGCCAATTTCAAACATAAAATAATTTCATAAATAAATCTTGCCCCAAGATTTTAAAAACTCTCCCCCATTAAAGACACTATATGAATGCAGATTGTTGTTGACTTCAAAAATGTGGATGGAGATGCTTTAAATAGTTTTTAACAATGGACATCACATAGTAGCTCCTTTGTACCAACACATCACACCCAACCATTCTGATCTGGAGACAGAAAATAGGTGGAGTAGGCCATTTGGCCCTTCGAGCCCACACCATCATTCAATACGATCATATCTGATCCTGCACTCTCAGTATCCCACTCCTGCTTTCTCTCCATACCCCTTGTTCCCTTTAGCCACAACAGCCATGTCCAGCTCCCTCTTGAACATATTTAACAAACTGGCCCCAACAGCTTTCTGTGGTAGAGAATTCCACAGGTTCACACCTCAGTGAATTTGTTCTTCCTCATCTCAGTCCTGGATAACTTACCCCTTATTGTTAGACTTTGATCCCTAGGTCTGAACTTCCCAAACATTGGAAACATTCTTCCTGCATTTAGCCTGTCCGGTCCCAACAGGATTTTGTGTTTCCATGAGATCCCCTCTCATTCTTTTAAATTCCAGTCAGTATAAGCCCAGTCAATCTGGGTTCTCTCCATGTAAGTCCTGCCATTCCAGGAATCAGTCTGGTGAACCTTCACTGGAGTTCCTCAATAGCAAGAATGTCCTTCTCAGACTAGGAGACCAAAACTGCACACAACACTCAAGGTGTGGCCTCACCAAGACCTTGTATAACTACAAGTCATCCCTACTTCTATTCCCAAATCCTCTTGCTATGAAGTTCAACATGCCATTAGCTTTCCTTAGATGGTCTCCATTCTTTAGGTGAATGCAAGGACTACTTCAGAGTCAACTAGCTAAAATTTCTTTTCTCTCTCACCCCCCCCCACCCCCAGAGCTCAAGATGTTCAGAAACTTCACAAAGGACCCAGTGTCTCTTTCCATCATCCCACAGAAGACACGGTGCTGGCACTTTCTGGTGAATATTGTCTTCGAGGTTTAGATGATCCTTTAATGACAGTTACTTTCTCTCATACCAAGAACCTTAGTGACAATCCGTGTTGCATTAGTGAGTGTGTGTTGGTGAGAGAAATGGAACAAAACTTCAGTGTCATATCCACAGAAATAGACACACTCTGCCTCTGGGCGCATGACACCTAGCTGGCTGTCAATATGTCAGAGTAGACTGACTGGAGACTGAGGTTCTGTTGGGTGCCAACAATCACAGGGCTAGATTTCATTGGAGAAGGGCTTTAACAAAGATGCATTAACACAAGAGAATGTGTGGGTCATAGGTGATTGGACGCTCTGGGTTTTTTTTTACCTGCCTGTGTCCCATCTTACTGCATGAAAGGTCCCATTTAAGGAGTTGTATAGTAAGTTGGATCTCAGACACACAAGTGACCCTCTACATAAAATTGGTCATTAAATTGGGAGGGAGGGAGGGAGGGAGGGAGGGAGGGAGGGAGGATTAATGGCACTAACAACAGAAATAGCCTAAGGATCTGTAATCTGCATTAAATCCTGGCTGTGTCCCACCTGCAGGAAACTTTACTGAATGTAGACAAGGGATTCCAGAGTTAGCAATAACATCCCACAAGTTGACGAGAATCTACCATTTTTGACAAGAACCAACTTTGGAACTGTGTTTTGCAAAATAAATCATTTTCTGTTTGGCTGAGTGTCATGCTTATCTCTTTATTAGATAAAGCAGGATTTACATGTTTAATCCAATAAAAAAAGGATTATCAAATTAAAATCATTCCATGTTTGGAATATAGTGATGTGGTAAGTTTAAAAAAACTCTATGGAATTCTGTTCACCTCCTATAAATGTACAGAAGGAAACTGGAGCTGTCCAGACTGTAAAATCACCAAGGTCATTTCAACAATTAAAAGGTTTACTTAGAATATATATATATATGGCAGACCGGAAATCCCAGCTGGCCTCCAGGCCTAAACATAATTTAAAACACTCCTCTTACTTTCACTTCAGTCTTTTCAATGATGTTCACCAGTGGTTTTCCACAGCAACTCAGCTTCTGCAGCCACTTCTGGGGAGAAGGATTTGGGACATTCCAGGCACAAGGGGATGAGGGACATTCCAAGCAGGCTATAAGTGCATATGATTTTTCTTGGCAGTAATTTAGATAAAAATCCCCCCATAAATCCAAAGCTCTTTGGATTGACAGAACAGGCTTTCAGTGGAGACTTCTCCATTTTGAAATTGAAGTAAACTAGAATTGTCATTAATAAGACAAATTACTAAGAAAGCATAATGAAGGATCCCAGCACTTCGGACATTTTCTCTTCTACCTTCTTCTGTCAGGAAAAAGATACAAAAGTCTGAGGTCATGTACCAAGCGACTCAAGAACAGCTTCTTCCCTGTCATCAGACTTTTGAATGGACCTACCTCAAGTTGATCTTTCTCTATACCCTAGCAATGACTGTAACACTACAGTTTGCACCCTCTCCTTTCCTTCCCAATGTGTGGTATGCTTTGTCTGTATAGCACGCAAGAAACAATAATTTTCACTGTGTACTAATACATGTGACAATATTAAGTCAAATCAAATAATTTAACATAAGCAAATTTCAAAGCAGGCTCTCATCAAATATGATGTGCAGTCACTATCGGAAACAAGAGAGACAAAGGAATGAAGTGTGGAAACTAGTCCAACCCTATCTGCCTGTTCGGCTCCCCTACTCCACTCTACATAGATCCAACTCTGGAAATGGACCAGCCAAGTTCTCTACTCTAGCTATAAACTAATCCTGTTGTTTATTTATGCCAGTATCTTGGCACAGGCAAGGCACCACTTTTTTAAGAAAGGCAGTCTGGAAAGAAACCTTTGAATGTCTGGATATGGGTTGAATTTGAAGATCAAATAGTGTGACTGCTAACTCAAACTTTTGTTAAATATATTTGTCCCTGGGCTGCGAGCATTGCTGGCAAGGCCAACACTTGTCACTACTCCTAAACTGCCTTCTCCCCAGCAAACTGAAGGAAAGCAGGCAAAATACAGTTTCAATCAGCAAAGCAACCCAAGACTTGGTTTTCCTCATTCAATTTAAATACTGGTGTTACAACATGTTGCTGATATCTTTCTCTGACTAAGTCTCTATTCCACATCCTGTAAACCACAGTGGATAAGCTTAGACATGTGGAGCAGGTGAATGAGAATTGTTTGGACAATAAGAGAACTTGTAATGAGGTTTCTTACTGTTTTGAGGTGTTTTGATTATAACTGAAATTTTAACAATCACAACTGGCTCTAATCTGGTGAAGTTAGTACTGCTGGTGGGTCAGTGCAGAACCATACTGTATTTTAACTTTTGAGGGCAGAGTGCGATTGTCACCATCGACAAAGACATGGCTTGCCAACAGGGGGAAAAAAAATTCATCTTTAGACAAATAAAAGTTGAAATGGGATACGAATCCCATAACCAGATATTCAGTGAAGTTTACTGATCAAAGTGGACTTAAGGGTGGCAAGGGGTTAGCATTGCTGCCTCACAGCATCAGGGACCTCGGTTCGATTTGTGGAATCTGCACATTCACCCCATGTCCGTATGGGTTTCCTTTGGTTGCCTTCCACAGAAAAACTACATGTGGGGTTAGTTGGATTGGCCATTCTAAATTGACCCTTAGCGTCAGGGGAATTAGCTAGGATAAATGTATGAGGTTATGGGAATAGGGCCTGGGTGGGATTGTGGTCAGTGCAGATCGATGGGCCGAATGGCCTCCCTCTGCACTGCAGGATTCTATGAAAACAGGATAGACGTAAAGGGCCCGGTCAGCAGCCCCTTTTTAATTCCATACAGATGCCAACATGCTAACACCACGTGATATTATATCTGACAAGGGAAAGAGTTGGACTTCCCTGACAGTCCCTACTCCCACTTTATTGATAAAATTCAGTAACTGTTACATGGTGGTTTTCATTTCTTGTCACAGTCAAACTCAGCTCAATGAGTTGCAAACCAACCATTTCTCAATCACATCATTGGTGCAAAATGGCAGTGAATCCCCCCTCCTCCCCATGATCTGTAGGAATCGCTTTTAAAAAAGAATGAAAGTGTCTGTTTGAAGGAGTACATTTGAGGTAGGCAGGCAATAAGGGATTCGGTCTCAAACATGATGAATCCAACTGCAGATTATAAATTATGGCCAGTGTGGAGAGTCAAGGAACCTGGAACTAAAACACACCACATCAACGCAAAATATCTTCTAACGCACGGATACTTAACCGAAGAGTTCACCATCATGCTCTCTTCCCAGGTCAGGCATCCACACCGAACACTCAGCAGCTGTAAGAGTTGAAGGACACAGGACGTACAGTTGCTACAGCTGGTGTGACAGAGTGAGACAGACCGAAATGTCATCTCAAGTCTCCTCTCATTAACAAGCTGCCTCCTACCCATTACAAAACGTACAGACAAAAACTGTGTGAGCGCCTAGGGCCCAACAGGGCACTAGCTGACTGCTGTCTTGGTTGAAGTCCTGTGCAAAACTACTCGTACCAGCAAAGTGTGCAGCGTGTACTCAAACAGGTTTTACATTGATGCAGTTCTGTTCAATTCAGGGACTCTCCATTCCAGTTGCTGGGTGCAGACATGGCTTTGCCACACACTCACACCGGTGTGCCCTCTGGAAGGGAAGGCACAAAATGCTCCACGTCTTTAGTCTTCTCCCTGCCCTCATTCTTCAACCACTCCATCTTCTGCTTGTGCTGCCGAATTGCGTCAGTCACCCGGGAATCGATCATCGCCTCAGTCAGAACTCCATCCTCGGAGGCGTACGCTGCAGCCTGTGAAACAGGAAGAGGACAAGCAGATGTGTTACCAAGAACGCACAGTCTCAGACCACACCAACCATGCAGGAGATAAAAGTGAAACCCAACAAGTGGCATTTAAAAAAGGTGATGTTTTAAAACCGAGAGGTTCCCTGTTCAGACTTTCGCCAGACTGTGGCAAATCACAAACAAGCTTCAAATGGGAGATTTATTAAAAGAAAGCCTTATTCTCAGACATTTTACAAACAGATTTATCACCTGCTTTTCTGCCTCCTGCTGCAAACAAGTGAATCGAATCTGAGCAGAATAAAGACACGGTATGCCCGTTCTAACAAGCTAGTCAGTTGCCACCCACCCCACTGTTAGTGAATGCAAAGAACCTGAGGCAACTGGATTCAAACAAGCCAGAGGGAAACCATGTTCCAAGCTGAGCTTGTCTGCTTTGTTGGGGTTCACTGAGCAGCTTTGGAGCCAACATTCTAGAGTCTGGTGAGAGAAGGAACGTTCCATACAAAATGTTATCAGCCCACAGGCAGCCAAAAACCAGACCTCGGCCACTCTCAGCACTCACAAGAACTCTGATATAACAGGCTAATAGTCATGAACTCTGGCAGAGTGGTGCTCTGCTGGGCTGACATCCACACGCTATTCTTCCTTTCCAATTTCCTTCTTTCCATTTCCACAGGCAGTGACTAATGCTGGGCACAAGTTTCATAAGCACCTCAGGCATTGCCTGAATTGCATGGTCATATTGAACAGACTAACTTAGAGTGCCAGCTTGATCCAAAGTGGGTTGCTGGATACTGACGAGTAGGAATCCTGGCTGATTTTTCTGTTCTCTAGTGTGGGGGTTTGAGACAGATCCAAGGTGAAGTAGTACTAACAATCAAACCTGGAACTTTGATCATGGCTTGGTATCTCACTGGGCAGTACATACAACCACTTAGGTGTCTCAGTAGTTGACTGGGCAGTACATGCACACTTAGAACATAGCTTTGGTTTCAGCATCAGCTGGAGAAAATCTAAATGCGTGGTGATCAGTTCAATGCAAGCCCCACTCATCAGATTGGGACCTGTGTCTAAAAGCTGCAGATTTACAGCTTAATTACACCCGCAGGCAGTGCATTTAAAACTGAAAGGAGCCACTTAATTTCAGAACAAATTTGACAAACGGAGATGGATTTTTACAGTAACGTTAGTCACGAGCACCAATCATTATCTCAAAATTCTCATCAATTCAATTTCCCTTTCCACTTGTCCAACCAACACTGTACTCCAATCCAGCTCAAAAAACTGCAATTGCATATAGCAACACAGAACTATTCTTCATCTGTGTTCTCTCTGCCTCAAGTGGACTAAATTTGGAAAAATAACCAGGATGATAACTTGGATTGTTCCAGAAGTTATTAAACTGTGGTCCTTGTGAATTATTTTCAAACAGATTGGTCAATTACATTATTTCTCCAAAGTGGCAGCAAGAACGCAGATGCTGATTGAGACACACTTCAGCTTTTGGTTAATTAGAGGACATTAAGGAGATGAGGAAATGGTAATAAGTAGTAATTCTGGTGCTGATGTCAGAATACGATTCCACTGGGTTTAAGCTGCAAATGCGTCAAGCATGAGCACTTGTAGACTTTGCCTTATGAAACATTGAACAAGCTCTCAGTATTTCCACAGAATCTGCACCAGTCGACATTACTTAAAAAAATGCCAACACAATGCCAGTGGGCATTGGTGCTGATAATCCAACTGAATGTTCCAATACTTCAAAGTGAATGATGGAATGAATGTTGCTGGCAACACAGCCACGGGGAAGATGGTGGTGGAGTGGTAACATTGCTAGACTAGTAATATAAAACTCTGGGAGCATGTGTTCACAGGAATTAATTAAAAAATCTGCAACCTCTAATGTTGATCAAGACAACTATAATTAACTGTTGTGAAACCCCATCTGGTTCACTAATGTCCTTTAGGGAAGGAAATCTGCTATCCTTACCCAGTCTGGCCTATATGTGACTCCAGAGCCACTGCCCTCAAAAGGCCAAGCAAGCCACTCAGTTTCAAAAGCAATTAGGGATAGGCAACAAATGCTAACCTCACTAGTGATAACTACAGGAAAAGAAACATTTTTAATGGCTCAAAGTGGTGAACTGCTTTCTTGAACTGCTCCAGTTTGTACGCTTGTAGTTACAACCCAGTTACACTGTCACACTGCTTAACTTCAGTGAAACACTGGCAATATTGTTCCAAGTTCAGATGGCATGTGGCTTAGAGGGGAGTTTGCAGGTGATGCATTCCCAGGCATCTGCTGCCCTTATCTTTCCAAGTGGTCGAGGCCGCAAGGCTTGGAAAGTGCTGTCAAAGAAGCCTTGCCGACTTGCTGCAGTATGCCATGTAGCTGATACACTCTGCTGCCACAATGCACCAGTGTCAGAGAGTTGGTACTTGTGGTTCCAAACTAGCAGGCTGCCCTGCCCTGGACTGTATTGAGCTTCAAGTGTTGCTGGAGCTGCACTCATCCAAGTGGAGAGCATTCATCACATTCCTCACTTGTGCCTTGTAAATAGCTGAGAAGCTTTAGCGAGGTTAGTTACTTTTGGCAGAATTCCCAGCCAATTAATCTGTTCTTCTCATCCTCCCACACTCCAAAGATTAAAGTTTATTTATTCGTATCATGAGTAGGCATACATTAACACTGCAACGAAGTTACTATGAAAATCCCTAGTCGCCACATTCCAGTGCCCATTCGGGTACACCGAGGGTGAATTTAGCATGGTCAATATACTTAACCAGCACGTCTTTCGGACTATGGGGAAGGAACCGGAGCACCTGGAGGAAACCCACACAGACACAGGGATAAGGTGCAGACTCCGCATAGATAGTGACTCAAGCCAGGAGTCAAACCCTGGGGCTGTGAGGCTGCAGTGCTAACCATTGTGCTACCATGTCACCTTTGGGTACATGTCAAATATTAAACTGATAAGAACAGCATTTACACTGGATCTTAGCCAAAAGGCCAAGAAGCTGACACTTTGGTGCAGCACTAAGCAAATACTGCAAGGCTAGGGATTCCAGGTACATAAGAAAGAGGAGGAGTAGGCCATCTAGCCCCTCGAGCCCGCTGCGCCATTCAACAAGTTCATGGCTGATCTGAAGTGGATCAGTTCCACTTTCCCGCTCTCTCCCCATAACCCTTAATTTCCTTATCTATCAAAATCCTATCTACCCGTGACTTAAATATATTTAGCGAGGTAGCCTCCACCACTCCAACGGGCAGAGAATTCCAGAGATTCACCACCCTTTGAGTGAAGAAGTTCCACCTCAACTCCGATCTAAACTGCCCCCCGCCCCCCCCCACCCCTTATCTTGAGGCTGTGCCCTCTAGTCCTGCTATCCTTTCTAAGCAGGAAGAATCTCTCTACCTCTACCCTATCCATCCCTTTCATTATCTTACACGTCTCTATAAGATCCCCCCTCATCCTTCTAAACTCCAACGAGTACAGACCCAGTCTATTTAGTCTCTCTTCATAGTCCAACTCCTTCATCTCCGGTATCGGCCTAGTGAACCTCCTCTGCACTCTCTCCAAGGCCAAAATATCCTTCCGCAAGTGCGGCGACCAAAACTGCACACAGTACTCCAGCTGCAGCCTCACCAGTACCCTGTACAGTTGCAGCAAGACCTCCCTACTTCTATATTCTATCCCCCTCGCTATAAAGGCCAACATTCCATTCGCCTTCTTGATCACCTGCTGTACCTGCAGACCGAGTTTTTGCGACTCATGCACAAGGACCCCCAGGTCCCTCTGCACCGTAGCATGCTGCAGCTTTTTGCCCTTTAAATAGTAATCCCTCCTACTATTATTTCTGCCAAAGTGGATAACCTCACACTTGCTAACATTATACTCCATCTGCCAGGTCCTCGTCCACTCGCATAGCCTATCCAGATCCCTCTGCAGACTTTCCACACTCTCCATGCAATTGGCTTTACCACTCATCTTTGTGTCATTAAGACATTAAATTCTTTCTACTCAAATCGATGTGAAATATTCCATGTTACTCTGGAGAGATTGGGGCGGGGGGGAGGGGGGGGGTGCGTTATTTAAAATCGACAGATATTTATTTCATTGCCCTAACCTAGAAAACAGTTACAGCAATTACGTATTTTTGATCTGTAAAGTGTTTGGGGAAGTGTCAAGAATGTGAAAGGCACTACCTAAATGCAAAAAGTTTGCTTTCATTATTCCAAAATGAGCAAATATGTGCATGTTCACTGTTTTAAATTTTAAAAAATCCTTCACTGTCAAGCAAATAAGCCCACTATGGATCTGACACCATCTGCTCAAATGAGCAGCCAATCTGTCTAATGTCTGCAGCCTGCTAAAGTTGACAGAGTCCATGTTCAAAGAGTGAAATGGGCAATCAAGTAAAAACCTGAAGGCCCTGCAGCCTCTTCCTTGCTTCTATAAGCCAGAAAGGGTCATTTGCTGGCTTTTGCTCTGATCAAACCTTCTGCCCGGACTCCTCCAGAGTGTGGTAGCAGCACACGCCGCAAAGGGTATCACCGTTAACAGTAACCAACGTCACCCGTTTAACTAATGTCCTCTAGGGAAGGAAATATGCCATTGTTACCCAGTTGTCAGTGTGAATCAATACAGACTCACAGTTTAACAGAATGAAAACCAATAATCACAGCCTGGCTGTACCCTCTCAGCCCCCAGGTTTTGTCACAATCATTCCGCGGTGAGTGCTGACTACATCAACTTAAGAATTCAGCTACCTTCAGATCTGTGGAGCCAATAACATAGGTCACGTGGGAGCATTAGACATAAATCTGACAGAGGTTAAGTGTCTGGTTAAACTCAGCCCAACAGATTCGAGGGGCTGCAAATTATTCACCTGGAACTGAGCACAGGTCTCTCGGGAGCAAGGGACATTTACTGTAAATATCCTGCTGCTATCATGCTCCTCTGGAGTTTCCAGTAAATGCAGCGAATGTTAGCTGCAAACATTTAACTGGGCCAGGGTTAATAATGCAGTAAAGCTGGAAAAGTGTTACTAACCAAACACTGCGAGCAACAATTCAATTAGGTACAATAAAGAAGCAGCCAGAAGCTTGCTCTCACCCATAGGAAAAACTATAACCAGTGCACATTTACATAGGCTACTCAATTTAATAGCTAGCAAAGAGCTGAACAGTCTCCACGCCGGCAAAAAAAACACAAGAGGGCAGAGAATGTATAGTGACACAATCTCATCTGTTCCAGTCACTTGGGAATGAGTGTACCTTTTGGGGATTAGGCATAGGAAGTAAAACTGGAAAAACAGAGACTGTTTATTAGTACACACCATTTAACAGATTACTCAATGGTGAAGACAGCCAAGCCTCGATTATCAGAGCACTTGCCTGACATACAGGCTACATTTACTGTGACCCTAAAAGGTGTAATGTAGCAGGGGAAACTGCCTCCAAAAAGAACATCCAAACATCCAGACAACATTTTGTTCTCCTGTGTCAGTTCCCCACTTTATGGGGGCTTGCATCAAGCTGTAACACTGCAAAGCAGCTAGAGGACACCTAGGCTCACTTCAATAAATAGCAGATTGAACTAGACTCTAGGATTATCCTGTGTACAGAGAGTAGAGCAATGGCAATTTAGTGGCAGGAAACAGAACATGGGCCTGACGTACCGAGAGAGTTAGGGTCTCCTACAGCACAGTCCACTGTCTCTGGGCGACAGCATCTATCTGGGACACAAGGGTGGCAAGGAATTGATCTCAGCTCCCACACTGCTCCAATCCTGCTACTGAAGATGGCGGCTCCCCTTGGGTTAGGGGCTCTGTATCCCCTGGGTGACTAAATCTAAAAATACCAGACTGTCCAATGACATTAAAATATGGGTAACCGGCCAATGCTTATCCTCGAGTTGTGGCCCACAAACTACTCGAAGAGCAAATGTATTTAAAAAAAAAACCATATGACACAGGAGGCCATTCAGCCCACCATGCCTGTGCCAGCCCTAGAGCGACCCAATGAATCCCATTCCCCTACAAGTATCTCCCTTTAACATTTATAACCCAATTCCCAAAAACAATCAACTCTTCCAGTGGTACAGTTTCTCTAATAAGAAATTTTCTGCATTTCCATATCTATTAAAAGCAGAGAGCACTAAAGATGGAATATCATTTAGATTTGAACCCCCACATAATCTGGTTCCTACAGACATTAGCCAAGCTCAATTGGAATAAAAGCAGGAGACAGACTGCAGTAAGTGGGGAAGTTAATTTTTCAGCATCATCAAGCTCCCCACCATTATACCAAACAATAACACGTAGGCCTTGAAAGACAAGTTTCACTCAGATTTGAGGGTTTCACCAACTGGAGCTTAACCTGAACGACAGCCTACTGTGATATCTGCATAAACTTTCCAACCCCGAGGGAAAGCAACTGTTTTAGTTAACGAAATCATTTGATTTACCTTTCTAGACCTTGTCGCAGTTATGTGGATGTGCCACTGGTGTTATACATTCAAATGACATAAGAATTAAATAAGCCATACCTGCCAGGCCACTCCAAGTTTGGAAATCTCTCTACCCGACATCCCTTCAGTCACCCTAGCAAGCTCAGAGCATTTCTTGCCGTAGTCGAACTGAGCCACTTTCAGGCGCCTGTGAAGCAGAATTGGATGGTCATGAGTGCTGTAAATGACATGTCTTTGGCCAGCAGACCTCTTTAGGTTCAAAATGGCTGCTCAATATTTGACGCATTTCTGCATTTTATGATCTTCAAATGTGGGTTTAAGATTAAATACTGGGACAAAGTAACTCAAGCCAAGGGACACAGCTTATATGTCAGAACAAACAACTTTACCCACTCTACATAAAACAAACTCTCATTCATATAGCACACAAACTCTTCACAACCAGTGAAATACTTTAACAATAGCTGTAATGTGGGCAATCACCTCAGTAAATTTGTTCACAATGAGGTTCCACAAATAGTAATGAGATGAATAACCAGTTAACCTGTTTTGGTTGTGAGAGTTAAGGGATGAAGGCTGGTTAGGGCATAAGGAGGAGGTAGCGCAGTGGTATTATCACTGGACTGGAAATCCAGAGACCCAGAACAAGATTTGGGGACCTGGGTTCAAAGCCTGCCAAGACAGATGGTGAAATCTGAATTCAATAAAAATCTGGAAGTAAGAATCTACTGATGACCATGAAACAGTTGTCGATTGTCAGAAAGACCCATCTGCTTCACTAACGTGAATTAGAGAAGGAAATCTGCCGTCCTTACCTGATCTGGCCTACTTGTGACTCCAATGTGATTGGCTCTCAAATGTCTTCTGAGATGGAGGACAGTTAGGGACGGACAATAAATGCTGGCCCAGCCAGCGACGCCTACACCCCATAAAATGAATTAAAAAACTCTTCAAATAGATCCAAGAAACTCATCCATCTACCTGAACATGCGGACAGCCTCATTTTATCTTATCTCTCATCATCTCAAATGCTTAGCAGTGCAGTTCATACAAGGAGATAAATAATGTCATAGGACCATTCACTGCACTATACAAAAGGGGGCGCCTGACAGAGTTTAAATTGAGTTAAGCCAATAACTCAATGTCAAGCTTCTGCTGACATTTTCAAACTTCATGCAAGACACTGGTCGCCCGAGAACTGATGTATTTTCCCTGGAATCTAGCCCAAATTGATAAAATCAAAGACTTTTCATTCTTTTGATCTCTGCAGCCTAGTCCCTCAGAGTGCAATTCTGTAAAAACTGACAAATCCACACTGCAAAAAGTCAGAGAGAATGTGCAAGTTCATAGAATCTCTGCAGTGCAGGAGGCCATTCAGCACCATCGAGTCTGCACCAACTCTCTGAAAGACCATCTTATCCAAGCCCACCCACTGCCCTAATCCCATAACCCCATGCATTTACCCCACTAATCCCCTTAACCTAACATCTTGAGACATTAAGGGACAATTTAGCGTGGCCAATCCACCTAATCTGCACATCTTTGGAGTGTGGGAGAAAACCGACACACATAGGGGCAAAACGCGCAAACTCCACACAGACACTTACCCAAGGCTGGAATTGAACCTGGGTCCCTGCCGCTGTGAGGCAGCAGTGCTAACCACTGTGCCATCCTTCTGTTGCGGCTGCAGTAAAATGTTACCAGAGCACATGGCGATCCAGGTAAAATTTGGGATGTCTATATTTTATCGAAGTGCATGCTCGATGGTTAGTTTCCACTCCCTCAAAAGTCAAAGTTGAATGGGGGGGAAGAAAATAAAACAGCCATTCAGACAGTCTGTGGGATGCTCTGGAAATTTACAAGGAACCATTATGTCAGTCTGTAGTATGCAGTTGCTACTTGACGCAGAAGCTGCAAGTCAATTTGTTAGATGCCACCAATATTTAAATAAAGTAGCTATTCATGTTTATAATCCTGCACGAATGAGGCTGCTGTGTTTTTGTTTTAATTATAAAAGCGTGGTTGCCTGACAGGATAAAACTCAAACACAATTTATAAAAGGACGAATATTCAAGGTGGCTCAAACTTTGACATGGTTCACTCAAACAGTGGTCACACAAGCTGGTCTGTACTACAGCTTGTTAGTGTTAACTGTCTCTGCTTTTGCCCTTCCTGGGTTGAGCATGAATGTTTTTCACGTGCAAGGCTGTGCTTCAAACACAAAAGCACTTTGCTCAGCCGTATCCCCATTTAATATAAAGTCCCCAATGCCATTTCGATTATAAACCAGATTATTTTTTATTTACATAAAGATTTCAAGATCACTACTTTCTAAAGGAATGTAGTGGCTTGTTTTAATAGAAGCATATGAGGTAGAAAAGGGACAAGCAGGCACTGTGTAATGTGTCCGGAAGCTACTGAATTCAGGTCTAAGGGAGTTGCAATCTTTTGCAAGTGTCAAACAATGGGTGGGTGAATCTTGATATTGGGCATCTGCTCCCATAACACCAGTTACGGTGCAAACAGGATAGAGCTAAAAAGAGAAAAATCAGGCAATCTGGCTGAGCTGCTGAGTATTTCCAGCATTTTGTTTTTATTTCCAATTTCCAGCAGCTGTAATATTTTGCTCCTTTGGGCTGAGCTACAGAACTAAAGGATCAGATGCAGAATCAACACTCATGTAATATTTCCCACATTTGGTCACACCAGGGCCAGTGGTTTCTTCTTACTGTGAAGCCAAGCCTGCTTCAGTCTGTACAGAAATGTTTCTCCTCAGGAACAGAAAACATTAGTTAAAACAGCTCTGGGAATATCTCTGATACTCACTGCTTGTAAGCAACAATGCCAGTTGCCAGCCTGGCCTTAGTCTTAATACAATGCAGGACGGTTATTTCAAATGCTGTCAAGTTAACGGCATGGTAGCACAGTGATTAACACTGCTACTTCACAGCACCAGGGACCCGGGTTCAATTCCCAACTTGGATCACTGTCAACGTGGGGTTTGCACGTTCTCCTGTGGGTTTCCTTTGGTTTAATCCCACAGTCCAAAAGAAGCGCTGGTTAGGTGCACTGCCCATGCTGAATTCTCCCTCAGTGTACCCAAACAGGTGCTGGAGTGTGGCCACTTGGTGATGTTCACAGCAATTTCATTGCAGTGTTAAATATAGCCTACTTGTGATTAATAAATAAACACAGAACGAAGAAAATTACAGCACAGAAACAGGTCCTTCGGCCCTCCAAACCTGCACCAACCATGCCGCCCGACTGAACTAAAACTCCCTACCTTGCCGGGGACCATATCCCTCTATTTCCATTCTATTCATGTATTTGTCAAGATGCCCCTTAAAAGTTACTACCGTATCCGCTTCCACTACCTCTCCTGGCAACAGGTTCCAGGTATCCATTAGCCTCATACATCTCCTTTAAACGTTGCCCCTCACACCTTAAACTTGTGCCCCCTAGTTATTGACTCTTTCACTCTGGGAAAAAGCTTCTAACTATCCACTCTGTCCATGCCTCTCAATCTTGTAGACTTCAGGTCGCCCCTCAACTTCTGTCATTCCAGTGGAAACAAACTAAGTCTCTCCAACCTCTCCTCATAGATAACGCCTTCCATACCAGCAAACATCCTGGTAAATCTTTTCTGTACCCTCTCCAAAGCCTGCACATCCTCTGGTACTGTGGCGACCAGAATTGAACACTATATTCCAAGTGTGGCCTAACTAAGGTCCTATAAAGCTGCAACATGGTTAGCCAATTTTTAAACTCAATATCCCAACCGATGAAGGCAAGCATGTTGTATGCCTTCTTCACTACCTTCTCCACCTGCATTGCATTTTTGGTGACATGTGTACCTGTATACCCAGATTCCTTTGCCTATCAATACTCTTAAGGGTTCTGTCATTTACTGTACATTTCCTATCTGTATAAGGCCTTCTAAAATGCACTACATCACATTTGTCCGGATTAAACTCCATCTGCCATCTCTCCACCCAAGTCTCCAACTCAACTATATTCTGCTGTATCCTTTGATGGTCCTCATCGCCATCCACAAATTCACCAACCTTTGTGTCATCTGCAAACTTACTAATCAAACCAGTTACATTTTCCTCCAAATCATTTATATATATATTACAAACAGCAAAGGTCCCTAAGGAACACCACTTGTCACAGTCCTCCATTCAGAAATGCAAAACCTTCAATTAAAATGGGGGCAAGGAAGAAAAGAAATTGAAAAATAACAAAAAAGTTAAAATAGAAGATCATAGCAAGATTACCCTACTCACTAAAAGCCAAAAGCGAGAGTAAATTAGGTACGTACTGTTTTCCTTCCGTGGCAGGTTTCAGAACATATTTGTCAAAATATAGCCTGACCAGTCGTTCCCTCTCATCAAGTCCTGGTAGATCAAAATTAACAATTTCATCTATACGATCATTGATAGCCCAGTCAAACTGCTCTGGTTGATTACTAGCCAGCACCAGCATAAACCTGTTAGGAAAAACAGATGAACATTAATGAGTCGAGTGGTCAGGATATTAATCAAAACAAATCTTTAAAGGCAGGTTGGCATTAGCAGTGCGGAACTATGTGGCACCTTCCAAATCATTACTAATCTAATTTCACAATGTTTCTTATATTAAATTTCTGTGACTTGATCAGCCTGGACAAAATTCATCCATTCCCAGAACAGTTTCCACAGCAAACAAGCAGCCAGATATGAGGATTCGTGGAAAAGGCCACAGAGATGAAACAGCTCGAGATTGCTGTCAACTCTAAGGCACTAAGGAAGCAATGGCCTAATGGTATTATCGCTAGACTATTAATCCAGAAACCCAGCTAACGTTCTGGGGATCTGGGTTTGAATCCCACCATGGCAGATGGTGGAATTTGAATTCAGTAAAAAATATCTGGAATTAAGAATTACTGATGACCATGAAACCATTGTCGCTTGTTGTAAAAACCCATCTGCTTCACTACTGTCTTTTAGGGGAGAAAATCTGCCGTCCTTAGCTGGTCTGGTCTACATGTGGTTGACTCAACTGCCCTCTGAACAAAGGCAAGTAGGAATGGGCAATAAATGCTGGCCCAGCTAATGATGCCCATGTCCCACGAATGAGTATTAAATAAAAAAAACTAAAGGAGGATAGAATGCACTTAGAGAAGATATGAGGAAGATCAGCAGACAGCGTCAGAACCTGGCTTGAATAACCAAAACTTGATGCAATGAATATCTCTGATCACAGATATGTTATTGGTCCAGTGAATTGAATCTGAGTAGTCAATCCAGCCCCCAGCAAGGTTTAACTCATCTAGCTGCTTCTTCCTCCTCGGTTCTGTGCCTGAAAGCATCCTTGGCAATTATTTGCTGAATCAAGCAATGTGCCATGATTCTTTCACCATGGATGGGCAAGGAAGCAGGCTCCAAATCTACTTCAGCCAGAACAGGGATCGAAGCTCGTGCTGTTGGCATTAATCTGATCCACACGCTAGTGCTTTAGTCAAACAAACTAACTGCCCCCTCCTCTCATTTTGCACCAGAACAAAGAAAAATCAGTGTCACTGGGATCAGTGAAGTATAATGATGGATGTGTGATATTAGCATTGTGCCTACTCCAACTGAAAATACTCAGGAGCACAATTACAGATGTACAGCATTTAAAGAGAGCACTTTGAGGATAACAACAATAGGTGGAGTATTGATCCATCATAGATAGTGGGTTAAATTTAAAAGGGGGTGAATTACATGGCACATAATACACCATTAAACCTCCTATTTCAAGTGCAGCTATTCCTTCCCCACACTGGCATTAACGGACAGAATGATACTGCAGAGTCCTGACAAGTGAACACTTCAAAATAAAATATTATGGGATAGCTTAACTGAAAAGGCAGCTTTTAATATTTGCATGTGATTGTTGATGTGAAGATTGTTCATTGAAGGAAAACAAAGGGCGCTGTGTATAATAATAGAACTTTTTGCTGTTTAATAATGAAAGTATCCAAATTTACTGGATTGCTAATGCTCAATTCAGATTTTGTTTTACGTGCATCATTTCCATTATCCTTTTTAATCAGAGGCATTGCTTCTTGCTGGGGTAATGGCTCCACAGTTACCGATCTTCCTCCCATAACTATCCAAAAAGGAAATTCCAAGTGCAAGCCCAGAAGCGAATGCAACATGTTGTTTCTCAGAATGGAGACAAGAGTATCATAGCAGAACTAACCCTGTTCTCATAATATCCAAACTCAAGTTTCCAGCAGGGGGTTACTGACTGGTTATACATGAGATCTGAGTGGCCAAATGTATTGCCTCCGACCTCAGCCACAACAGGGATTAGGGAAGGCGATGCACAGAGGGACCTCCTTGTTCTGCGGGGCACAGCTGCAGATTAAATAAGGTTGCTGACTCACTGGGGAACATCTATACATGTACTAAATAGGTCTGATCTCAATCAAGGAGAAAATCTCCTCAGGAGAAAGTCAATACACCCAGCCACCGAGGGCATTGATTCAACAGAACACCTGTGGCCGGCACAGGAGTTAAAACTCTGCAATGCCAGAGAATAAAAGCAGCAAAATCCTCTGTCCTGCAGATCAAAGTCACCGTTAAGTAATTAATTACACATGGACAGGATGCTACTCAAATACACTGTTTAAATAATTAATTTGATAGACTGCAATAATGCAAACAACCTTGTAGACAGTCATTGCCTTTCTGAGTAATCTCTCTGGCACTAGCATTGCTGGTTGGACTGACATGCAACTAGTAATTCTGGATTGACAAGTTGCTGGTGTTATTTAAACTCATCAGTATCCTCACTTTCTGGACTGATGGCAGCATCACCTGTACAAGGCCACATCTATTGCTCATGGTTTCCAAGGTGGTGGCAAGTACAGGCTTCACACTGACCCTGGTCTTCCTCGTCCCTCCACGCATTTTTAAAATCATTTTGCTGGAGGGTCGTTGGTGACCTTCTCTTGAGAACCCCTTGAAGTTGCACGTTATTGCCCAGTTGGCAGTGAGTGCACTCCAATGTTCCTGTTCCATGGTAGTCTGTCCACCACCACCCCCACCTTGTGCTGAATGATTTGTTAAAGTGTGAAAACCAATCAGGTAGTAATTTAAAATTAGATTTAAAAAGACCAAAGGATAAATTACAAATGTAGCTTTGCCCTAAAGCTAGCCCAATACCTGGGCTAAACATTTAAAACAAGCTGGTGTTTCAGGCCTGAAACCAAATAGTTTCAGATCAGAGATCAAACTCTTTGAAGGCACAAAAAGCCAAGGTTAGCCTTGGCTTAGCCTTAGGAAGGTTAGCCAAGTTAACGAGGGGCTGAGAAACAAGCACTTGAACCTGTAAACTTTAACAGAACCCAATCAAGACTTCCAGGGCCTTTTAGAAGAGTGGTGACGGGCACTAAATACCAGCGCTTGATTCACCATCATTTACAATCACAATTAAAGTATCATCATGGCTGGTCCTGTTGAAATTGAACACTGCTCATGCACTTTTTATTTCAAGATTTAATTTCCTGAATTTCTGAACACTGATACAACAGTAGGCAGCTCAGTTTTCCTTTCAAGGTTAGAGGCAAATTAGAGTTGAAATTCTGTACAATTTCACTATTTACAATCTTTGTGTTCAGTTGGGTGTAGATTTGCACACATTGGGCATGTAACACTCTTAACGAGTACAAACACATTAATAATCAAGTTTCGGGGTTTTGCTAACTCCCCCTCCAAGTTAGATTTCAAACAGTCCATGCAAAATCTAGCTATTTTCCAGTCAAATAGAATTTAACTAAGTATGTGGAAACGTCATTGAATTTAGATTTTTAAAAATCAAACTTATCATTTACTGCAACAGTTCAGTTTAAAACAGGAGTGCTGAATGCCAGAGAAGAAACCTTGTATTCAGGGCTGTCTTTAAACGAATCTCAAAACTCTGCCAATGGGTGCAATTCTCAGAGGCTGTGCATCACAGGGTGAGCCATAATAGTATCCACAGTGGCAAGATCTCAGTTTAAGATCTTCCATGCCCTCAGCCAGTGACATAGCAGGGCAGGGCTTCTAGTTGTAACCCGGTGGGGGTTTGCCTTGATACTAGTAAAGCTATGGAGGGTTGGCCCTCTGGCTCTGATGGTTTAGCTATTCTTCTCATCAGCCAGAGGCCTTGATGTTTCTGAGGAGTGTGGGGGTGCGGTGATTTAACATTACTTGGAGATTGAGGTTCCTTTTAAAGATGGCAGCTCTATCAGGCACCGCCCTGCCACATGCCCCCCCACCCCCACTTTTTTATTGACAAAGTGTCAGATGATCTGGACTGAAAACTCAACTGTTTCTGGGGAGAGACATGCCAGTTCTCAGTTAGAACCTGACAGTCTACCCTTTTTTTTAAAAAAAGGAAAATTCCACCAATTATTTCTCACTTTTATTGCCTCAAAATCCTATGATAATCTCAACTCAGCACGAGCAGAACTATTGGACTGCAGCAATTTGACAAAAATGAAGCAAGCTGCTTTTTAAAATCAGAGGGACAATCAGACATTAACAAAGAATTAAAGTAGAAGATGCTTTTCAAATTGAAATGGTGGACTGCAGCTTATAGCTCCTTTTAGTTGAACTGCAAATGTCTTCTTATTTTAGCTGATTTTCCCTTCAATCAACCATGTTAAAGAGCAGGCTTAGAGGGTTAGGAGTCAGTCAGTCAGCAGGAAGCGTAACAAATGTTAGCTGGGAAGCGCTGATAAGGACTCCAACTATTAAGTATGTTAGTATTCAGACTTCACTCAGTAATCATAAAGACATGCAGCCAAGAACCACAAATTGATTCACCTCTTGTCATGCAATTATGGACGCTGTGAATGACTGTACCAGGATGCCATATCAATATTTATAAAAAGCATAACAAAGATTGAGCTGCACTCAGGTAGTCAACCGAATTTCCTGAGAAGAGGTAGATGATGGGCCACCCTATTGCAGTCTACACAAATGAAGACAAGTAAAATGTCGTCTTAGGCTTGTGTGTTTAAAAATGAAAATCGCCATGAGCATCCTACCACACATGGTAACAACTCCATTGCAAATTAAACCGCAGAACCAGGTAGAAGATGCAGAATATCAGCATATTTTTAAAACCACCATTTTGGCCTGTCTCAACAACGAGAGAGAGAGAGAGAGACGTCACATCTACATCCAAAGCAACATAATAATATGATAGAAGGCTCAACACTGCCAACTGTGCTCTGCGTCCACAGCCATCAGTAAAGATAACCCCAGAGGAGGCAAAATAACAGCAGCCAATTGCAGGAAAATACAAATTGCTTCACATTTCCTTAAAAGTAAAGTTCTGACAAGCATTGAGGGATATATTTAAATTAACCCCTCTCGACAGACATACCTTGGGCAAGTTGAAAATTCACCTGAAATACAGGACCACAGAGGATGGAAGCTACCATATTCATCCACTGGGCCAGTTCCAAACAGGACAGATTTCTTACTCCACGTGATATTTTTAATCATTTTACCTGCCATCGCAATCAAATTTATAACTTACACGGCCCGCTTGCTGGGTTTTCCTATGTATTTACCATTTAAGGGAGAAGTTACATCCAGGCGCATATTCACGTTTGATTATTTAAATTTGAATTCACATCTTGAAGTTCACCTAAATATTAGCAATCTCACAAGGATCCAGTTTATCTATTCAATTTAGGATTTCAGTAACGTCAGGTATGGTATTGTTGTGGTAACATTACTGGTGCCCCAGGGGTCTGGACCAATCCAATCAATCACTACCATCACAGTTTAAGAATTCAAATTAAGTTTTAATAAAACAGTTGGTTGAAATATACACAACAACGAAGCTTGTTTTTCTGAACTGCTGCAAAATCAAACAGCGCAGCAATTTCTAGAGAAGGAAAGCCGCCGTCTATACCGTTATGGGCGAATGTGATCTAACAGCAGTATGGTTCACTCAAATGGTTTAGTAGGCCACTTGGTTGTTTCAACAGAATCACCACCTCCTGGTAATTAAGCACAGCCATCACATACCAGTTTCATCACTGTAGTGTTCTGTGATTCTGTGGGGGATTAGTTGGGCAGATGAGGCCTTTCCTGCGACAGTGCAGACTCAATGGGCTGAATAGCCTCTTCTGCACCAGCATATTCTGCGATACTGTGATATCCACATTCGGTGCGAAATGTAACGATCGCTGCTGGGGACACGTTCACCGACTGGAAAACTGCTGGCAACGCCATCACAACCATTGAGGTGTCAAGTCCTGAACAGGTGCTTACCTCTGAGGGGACGTTACCAGCAGAAATCCAAGTGCAGGCAGATGTCCTGCTTACTGAGCTGCCAGCCAGCCAGGGAGGGGGGCCAGGGGTAACATTCAGGCTCCTGAGGATCTCCAGGAGCACCCATGTCTCTGGCAGGTCTTTCCATTAGTCATGGGATGCCCAAGTAGAAGCAACATGGGCAGCATAGTGTCACAGTGGGTAGCCTATGTAGACTTCGCACCTTTTCCCCGTGTTTGCAAAATAACCTCCTTTCCCTTATTGCAGATGCTGGAGAAGAAGTGATGGTGGAGTGGTGTGATTGCTAGACAATTAATTCAGAAACTCAGCATATGTCCTGGGGACCCGTGTTCAAATCCCGTCATGGCAGATGATGGAATTTGAATTCAGTAAAAAATATCTTAAATTATGAATCCACTGTTGACTATGAAACCATTGCCGATTGTTAGAAAAGCCCATTGGTTCCCTAGTATCCTTAAGGGAAGGAAATCTGCCATCCTTACCTGGTCTGGCCTACATGTGACTCCAGAGACACAGCAACATGGTTGACTCTCAACTGCCTTCTGAGCAAGGGCAACTAGGGATGGGCAATAAATGCTGACCAGCCAGCGATGCCACGTCCCACAAAGGAATGAAGAAAAAAGCCTTTGGATTTGAAGGCTAATACTTACTTGTTACTCTGTTCCCCTGTTCGGTACAGGAATGCATTCAGTGTCGCTCTCAGATCTTCGCTTATCTTTTCCTGCAGAAACATATCAAGGTAAAAGAAAATATGGACAAGTAGCGCTTTCTCCAATTCGTAAACCACAATCACAGCTACTGAAAACCAAAATGCATCCAAATAGCTCATATTTAAATTTGCTTTACTCAAGTACTGAGTATAATGGAGTTAGTGGGGCATTTTTTGAACCAGATCACAGGGTAATACAGCTGGAGGAAATTCTGGTATGCAGTTGCATCAATTCTTCTCTTGTGCCTTTTTTAATGGGCAGCATGATTAGCACTGTTGCCTCACAGCACCTGGGACTCGGGTTCAATTCCAGCCTGTCAGTGGAATTTGCACATTCTCCCCATGTCTACATGGGTTTTCCTCTGGGTGCTCCGGTTTCTTCCCACACTCCAAAGATGTGCAGATTAAGTTGATTGGCCATGCTAAGTTGCCCTTTAGTGTCAGGGAGATTAGCAGGGTGAATATCAGGGGATGGACTCAGGTGGGATTGTTGTTGGTGCAAGCTTGATGGGCCGAATGGCCTCTTTCTGCATTATAGGGGTTCTATGATTTTTCAATCACTATCTCAATTTCTTCCTCCAAGTGTTAAACTCACTGACACGATAAATGCAGGGCCTGCATTGTTGTTCCAACAGAGATTGGGGAAAAAAGAGCAAAAATGGTGTTTCCCTCTCACACTTCAACAACCCTTCAAAACAAACATGTGAAGCAGAAAGAGCAGCAGCACAGACATAAAAACCACGAGACATGGCTCAATGCCTGGCACTGTGTGCGGAGTCTGCATGTTCTGTGTCTTTGTGGGTTTCCTCCCACAGTCTGAAAGATGTGCTGGTTAGGTGCATTGGCCATGCTAAATTCTCCCTCAGTGTACCCGAACAGGCACCAAAGTGTGGTGACTAGGAGATTTTCACAGTAACTTCTTTGCAGTGTTAATGTAAGCTTACTTGTGACGCTTGAGAAACCCCAAACCCAAGCTTAACAAAAGGAGGATATTTGGGAATGACACTTCTCCATTATATCCAATGACTAATGGAGGAGAATTAATGTAAACCCAGCCACTCCCCATCTGTCAGCCAAAGGCCATCCACCACTGTGTCGATCAAGCTCCACTGATGGTGGCCCAAAGGCAGAGTAGAACTGGGAGCAGAAGAAAACAGAAACTGAGAGAAGAAACATGAGCTGGAATTGAAAGGATATCTGTCAGCAATTTCACTCTTGTTAAATGCTGACGATAAATGGGGTCTCTGGGACAAACATCACCTTCCTATGATTCTTTGTTCAGAAGATTTTCAAAAGGTCACATGGGTAGACTTACGGTTGCTCTCTTTCGAAGAAACGCATCCGCCTCATCCACAAACAGCAAAAGCCTGTGCACAGGAGACAAGGTACGATCATTCCTTTGACTTCACATAAACACATCCAAATGTTTAAAACTTAGTAGCCCAAAATAAATCAATCTCCATTATTTAGAATTCTTGAGGCACAGAAGCCAAGAACACTAATCTAAGAAAACAGCACATCCAAAAACCAAACGCCCACATTTTTCAGCCTTACTTGTGACGCTAATACACAAACTTTAAATTCAGGCGAAAGTCTCTGTTGCCTTACAGCTGCAGGACAGTCTCAGGCAAAATTCTTAAAGGTGCAAGTCCACCACTGTACTCTGTTAAACCACAGTTCTTGTACGGAAAATTAAAATCTCAACATGGGCACAGTAGGAGGGATCACATTGCTACTTGCATTTTAAGTTTAAAACATATGGAAGCAAACATTAGGTGAAACAAATTTAAGAAACATTTCAAATTCTCTGAAATCACCAATCTTTAAATCAGTGGCCTACAAAACTCAAGTTAACCTAATCCTCTACTGCATCAGCACGATATCAACCTGTATCACTTGCTCAAACATCATCCACATGCAATTGGTAGTGGTACAGTGGCTAGCGTTGCTGCCTCACAGCGCTGGGAACCCAGTTTTGATTCTGGCCTCAGGTGACTGCATGGAGTCTGCCTGTTCTCCCAGTGTCTGTGCAGGTTTCCCCTCAGTCCAAAGATATGCAGGCCATGCTGAATTGTCCCTTATTATCCCAAGACATGTAGATCCAGGGGTCCAGTGGGGTAAATACATGGGTTACAGGGATATGGCCTGGGTAAGATGTTCTGTTGGAGAGCCGATACACACACGGTGGGCCGAGTGGCTTCTTTCAGCACTGTAAAGATTCTATGAATGTAGGGATTCAATTAATTTATCCTTCAAAATAAAATATTCAATTAAAACAACAATTAACAGCTGAAACACAGGAATAGTTCACTTCTCTCTGTAACTGACCCCACCAAAATGACAAACTCACCCTCTTCTGCTAGTTGATGCCCAATCAAAGACTTTGTGCATAGCTGTGACACCCTCACGACCCATAGGAGCCACGTCCCCACCTGTCATAATAGCGTAATCCATGCCGGAATGTACAGCTAGTTTCTGACAAGGGAAAAAAAACACAAGAAATATAAATCTGAAAGTAGCTCGTTTCTTGACTACTGAGCACCTCGTTGTCAGGTCAAATAGAAGAGGCCTTGACTTCAGCTGTCGGCAGTATTCAGATTCTTATACATGCAACATGCATTTGTATAGCACCATTCCAGAGTCAGCCCCAAAACACTTTACCAGCAATTTTATAGCCATCTATTTTTTAAAGTTGTAGTTACTGTTTGTAATGTAGGAAACACAAGGTCTCAGCAAAAACCAAGATGACGACTACCAGTTTTTTAAAATGAGGATGAAACCAAGGATAAAATATTGGCCAGAGACTGGGAGAACACTCTTGTTTTTCTTCTAATGGTGTAACAGGATCTTTTACATCCTGTGGTTTGGGCAGACAAGAACTGTTTAGTATCCAGTATGAAAGATGACACCTCTGGCACAGTGCTCCTCCATACTGTTATCCTGTGCCAGCCTACTGAGTGAAGACTGATACAAGCACTCACTTAATATCTCTGCCATTCCCAAACTCCTCCCTGGCCTCTCCTTCAGCATCTTTCAATGATGCAGTGCTCTCCGACAATCCTCTCTCACTTTGACAAAAAGGCTATTCCCATTATTCCCAGTTGTCCACGAGCCTCTTTTCCAGCAACTTTTAATGTGATCTGATAACCAATGTAGATTTTTAAAATAGTTCTTAGCACCTGTCTTTAACTTCCTGTGTATTATGCACTTTCAATCCATCAATCAGATTTTATCTCTTAAAATAAGCAGATGCAGGAATCTGAAACAAGATCAGAGAATGATAGTAAAACCTCAGCAGGTCTGGCAGCTTCTGCAGGGAGGGAAAAGAGTGAATGTTTGGAGTCCGTCCGACTGAGTGGAGGAGAGGGAGAAATGTGTTGGAAATTTTACTGTAGCTGGGAGAGATTGCAACAAGATGTAGCAACTTTAAGAGCACGAGATGTTGCTCTTCACTACAGCACACAGCAATATTGCAGCACACCAAAGGTAGACAATGGGCACAAGAGCAAGATGCTGAGTTAAAATAGCAGGTGACAGGAAGGATGGGTGGGGATGGAATGTACTGCAATTCCACAACTTTAGATTTGCTCTTAAAAACTTGCCTTTCGCAATAGTTTTATCCTTTACCAGTAAATCTGACCAACTGACACATTCCAAGATGCATTAGCACTAGCCTGGGTGGTTATATTAATACTGGGACACAAAGTTTAAAGTTTATTTGTGTCACAGGTAGGTTTACATTAACACGTTACCCACAAAAATCCACTAGTCACCACACTCTGGCACCTGTTCAGGTGCACTCAGGGGGAATTTAGCATGGCCAATGCTAAATACACGTCTTTTGGACTGTGGGAGGAAACTGGAGCACCCGGAAGAAACCCATGCAGACGTGAGGATAATGTGCAGACTCCACACAGTGACCCAAGCCGAGAAAGGAACCCGGGTCGCTGGTGCTGCGAGGCAGTAGTGCTAACCACTGTGCCATGCCTTTCAGTCCCATTAACACCCCATGTTCTCAGGTGAAATGAAGGATAATTAGATCGGGGATCCTGATATACATGAGTCTTCGTGCTAAACCCATTCATTATCCTTAATTATAAATGCTGCGTAGGAAATATATCATGAAAACATCCAGAGCAAACTTTGGCATACTGCAATTTTACCCTGACGCCTGTGGAAGTGCTGCCACTGACAAGGGGACAGTCACAGAGTGACACATTTGCACAGTTTCCATTTCAAATGTGAACACAAGAATTTATAGTGGGAAAAAAATTGACAGGTATTACACGCAGAAGCAAGCTTTTTAATATATCAGAGCAAATGTGGTTTCATTGAGAGGATGCACTGTTAATTGTATTATGTACAATTACATTAGTAATTTAGCTCTGCCTCAGTGCCAGTACTTCTTACTCAGTTCCAGCCTACTGAGTCACTGCAGTGTTATATAAAAAGAATTATGCTTTCTAAATATAGCCCTACTGCACTCTATAATTTAATTCTAGTTTTCCTTTATGCAGTTAAAAGTGTTGATGTAAACCTCCACGATTAAAGCATTTAAGCAGCCGGGCTATTTACAACGGAGAGAAATCCTGTGAAATTGTGGAACTGCCATAAGAAGTGTCAGTGCGGTTATTAAACTTGCAAATGAGATATTCCTGTTGGTGTTCACTTTGCAGGCGAGGCCACTAAACATCTGCCCTTGGGAAGAAAATTACATCTCAGCACTGTGCAAATCTGATAGGAAAGTGCCACACACAGCAGCCACCAACCATCCATTGCCACACACTCAGCAATCCCGTCTCTTGCAATCAGAAATCTCCCTCGCAAACGCAGTTCACATTTCGTGAGCAAAGCAACTTTCTTAAATTAACCAAAATAATTCACTTACTGAGACAAAGGTATACGGTCAGCGTTTAGAATATCAGTACAGACCTTTAAGCAGCAGCATCACTAATACGTTAGATGGCAGTTTCGCATACATCAATTGGGCAATGTCACTGAAGCCATTTGGAAAAATTGATGTAATCCAACCAGTCTCCTCTCTTCTATACCTGAAGATTTACGACTTTCCCCATTTATCAACTGTGTTCCCCACCTTGCCCCTGCCACACACACAAGTTTCCTGTCTCATTTAACCCTGATTCACAATTAAAAATTGTTAAACACAAATTTCAGAATATTTCATAATGCTTGCTAACACCTGGTAATACCCATCATGTTACACAATTATGGAATAAATTGCCTCCTTTATTTTTAATCCTCATATTTGCGCTATGACTTATTAGATCGAGGCATGAGCGCAAGATGCCACAGGGCAAGAACTGACTCACCAAAACAATCTACAACAGCATCAATTAAAAGACTATTTCACACCGATTTTATAAACACAGCAGGGATCTGACCAGGAAACATCCCTGCCTGCCTGTAAACCTGTCGTTGTGTTTCATTTACTGCATCATTTTGTTTCAGCCCTTCAGTCTGACGCATATCATTTAGTTTTTCAGCAAATTCACTTTGACGGCCGTAACCAATAGAATTTAAAAGCCTCCAAAAGAAAATTCTTCTTCTGCAACATATACCTTTGTGCCTTTATTGGATACACCCCTAAAGCTATATTCAATAGGAGCAGCATGTCCCAATCTGTGAAACTGTATGTTATTAGCAATGCCACTCTGAAATAAATCTGTATGTTAAGAATCAAATACAACCAACACCTTTTATTGCCCATAACCCAGACTCCCTAATGCTATCAAAAAAGGCTAAATCTGTAGAGTTGAATTGACATTATAATCAGGGCAGAGGTGTGGGAATTGCAGAATTAGGGTGATGGACATAGTGATAGAAATTGTTTAGGCCATTTTGTGTTTGCCAGGGTGGACAATCACTGCTGGGAAAGCTGCCACTTTAGATGAGACACCCCAGGTCAGGCACAACACTGCCGTCACAGGAAGGCTTTCACATCGCTGCCCCAATGATACACCATAATCTCACTCAGAGGCAGCGCAAAACAACACGTTTTTTTTTTGCACTTGCCACACAAACCAAACCAACTACCTCAGTGAAGCTGGCTATTAAAGCTGAAAAGATGTGTATCTACAAACTCGCTGTCATGGTTAGAACAAAACAGACAAAAAGCAAATGACACATGGGAGGATGAGGCAATGTGAACAGCGAACAGATAAATAGACGCTTCATCTTTATCAGACTGATCTGTTTTCAACTCTAGTCCTGACTGGACTCTAGCTATGACAAAAGAAAATCTTTCCAATAACCACCACGCCTAAATGAGCTACTAAACTTAAATCCGTCTATGTAGGTGTACTGAAAGATACAGATGTATATAAAAGATTTTATGGTATTATTTAAAAACACACATACACGAGTGTTCTCCTAGTGCCTTTGCCAGACATTTCTCCCACAATCATCACCACCATTAAAATCACATCAACTGTGGAACGTTGCTCTGCAGAAATTGGCTACTGCATTACAACAGAACTGCATACCGAAGTTAACAGATTGACTGCAAAATGCTTTGGGACAACCCAAGGTGAAATACAAGTTCTGCCTTATTTTAACACTGACCTTCCTCAGATAAAATTAGAAAGAATTAATAGGACCTGATGTGACAATAATTGTTCAGGTTGCAAAGTCTGTAACTCAGGATTCTTTCGGCCTAAAATTTTAACAGAAAGTACATTTAATGCCAGGGCTACTGACAGAGATGACTCACTGATCATACATATATGGCAATTAGTATTGCTATATGTAAGTTTGCAGAGATCATCAACTGAAGAGGGGAGGATAGAGGAAGAGGCACAGCGGCGAGTGAAAGAAGAAATTCACTGAGACATCTTACCCAAGGAACTGCCCTTCATACATTGCCGTCAGAAACATCCATTGCCCCAACATTAACACCCCTCACTCTGATATGCAGAAATTGGCCAGGGGGACGGCAGTAGTTATGGGGGATTTCAATCTGCATATTGATTGGTCGACCCATGTTGGACGAGGTGGGCTCGAGGAGGAGTTCTTGGAATGCTGCCGGGATAGTTTCCTGGAACAGTGTGTGTTGGAGCCGACGAGGGAGCGAGCTATCTTGGATCTGGTGCTATGTAATGAGGCGGGTAGAATTAGGGACCTTGAGGTGAAGGATCCTCTTGGAGAGAGTGATCATTGTATGGTGGAGTTTCTGTTGCAGATGGAGGAGGAGAAAGTGGGTTCCCGGACACGTGTCCTTTGTTTGAATAGAGGGGAGTACGGTAGGATGAGAGAAGAATTGGCGAATGTGGACTGGGGGAGCGCGTTGGAAGGTAGGTCTGCTGAGGAGCAGTGGAGGATCTTTAAGGAGATCTTTCTTGGTGCTCAGCAGAAATTTATTCCGATGGTTAAAAAGGACAGTAGGAAGAGAGGTAATAAGCCGTGGATAACGAAGGAGGTGAAGGAAAGTGTTAAATTAAAAGCGGAGGAATTTAGAGTAGCTAAGAGCAGTGGGCGAGAAGAGGATTGGGAAAGGTTTAAATGTCAACAAAGATTGACAAAAAAGTTGATAAAGGAGGGTAGAAGAAGCTATGAAGCTGGGCTAGCACTTAATATAAAAAAGGATAGCAAGAGTTTTTATAAATATATAAAAAGGAAGAGGCTGGCTAGGGTGAACGTTGGTCCCTTAGCGGATGAGAAAGGGGACCTAGTGGTAGGGGATGGGGATATGGCTAAGGTCTTGAATAACTTTTTTGTTTCTGTCTTCACGGAGGAGGACGTGAATAATTTGCCGGGTGTTAGCGATGGAAAGGTGGTAGGACTGGAGGGTCTTAATGACATTACTGTTACTAGAGAGGTGGTGCGCGACAGACTGGAGGGGCTGATTGTGGACAAGTCCCCAGGACCGGATGGAATGCATCCGAGGGTTCTGAAAGAAATGGCGGAGGTGATAGTGGATGCCTTGGTGGTTATTTTCCAGACGTCGCTGGATTCCGGGGAAGTGCCGGAGGATTGGAAAACGGCTAATGTTACGCCGTTGTTTAAGAAGGGTGCCAGGCAAAAGGCGGGGAATTACAGGCCGGTTAGTTTAACGTCTGTGGTAGGTAAAATGTTAGAATCCGTCATTAAGGAGGAAATTGCGAGGCATCTTGAAGGGAATTGCTTGATAGGGCAGACGCAACACGGTTTCATTAAAGGGAAGTCGTGTCTGACAAATTTACTGGAGTTCTATGAGGATGTGTCTAGGGCGGTGGATAGAGGAGAGCCGGTGGATGTGGTCTTTCTGGATTTTCAGAAGGCGTTTGATAAGGTACCTCACAAGAGGTTACTGCAGAAGGTCAGAGGACATGGAGTTGGGGGTAGGGTGTTAGCGTGGATAGAGGATTGGTTGTCAAATAGGAGGCAGAGAGTGGGGGTCAATGGGTGCTATTCGGATTGGCGGTTGGTGACTAGTGGGGTGCCCCAGGGGTCGGTGCTGGGGCCTCAGCTATTTACCATTTATATAGATGATCTGGAGGAGGGAACCGAGTGTAGGGTGTCAAAATTTGCTGATGACACCAAGATTGGGGGAAAGGCAAATTGTGTGGAGGGTGTGGAGAGTCTGCAGAAGGATCTAGATAGGCTGGGCGAATGGGCCAGGAAATGGCAAATGGAATTTAATGTTGGCAAGTGTGAGGTGGTCCACTTTGGTAGGAAGAATGGTAGGAAGGACTATTACTTACGTGGCGAAAAACTGCAGCAGGCGACGGTGCAGAGGGACCTCGGGGTCCTTGTGCATGAGTCGCAAAAACCCAGCCTGCAGGTGCAGCAGGTGGTCAGGAAGGCGAATGGGATGCTGGCCTTCATAGCGAGGGGGATTGAATATAAAAGTAGGGAGGTCTTGCTGCAGCTGTATAGGGCATTGGTGAGGCCGCAGCTGGAGTACTGTGTGCAGTTTTGGGCGCCGCACCTGCGCAAGGATATTTTGGCCTTGGAGGGAGTGCAGAGGAGGTTTACTAGGCTGATACCGGAGTTGAGGGGGTTGAGCTATGAGGAGAGGCTGAATAAACTAGGCTTGTACTCGTTAGAGTTTAGAAGAATGAGGGGAGATCTCATTGAGACGTATAAGATGATGAATGGGATGGATAGGATAGAGGTGGAAAGACTCTTCCCGCTCAAAAAAGACAGTAGGACTAGGGGGCACAGCCTCAAGATAAAGGGGGGGCGGTTCAGAACAGAGTTGAGGAGGAACTTCTTCACTCAAAGGGTGGTGAATCTCTGGAATTCTCTGCCCGTTGAAGTGGTGGAGGCTGCCTCGCTAAATATTTTTAAGAAGCGGGTTGATGGGTTTTTGATAAGAGAGGGGATTAAGGGTTATGGGGAGAGGGCGGGAAAGTGGAACTGAGCCACGACAGATCAGCCATGATCTTATTGAATGGCGGGGCAGGCTCGAAGGGCCAGATGGCCTACTCCTGCTCCTATTTCTTATGTTCTTATGTTCTTATGTTCTTATGATATTTTTCTCCCTCAAACAGTCCTTACCTTAGCAAAAAGGGTTTTCCCTGTACCCGGAGGCCCATACATTAGAATATTTCGGTACAGTCCCTTGTTGCTCTTTGTGTTGCGGGTTGCTATGGCGATATCTCTCACACGTTCCTCCAATTTGGGCTGTCATAGAAAATGGGAATTGAGTGAAAGTGGAAAAAGAGACTCATAACAAATAAATTCAATTTCTCCAGGCACAGAACTGCGTATATGTAACATATAAAACTCACACTCAACACCACCCCCTCAAGCGCATCCTGTGGCTTGCTCATCACACGTTTACCAACCTGGGAGGAAAAAGAAACGTATCTAGTTTAACTTTACAATGGAATATTATCTTTCATACACAATGAACAAACGCCATTACATTACCCAAAGCCATTTGCCGCAAGGGAAAAAGCAAGATACTGTGGACATGGGATCAGAAGATGCTGGAAATACACAGCAGGTCAGGCAGAGGGGAACAGTTAACCCTTCAGGCCACTGACCTTCCTCCATTTGAAATACTGACTCAATGTTTCTCTTTATAATTGAGAAACGTTTCCAGCCTTTTTTTGATAGTTCAGTATTAGGAATATTTCATGTAACTGTCACTAAATTCCCAAATACATTAATAAACAATTGAAAGCATTGAGTGTACAGCTGGGCCACATTATCAACTTTACCTTGAACTACATTATAACAATTTTATACTTTACCAAGATTTGTTGAAATGATGCAACAATGTCCCCCTCAATGTCAGTAAACAAAAGATAGTCATTGACTTCAAGCAGCACAGTGGAAGACATGCCTCTGTCTACATCAAAGGTGATGAAGTGGCAATGGTTGACAGCTTCAAGTTTCTAGCTGTTCAGAACACCAACAATCTGTCCTGGTCCCTTCACACCGACATTATAGTTAAGAAAGCCCACCGACATCTCTACTTTCTCAGAAGGAGAAAGAAATTTGGCACATCCACTACGACTCTCACCGACTTTTACAGATGCATCATAGAAAGCATCCTTTCCAGATGCATCATAGCTTGGTATGGCTCCTGCACTGTCCAACACCGCAAGAAACTACAAAAAGTTGTGAACGCAGCCCAGTCCATCATACACCAGCCTTCCATCCCAGCAAGAACATCTACAATTCCTGCTGTCTTGGGAAAACAGCCAGCATAATCAAGGATCGCACACACCCTAGACATACTCTCTTCCACCTTCTTACGTCACAAAAAAGATGCAAAATTTTGAGAACATGTGCCAACTGCTCAAGAACAGCTTCTTCTCTGCTATCGTCAGACTTTGAATGTCTGAATACATATTAAGCCGATCTTTCTCCTCAACCTATCTGTAACTGCAGCACAATATTCTGCATCCTTTTCTTTTCTTCTCCCCTACTCTACGAACAGTATATTTTGTTTACACAGTTTGCAAGAAACAATACTTTTCACTGCATCCCAATACATGTGACAATAATAAGACAATTCAATTCCATTAGTTTTTTGAGATACATTGTTCACAGACAAAAAGACTAAAAAATAAACATGGTTCACTAGTGAATTCTTGCTCCCTCCTCCCCAACTGCCCCCAACACACATTCAAAACTTGATAAAATTGAGTTCTCACAAATCATTGAGGCACTGCTACTCACTCACCCATCCCACACAAATGGGACACCAATCACGTCTCATCCTGTGGTCACATTTTTACCCTAAGAGGTATGATTTAAAAGCATTTTCACTAGGAACTGCAATGATGCAGGAATTGTGGAACAGTTCTGCAGTTGCTGCTGTGGAGGTTTGACTTCATGTTATCTCACTAAATATAAAAAAATGTAATTATTGAAAATAAGATGTGTAGAGAGGAGATTCAAAACTTCTCACAACTGACCGACAGACACCAAGACACACAGAAATTGACCCAGGCCCCAGCACACTTCCAGGAGTAAAAAGTATTTAATTTAAAGTGAATCTTAGCCCTTTAGATGGGCCAAGGAAGGACACCAGCCATTTAATGCATGACTCAAAACCCAACCGAATCTGCATAAACACAATAATGAAGGTTTAGTTTAGCCTATTACTCATTTTTTTTGCAGAGTACATAAAGTTATTAACACATTAATACTCAAGTTACAAATATGTTCCATGAAATCAAATTTCTTTTTAATGTACATTTTAAATGACATTGATGGGTGCCACTTTATACCTGCATCATGAAAACCACCCTGGGTATTAGGTAGCAAAGCTCTGATTGTTCTGGAATGGCTGTAGATTGGTGGCTGTTGCCTGAGAGAAAGGTTATGTCTGTAAGGATTAACCCCAGGGCTGTGCTGGGTTTCATAATGCAACTGGTCCTCATTAGTCAGAGAACATTCCCCATTTGAGAATCAGTCTAGGCCTGAACTTTCTGTTCAGATCACCAAAACGCTCAAGTTTGCATTACCTTGATTGGGTGCTTCAACGCTTCTACTAATGTAATGCGGGATGTATCTCGAACCAGTGAAGGCTTTCCCAGCCGAGCCTCAATGTATCGTCCAGCAACTCCCGTAGCATTCTTGGCAGAGTAAACGCCAACAGCCAGCAGTGTTAGCCCAGCCACCTAAAGATAAAGCAATGCCAGAAAAAGTAATGAGTTATAGTGATGCCTTAGAGGATGGCACAATTATTCAGCTTATAAAACATGCAGGCTTTTTTTAATCAACACATTTCATTGACATAATTAGAAGGATATTTAAAGACATGAAATATCTTTTAAACATTCAACAACACGTACTTGCCCCATCAGGTACATTTTTCAGGAAGAAATGTTATCTCTATTTAATCATAGATTTAACTCCCCCTTCAAAATCACTCTACAATGCAAGTATAATCTATCCCATCGTGTGCAAAATCCAGCTATTTCCTCTCCTTTGGGGACGTATACGTCAATGAAAATCTCAGCTGAACTATATTCCACTAGCTCTTCCACTCATGACAGACTACTGTAACCCATCGAGTACCCCATCTCCACACTCCCGCCCCCTCCCAATCTATTCCAAGTAACAGGCAGCATGGTGGCACAGTGGTTAGCACTGCTGCATCACAGCAACAGGGATCTGGGTTCAATTCTGTCCTTGGGTCAGTGTCTGTGTGGAGTTTCCACATTCTACCTGTTTCCGTGTGGGTTTCTTCCGGGCGCTCCAGTTCCGCCCCACACTTCAAAGGTTTGTGGGTTAGGTTGATTGGCCATGCTAAAATGCCCCTTAGTGCCAGAGGGATTAGCAGGGTAAATAAAGGCTTACAGGAATAAGGCCTGGGCGGGATTGTGGTCAGAGCAGACTTGATGGGCTGAATGGCCTACTTCTGAACTGTAGGAATTCTATGATGCTACAAATTCTTAAGAGCCCCATGTTTATTGGCATTTATACAACTTGATTTTAGAAGAGGTGACACCAAACATTCTAGATATAGAAGACACAGAGTCAGCAGGAGACCTCACTCTGTTCTATTAAAAAACAGCAAGCATCCAAATCACACAGTGCACTCCACTGGCAGAATTTCAAAAGAATAAAGATAATGGAGAATGGGGAAAACAATTAGACAACACCAAATGTGGGCTTCAAAGGCCTGTAAAGGGAAAGTAGACTAGGGAAATCAACTGATATCAGGAAAGAATGAACTGAATAACTGGGGACGGTGCAGTGTGCCATATGCTTTAATGGTGAGAAGGCAGGGATGGCGGAGGGTGTGCGGCAAGCTTTACCCAGAATTTAGATGGAACTGGAGGGTAAAGTTCAGAGATGCTAGAGTCAAACAAGGGATGCTGTTATTGCTCCCAACGCAAACTTACATTAAGTACTGTGTAGATTGCTACCAGCCCTGTCCCATCTGCTTTTATACAGGTCTGGGAACTAACTGGAAACTAACAGCTGAAAGTGTGCACAGTTAATGGATAACCTGAGTTGTGGCACCACTTGTTTTATTTCCATATTTCCACCGTACTCATTTCAATGAAAACATCACCCCTCCAAACCTTTCAGAAATTCTGAAGTAAAAGCAAACACTTCATAAAAACCCTAAGATCAAGACAAAAAAAAAACTGCCATATAATTATGCAGTAAGCTAAACCAGTCAAATATTATTGAATTACAAACTTAATTTGTGATAAGGAACTGGTCAAACCGGACAGAAAGAACATAGAACATTACAGCACAGTACAGGCCCTTCGGCCCTCAATGTTGCGCCGACTAGTGGAACCAATCTAATGACCCTCTAACCTAAACTATTCCAATGTTATCCATATGCCTATCCACTGACCATTTGAACGCCCTTAAAGTTGGCGAGTCCACAACTGCTGCAGGCAGGGCATTCCACGACCTTACTACCCTCTGAGTAAAGAAAACAAGGGTGTCCAGGGTATTGGGGCAATACAGAACGAACGCAAGTAAATGCCAACACTTGCAGAATCTGAATTTTAAGACAGATCAAACACTACAGCACAACTCCCTGAGGAGATCTGTTCAAGATAGTCCATTTTCACTAGTCTCCAAGGACCTGGTGCTTACTACATTGTCATATTAATATGCAGCATAAGAGCATGCTCCAGATTCAAGGGCAATCACTGTGCTTTTACTGAGAGGGGTTTACAACCCATTCTTTCAATTATACCCAGGAGAGCACGTGGAACATATGATTTATTGCCCACAAGTGTCATAAATAAACATTAGGGTTTCATTTTGAAAAATACCATGAAAATGGCAAACTGTCAGCTGACTGAGGCATACAACCAGTAATTGAGGCAAAGGGAACATGCAATCACTTCCAGATCAACTATAGATAGCAACTTCATCTCCAGCAAGAGTCTGAGCATGAATCCAACATCCCAGGAAGATGGTTATTATGGGGCTTCTTGTGGAGTACAGAGATCTATGTAAAGTCTCAACAATTACCACCTGCAACTTTTGGCAATGTTTCTTGCCCATTAGGAATATGCTGGGAGAACAAATCCACTTTATTCTTTTATGAACTGTAATTGCTGCACCACGCATTCCCAGAGTTCATGACAGTCTGCGGAGACATCTGTTGTCAAAGAGCGGAGGCCAAGCCAAAGAAGGACCAGTGTACAAAGTGGAAGCTATCAAGTGGTTTGTCAAGGACCATGAACTGAACAATCTTAAAGTAGGATCCTGAGCTTCTTCCTTTCCAGAAAAGGAAGGTCTCCTTTGCTCAACATTACAGAACTGCACACAAGACATCCACACAGAATCCACAGCTTCAATATCTCACTCAAAATCTGAATTCTTCAGTCATTGTTTCTTGACAAGGGGTGCCACAAATCAGGTTTTCCATTAACTGTGCACACTTTCAGCTGTTAGTTTCCAGTCAGCACTTGTGTTAAACTCAAGCAAAAAAAAACAATCACCTGCAAGGTCAGCTCATTTTTAAACCTTACTAGTTGCCAATTAAAACCTGGAGCACATCTCAGCTTGACAGTTCAAGAATATAAACCCAAAAGTTAAAAATGAAGGATATTTCAACAACAAGCTTTGACAGTGCATGACACAACAGTAAGAATATCCGACATTTCCAATTATTGTATAGCTCAGATAATTTAAGTGGCAAAGTCACTAAACAAAGCACTAGCCTGGAACACTTCTGCAAACAGCAATCGATACTGGGTCAATGGTTAATTTATGACTGAAATTGATAATTTCCTTTGACTAGAAGTATCAAGGGATGCAGACAACGGTTGTTACGTAGTTAGCAGAAAGATTAAAAGCTATTTTACTGAGTGGTCGGAGAGGCTCAAGGGCCTATCTCTATTCCGACAAGCCATACAACTTCAAAAAGGTGATTCCTTTAAACTGGTTGGGTTACTAATACTGTCTGATGATATCTGATCTTATCCCTCACTGCAATATTTAGTCAACCTTCATAAGGATCTCCATTAGTACTGGTACCCTCTGGTGCTTAAAATGAGATATTGCATGCATGGAAATGCAGCCCTTGAAGATCACAAGATAGACAAGTTCATTGGTATGGAATACAGCAAGCAATGTTTCCAGATCACATCATCTAAATGTTTCTCAAGTAATTCCAGTGGTTTTGTCTTCACCAGCCTACCAGAACACTAACCCAAATGCCACTGATTCTCATGCAAAATTGTCACCAACATATCATATCCCTTCATTTCACCAGTGTAAACCTTTCACTGGTTCTAATACTGTAGCATATTCTGATAAACTGCTCCCGATTTATTTGGGTGGCACAGTGGTTAGCACTGTTGCTTCACAGTGCCAGGAATCTGTGTTCAATTCCGACCTCAGGTCACTGTGTATATGGAGTTTTCACATTCTCTCTGTGTCTGCGTGGGTTTCCTCCGGGTGGTCTGGTTTCTTCCCACACTCCAAAGATGGGTGAGTTAGGTTGATTGGCCATGCTAAATTGACCCTCTGTCATGGGATTAGTAGTAGTAAATACGTGGGGCTCAGGAATAGGGCTTGGGTGGGATTGTTGTTGATACAGGCTTGGTAGGTTGAATGGCCTCTTTCTGCACCACAGGGATTCTATGGTTCTATCTCATAATCCCACTTATCTTGCAGACTTCTATATACTTTCTCCTTAGTCATTTCCTTTCAAAACTCAAGTAACATGGTTTCTTCACTCTTCAAAAGCTTAATTCTTTGATGCCATCTCCAGTCTTGTGGCCCTTCACTGCACAGCCTCTGGGGTTTTGATGGTTGACTTGATTTGATGAAAACTGAACCCAGTACACAGGACCAGTATGCTGCACAGCTTTAGTGCAAGGTCTTCCGATTTACATTTAATTCACCCAGCAATAGGATATCAGCATTTTACTTTCCGTGTTCTGCCCCAGAAGTCTGACAATCGCCGGGGAATACTGCATCTCTCCTTCTCACTTACTGTAGCTGTCACTTTGTCCCAGTCGGACACGAAGGCACGGAATCCTTCCCCAAACACTGCACCAGCTGTCCTGAGTGAAAGGAGAAAGTAGAGCAGTCAGCGCACCTCAAAACAGCATGAGCAGCTGCACAGAAGTGTAAACACAGTCGCAGTCTCTTAAAGGGAAGTGCAGGAAGTAGAAGGATGCCTTTGGCACAGGAATTGCATTATTTTGCTCACAGGCTAAGGGCTGGACAAGCATCCAAAACACTCACATCCACTCCATTTCGAAGCAAGGCAAAGAAAAATTTCATTCAATTATGCAGTATGAAACTGACCCCATAATACGAGTGTGTCAGCCTCAAATTTCTGCTCCTATATTTTCAGTTGCAGAATTTTCATTTTTAAGAATGGAGCATGTCTTGACCTTAATCCCCAGCTATCTTCCGAGTTTGTGGGAAACCCCAATAGAGTGAACTATAAAGAGATGTTTGTGTATATTTTAAACAGCTTCTAAATTTAACATGTACCACTAACTATTGCCCAAGTGCCTCATGATAATTTACTTTCCTAAAATTCTGGCGTCAATACTGAGATTGCATGATAGTTACCCAATGTCTTAACTAGCTAAGTTTTTGGGGTCTGCAAACAAATTGTTTAAAATATGCTGTGGGTATGATAAAGCTGGGAGGAGGTTCATACAAAACATTAATCTGTTGGATTGAATGGCCTGCTTTGGTGCTGTAAATTTCTATGCCAAAAACTTCAATGGAAAATGGCAATAAAAGGACAGGGAGGGCTGTATTGCAGGTAATGGAACAGCACGCTGAAAATGGCATACAGTTCAGTTATACATTCAGAACATGAAAGTCAACCCAAACATTTTGAAGATCCAGTTTGCAAGATGTATTTTTTCTTTATTTATTCAAAGGATGCCAGCTTTGCAATTAGGAATGGACAATAAATGCTGGCTTAAAGGCCCCAAGGACAGCACGGTGGCTAGCGCTGCTGCATCACAGCACCAGGGACCCAGGTTCAATTCCTGGCTTGGGTCACTGTCTGTGCAGTCTGTACGTGCGCCACGTGTCTGGGTGGGTTTTGTCCAGGTGCTCCGGTTTCCTCCCTCAGTCCGAAAGACTTGCTGGTTAGGTGCATTGGCCAGGCTAAATTCAGTGTATGTGAACAGACAGAGTGTGCGGACAAGGGGATTTTCAGAGTAAGTTAATTGCAGTATTCATGTAAGCCTACTTGGGACACTAATAAAGAAACTAAACTAAAACACATCCCCTTGAATGAAATTAAAAAATAGCCTGAAGCTACTTCATCTGACAAGGGCCAGACTTAAGAAGTTGGACCAAAGAGCCAAACAGATTTGAAACAGTTACTTTAATTCCAGCCTATTTCACATCACCCTGGCGTGGAATTGTAGGTGGTATTAATCACTAAGCCCTTTTCAACGGATTGCCAGTGAGGGAAAATCTGGTCCAGTATATTAGAAGGATATGGGTGCAAAAATGTATTAATAGCAGCAGTTCTTCCCTGAAAGGAGAAGGTAGCAGAACCATCACAATTTAATGCTAAACCATGAGATGCCTGTGAAGCGTTAATTTCTTCAGCAAACAATGAGTCACTAGGGCCTACATTCGGCAGTTCAATGTCAAGTGTTTTAATTACTATCATTATCATCCATTTGAGGACATTTCTATTACACTGTGAAACATCACTGCACCTTCACTGGCTGTATATACTAAAGGGAGCAGATAGAACAAGGCCCAGATATTAATGGGGAGGAAAATGTTGCGATAGTTTGACGAGGAAGGAAGAGAACAGATCAGTCCCGTTTTATTGACTGTAATCAACATTTCCTTCTATCTAACACTTACTTAATGGAGTCAAGGACAGTCTGACGATGCTCTGCAGCTTTCAACCGAATCTGCTCTCTGATCAGATCGGCGTTCTCTCGCTCAACCTTGCCACGAGCCTTGGCTTCAGCTTCAATTCGAAGCATCTCATTCTTGTGTCGGAGCTCCATCTCATGTTCAATGGTGGCTACATGGGGCAAAGAATTGTGAATCAGAACAATAGCCTTTCACCATGTTTTGGGGACAGAACAGTCATCTGTTCAGTAAAGACAAAGCCCTTGATGCTGAATCCTAGTCAGGATTTATTAGTAATGTAGAAAAAAGCATAGAAATCTGTTACAGGAGGAGGTCAATCTGTTCATCCTGTCTCTGATGGCCGCAAATGACCAATTCAATTCAAAACATCTCATTCCAGCTCTTTCTGTAGTCTTGAAAGTTGTGGTAACTTGAGTTTGTATTTGAGCACTTTTTAAATGCAGCAATGGTATCGTCTCTAGCACTCTTGCAGGCAGCAAGATCCAGAACCCATCACCCCCGGGTGAAATACTTTCTCCTCAACTCCCCTCTACTCCTTAGATCAATTATTTTAAATCCATGCCTCCTGGATATTGACCTCTGCCAAGGGAAATAAGTCCGGCCTAGGCCCTTCAACTAAAGCATTCATCGGACGTCCCTGACCCAAATAAATCAACTATTCCATCTTCTTTTGTAGTTAAATTCTCTTGGCAAAATCCTTATACCCTCTCTTCTTGATACCCTCTCTAGTGTGATCACAGTCTTCCTGTAATATGACCAGAACCGCACACTAGCTACGACCTCACTAATGATTGTGCAGTTCTGGCATAACCTCCTGCACTTCCATTCAATGACTGGATAATAAAAGGAAAGTATCCCTTCTTTATCTCTCTTGCTACCTTCATGAATCTGTGCACATGCACTCCAAGGTCACTCTGTTCCTTTACGTTTCTCAGTATCCTGCTTATGTATTCCCGCCATTTTCGTCTTCCCTAAATCCATCACCACAATTACCTGGAGTTAATTTTATTTATCACTTTTTACCCACAATTGACATCTTTCTGAAGTCTACAGCTTCCTTCCTCACTCTCAACGACATGATCAATATTTGCATCATGTAACTTATTATACGTACCCCTACATTTAAGCTTAAATCATTGACAAATATCACACAACCCAAGTGACCTGGTGCTGAGATCTGCAGAGACAACTTTCCAGTTACAAAAAACACCCATTGGCCATTCCTCAGACAGACCTCAGTCTGGATCCAACCTGTCACTTGCCCTCAAATCCTATGGACTTTTACCTTTCTGATCACTCTGCCAAGTGAGACCTTCTCAAGAGCCTTAGTGGATATCCATGTAGAGTATATCTGAGGTGCTATCCTCCCTATTCCTTCCCGAAAATATACAAACTAGTCAGACATGAGCTTCCTAACAAATCCAATCTGACTGTTGCCGCTGAATGAGACATGGATAGAGCAGGGTCAGGAATGGTTGTTGCAGGTCCCGGGGTTCAAATGCTTTAGTCGGAGTAGAGAAGGAGGTAGAAGGGGGGGAGGGGTAGCATTATTGGTCAAGGACTGTATCACAGTGTCAGAGAGGAAGTTTGATGAGGACTTGTCTGTTGAGGTAGTATGGGCGGAGATTAGAAATAGGAGAGGAGGGGTCACCCTGTTGGGAGTCTTTTATAGACCTCCTAAAAGTTCTAGAGAGGTTGAGGAAAGGATTGCGGAGACGATCCTGGTTAGGAGTGAAAGTAATAGGGTAATTGTTATGGGGGACTTTAACTTTACTAATATTGATTGGAATTGCTATAGCTCTAACTCGTTAGAGGGGTCAGTTTTTGTACAAAGCGTGCAGGAGGGTTTTTTGAGTCAGTATGTAGATAGGCCAACTACAGGTGAGGCTATATTGGATTTGGTGCTGGGAAATGAGCCAGACCAGGTGCTAGACTTGGAAGTTGGTGTGCATTTTGGTGATAGTGACCACAATTCGGTTACGTTCACCTTAGTGATGGAAAGGGATAGGCATGAACCTCGGGACAGTAGTTTTAGCTGGGGGAAGGGTAATTATGAGGCCATTAGGAGAGAATTAGGAAGCATAGGTTGGACTAGGAGATTACAGGGACTGGGAATGTCCGAAATGTGGAGTTTTTTCAAGGAGCAGCTACTGCGAGTCTGTGATAGGTATGTCCCTGTCAGGCAAGGAGGAATTGGTAGGGCTAGGGAACCGTGGTGCACTAAAAAAGTTGATTCGTTGGTTAAAAAGAAAAAGGAGGCTTATGTTCGGATGAGACTTGAGGGCTCGGGTAGTGCACTAGAAAACTTTAGATTGGCTAGGAGGGAGTTGAAGAGTGAGTTAAGAAGGGCTAAAAGAGGACATGAGAAGACTTTGGCTGATAGGATTAAGGAGAATCCTAAGGCGTTCTATAGGTATGTCAAGAACAGAAGGTTGGTTAGGGCAAGATTAGGGCCAGTTATAGACAGCAGAGGGAAGTTATGTGTGGAACCGGAAGAGATTGGAGAGGCATTGAACCAATATTTCTCTTCGGTGTTCACGCAGGGTGACATGAATATAGCTGAGGAGGACACTGGGTTGCAGGGGAGTAGAATAGACAGTATTACAGTTGATAAGGAGGATGTGCTGGATATTCTTGAGGGTTTGAAAATAGATAAGTCCCCTGGTCCGGATGGGATTTACCCTAGGATTCTCTGGGAGGCAAGAGAAGTGATTGCAGAGCCTCTGGCTCTGATCTTCAGGTCGTCGTTGGCCTCTGGTATAGTACCGGAAGATTGGAGGTTAGCGAATGTTGTCCCATTGTTTAAGAAGGGGAACAGAGACTTCCCCGGGAATTACAGACCGGTGAGTCTCACTTCTGTTGTGGGCAAGGTTTTAGAAAAAATTATTAGGGATAGGATTTATAGTTATTTGGAGAGTAATGAATTGATTGGAGATAGTCAGCATGGTTTTATAGCGGGTAGGTCGTGCCTTACTAACCTTATTGAGTTTTTTGAGAAAGTGACCAAAGAGGTGGATGGGGGTAAGGCAGTTGACGTGGTATATATGGATTTTAGTAAGGCGTTTGATAAGGTTCACCATGGTAGGCTTCTGCAGAAAATGCAGATGTATGGGATTGAGGGTAATCTAGGAAATTGGATCAGGAATTGGCTAGCAGATAGGAGACAGAGGGTGGTGGTTGATGGTAAATATTCGTCATGGAGTTCAGTTACGAGTGGTGTGCCTCAGGGATCTGTTTTGGGGCCACTGCTGTTTGTAATTTTTATTAATGATCTGGATGAGGGTATAGTTGGGTGGATTAGTAAATTTGCTGATGACACCAAAGTCGGAGGTGTGGTAGATTGTGAGGAAGGGTGTCATAGTTTGCAGGAAGACTTGGACAGGTTGCAGAGCTGGCGGATGGAGTTTAATGCGGAGAAGTGTGAGGTAATTCACTTTGGTAGGAATAACAGATGTGTTGAGTATAGGGCTAACGGGAGGACTTTGAATAGTGTGGATGAACAGAGGGATCTAGGTGTATGTGTACATAGACCCCTGAAAGTTGGGAATCAAGTAGATAGGGTTGTTGAGAAGGCATACGGTGTCTTGGCGTTTATTGGTAGGGGGATTGAATTTAGGAGTCGCAGCGTCATGCTGCAACTGTACACAACTCTGGTGCGGCCGCACTTGGAGTACTGTGTGCAGTTCTGGTCCCCACATTACAGGAAGGATGTGGAGGCTTTGGAGAGGGCGCAGAGGAGGTTTACCAGGATGTTGCCTGGTATGGAGGGGAGGTCCTATGAGGAGAGACTGAGGGATTTGGGGTTGTTTTCGCTGGAAAGAAGGCAGCTAAGAGGGGATCTTATTGAAACATATAAGATGATTAGAGGTTTAGATAGGGTGGACAGTGATAGCCTTTTTCCTCGGATGGAGAAATCTAGCATGAGGGGGCATGGCTTTAAATTAAGGGGGGGTAGTTGTAGGACGGATGTCAGGGGTAGATTCTTTACCCAGAGGGTGGTGAGGGATTGGAATGCCCTGCCTGCTGCGGTTGTAAATGCGCCTAGTTTGGGGGCGTTTAAGAGATCCGTGGATAGGTTTATGGACGAAAAGGGATTGGTTTAGGTTAGTGGGTCACTGTTTTTTTTTAAACTGGTCGGCGCAACATCGTGGGCCGAAGGGCCTGTTCTGCGCTGTAATGTTCTATGAATCCAAATCTTTCTAATTGACGACTAACACTGTCCCATCAAAATTCTTTTAAATAATTTTCACATTAAGATGATTGACCAATAACCACTCAGTACTGTTTTAAAACGGACAATGTTAGCCATCTTCCAACACCTAATCTGTAGCCAGAAATGACTATTAAGAGTCTCCATTATTTTTCCCCTTGCTTCTTTTAGCAACCTGGGAAACAGTCCATCTAGGCCTGTTGATTTATTCACTTTTAAAGATGCTAAATCCCTCAATATTTCATGATTATGGTTTACCACACCTTGTATTTCACACTCCTCCTCAGCCACAATGTCTGCATCGCACACCTATTCTGTAAAGCAGGCCCAAAATATTAAGAACCATGGCCATGTCTTCTGCCTTCACACACAAAGTTAATCTTCAAGTTGTAAAAAGCTTTCCTCTTTCCTTAGTTAACTATTCTTTATTTCATTTTTAAACTTTCCTTCATTATTCAGAAGAACAGTGCCTTCACTGCCCCAGTGGGACACCACAAATGTTAAATTGAGAAGCGGCAAACGAACAGAAAAGACCAGTCGAGAGGCAGTGACAGGCAAAGTTTGATGGAATGAGAGCAAACATTTTGGTATGGCTCCTGCTCTGCCCAAGACCACAAGAAACTACAAAATTTGTGAATGCAGCCCAACCCATCTCACAAGGCAGCCTCCCATCCACTGACTCCGACTACACTTCCCACTACCTTGGCAAAGCGGCCAACATAATTAAGGACCCAATGCACCCTGGACCTTCTGTCTTCAATTTTCTTCCATTGGAAAAAGATACAAAAATCTGAGGTCACATACCAATCGAGTCAAGAACAGCTTCTTTCTTGCTGCTGTCAGACTTTTGAATGGACTTACTTTGCATTAAGTTGATCTTTCTCTACACGCTTGCTATGACTGTAACACTACATTCTGCACTCTCTCATTTCCTTCTCTATGAACAGTATGTTTTGTCTGTATAGCGCTCTGGAAACAATACTTTTCACTGTATGTTAATATATGTGACAATAATAAATCAAATCAAAGGCAAGTGAACAGCCTCATTCCAATTTACAAGTTATAAACATTCAAATAAAGATTGCATCATATGCCAGACTTTGTAGAAGAATTATTTCACAACTATATTTTAAAAAATTCAACACATTAGCAATCACTGAAGCACAACTTTAGGGCCATGATTCCCTTTCAAAGTGGAACCAATCCCAGCAATTAAGCCAGAGTGCAAGGGCCACCTGTTGCAGGTGCAATAAAAGGAGGGAACACCTCCAGTAAAACATAACTGTGGTCGTAAATGAATAAATCTACACGGAAAAAGGTTACAAAGGCAGTTAATATTTTCAATGTTGGTTTAAGATATGCCATATAGGTGTCCTGATTGTTCACACTTCTCAGTATGGGTGCCACTGCCGCTGACATTTAAAAAAATAATCTTTGCAAAACCTGCAGGCTCATTATAAAGAAAAAACTGAAACCCAAAATCTTCACTCAGCTGAGCAGCAACTATAATGATCCAGATCGGAACAATAAAACAGGAAGCTAAATTATGTTATAACTCCCTTTATCTACGACTGAGGGAGATATTCGAACTTCCTTTCAATCAAAGCGCCTTAATCTCAACAGCTAACAGGTCTTTACTCATTTACCTCCAACTCCCCGATCCCACACAGCTCTTTTATTAGACCCAAGCAGTTAGGATTTGCTTCAACTTATTCCACCAGGCACTCAATTTAAAAAGCAGCAACCAATTCAAGATTCACTTACATTTTAACATTAACCTTCTAATGTTAAAACAATCCAAATTTTATTTAACAAGAATTATAATCGAAATATCTTACCTCTCCGCATAGATTCCTGTTTCAAAACAGATTCTTCTTGTTTCCTCAAGTTATCCTCATTTAACAGTTGCTAATAAAAACAAGGAATGATCGCTATTTGAAACAATGATGTTTACTGCTCATCCAACTGTCATTTCATTTGTGTGAAGCACTGAGGGCATTTCAGCTTATAGCTATAACGTATAACAAATATAGAATTTTATCATTCATAATCCATAACTGGGCAATGGTCTTCCTTATGTATATTAAGAGTACAATATCATTCTTTCAAAAAAAAATGTAATCTTTGAATGTATTTTATCACCCAGCGGCTTGAGGGCAGTTCACATTTTAACATGATCAGTAAGACACTGCAATTCAATTGATCCAAAGTCACTCTGCTATTGCCCTCAAACATACTTTAATTCTTTCTGAACCATGCAGTTATTTGCTGACTTCAGTGCTGCGCTGTACTTGACTGTCCCATACTGTACTTGGTTGCAGTCTCAGGCACGTATCAGGAACTTGTTCAGAGTGAAAGAGAAGTGTTGGAGCCTCCTCTGATGGCAGAGGTTGGTACTGCAGCACAACGATATGCTAATAATGACTCATTTACCACCGCCGAGAGATTTGAGTGCAAGAATCTAGCCTGCTACTCCAGTACAGTCCTGTACTGTCAGAGGTGTAGTCTTTCAAATGTGAAATTAAAATGAAAATTTTGTCTACTCAAATCAAATAAATGGAATAGATCTTATAGCACTACCTTGAAGAGCAGAATTCAGGCCCATGCTTATCACTCAGCCAACATGTAAAACAGATCTAATGATTATTTCATTGCAGGTCATGAGATCTCGCTGGTGTGCATACTATCTGCCATATTGCAAATGGCACGTCTTGAGTGTAGAGTGACTTGTGAAAGGCAATATATAATTGCAGGTCTTTCTTTTAATGTCATATAATCTACAAAGCAAGGCTTTACAAGTTGACTGACTGCAGCAGGAGGGAAGCTCAGTGGCTACCTCTCCAAATGTGTACCACTTCATTATTCCTACAATTGAATTGCATCTGTTGTGTTTCACCAATCTGTCTATGAGCACTAAAGTCTCTTGTGATCCTCTTCATTATTTACCACATTCCTGGATTTTGTGCCACCTGCAAAATTTGCAACTGTGTTTTGTATACCAAAGTCTAGATCACTGGAAGGGCAGCTGTCCTAATGCAGAGAGCTGGGGAGCAATACTACGTAGCTTCTTCTGGTCTGAAAAACAAAACACTACTGTTTTCTGTCTCTCAACCAACTTTGTATCCACATTGCCATCATCCCTTTTATCCCATTACTTTAGTTTTGTTAATAGGCCTGCTGTGTGGTACTTACAGTAAAAAGTCTGACAACACCAGGTTTTAGTCCAACCTATTTATTTGATAATATACTCACAAGCTTTCAGGGTTAGCCCCTTCGTCAGGTGCCAAACAACAAGTCCACACACAAGAAACACACTATCTGAAAGACATGCTGGTTAGGTGCATTGACCCAAACAAGCACCGGAGTGGTGACTAGGGGAATTTCACAGTAACTTCACTGCAGTGTTAACGTGAGCCTTACTTGTGACTAATAAAATTTAAAAAAATTTCAAAGTATTCAAACAAGTTAGTCAAATGTGATCTGGTTTTAACAAATCTACACCAACTTTCTCCAACTGTTAATTGCATTGTAGATTACAGTCTTTAAGCTTCCCTCTACACAAACTTTAGGCAAAACTAGCTAGCAATTACTGGGTTTATCCCTCCACCCTTAGTTAAACAAGAGTGTAGCATTTATAATTCTTTCATCTGGTATCATCTCATATCCAAAGAAACTTAAAACACTGCAGAGACTCTGGCTGCATCTTCTTTCTTTATATCTTTCAGTAAACTAGGATGTAACCTATATGGATCAAGTCACTTTTCCTTTTTGAGGGTTGCTGACTTTTTAAGTATAACCATTTTATTTATTTTTATGCTATCTGATATCATTACTGCCTTCTCCTTTACTGCCACCTTAGCAGCAGCTTTTTGCCTAGTACAAAGTGCCCATTTAGTTCCTCATCTATGCAAGTTGCTTCCTTTTGATCTATAACTAATTGCACCCTTCATCCAAATATCCTTTTACTATTGTGTATTTTATTATAAAAAGACTTCTGCGTTTTCTTTGTCAGCCACTACTTGTACATTTCAGTTCTATATTCAAAAGGAACAAAAGATTTAAGGAGATTGCTTACACCTCCAGACCACTGAAAATGAAAGCATCACACTACTTACTTGCTGGCGGAGTTGGTCATCATATCGTTGCCGTGCCAGTTTGTCCTGATACTGAGCTCGCTGCAGAACAAAGGTGACAAATTTAGTTTGTGAGCTTGAAACTTTCCTAATTTTTGAAAGTTACAGGAACAGCCAGTCACACCAGCAACAGGAATATTGGGTCAGTATCAAGATAAATCCGAATCCAAGTGGTGATCGTATCAACAGCAAGTGAGTGCCTTTGATAACATCCATTGCTTAGTTTGAATTCCTAAGTTTAAAGCCTGATCCTTCTCACCAGAGGAATATCACATGTCTGATGTGGGCACAGAATGTTGCTACCACAATATTACAACCAGTGACAAGATGTTCATAGAATCATACAGTGCTAAGAGGTCCTTCAGCGCATCAAGTCCCCACCAATACATTAGAAGCACCTGAACTCCCATCTAATCCAACCTGCCAACACTTGGCCCATAGCCCTGAATGTTATGTGCTAAGTGCTCATCCAGATACTTTTTAAAGGATGTGAGGCAACCCACCTCCACCACCCTCCCAGACAGCACATTCCAGACTGTCACCACCCTCTGAGTAAAAAGGTTTTTCCTCACATTCCCCCCTAAACCACCTGCCCCATCACCTTGGACCTATGTCCACTCTTGACTGACTCTTCAACTAAGGGAAACAGCTGTTCCTTATCCACTCTGTCCATGTCTCAAACTTGAGCACCTGAATCAGGTCGCTCCTCAGTCTTTTCTGCTCCAACAAAACAACCTAAGCCTATCCAAACTCTCTTCACATCTTAAACGTTCCCAGGCAACATCCTGGTAAATCTTCTCTGCATCTCCTCCAATGCAATCACATCCTTCCGATAATGTGGCGACCAGAATGGCACACAGTACTCTAGCTGTGATCTTCCAAAGTTCTATTGAATTCCCTGCTTTTGTAATCTATGCCTTAATTGATAAAGGCAAGTGTCCCACAACGTTTTTTCCACCCTACTAACATATCCTTCCACTTTCAGTGATCACTAGACAAACATGCCAAGGTCCCTTTATTCCACAGAACTTCCTAGTGACCCACTATTCATTGAATACTTTCTTATCAAATTATTCCTTCCAAATGTATCACTTCACACTTAAGTGTTAAATTCCATCTGCCACTTCTCTGCCCATTTGACCATTCCATCAGATGATTTTATCTTCTCCCCTTTAAGCCAAGCTCATGTTCATATCATGCCTTTTCCTAAGCTCAGAGAAATGAGGAGACTGCTCCCAGTTTTCTCTGAATGGTGTTTTTACCAATTCTCTAGGAGCTAAGCAGCAATGACGCACTCTGAACTCCAGGAGACTGCCATTTGGCCCGTCGAGTCTGCACCAACTCTGACAGAGCATCTTACCTAGATCCATTCTCCTGTCCTATCTCCACAACCTCATGCATTACCTTGGTAAACACCCACCCACACCTCCGCCCCCCCCCCCCCCCCCCCCCGGACCAACCAACCTACAAGTCTTTGGACACTAAAGAGTAATTTAACATGGCCAATCCACCTAACCTGCACATCTTTGGACTGAGAGAGAAAACTGGTGTAAACCCATGGATACGGAGAGAACGTGCAAACTCCACACAGACACCCAGGACTAGAATTGGACCCCAGTCCTTGGCAGGGGAGTCAATAGTACTAACAACTGTGCCACTGTCTTGCTGAACTCACTCAACCCCTGCCTTCACTCTGAATTGATATCATGGGCACAAGCTGCAATCCATTTTAAGCATCCAGCCCCATGATTCTATGGTAAAATTACTAAAACTGGTGCAAACACTTACTGCCTGGTGCTGCCTTGTTTCTTCAGCCAGTGTTTTCCGCTTTTCTTCTCCCTGCACTTTGATCTGGTCGCTTTTGAGTTGCTCCACAGCAGCTTCATATTCCTGCAGACAGAAGCACAGCAAATCCAGTCCGTCAACAATCACTGGAACGATCCAGGAACAGGTTTGGAGACATCAGCAGATGGGAAATTATGAGGAATTTAGAAATATATAAAAATTGCACACACTCACAAAATCTACTGGAGAAGAGGTACAAGGAAAAATAAACAAAATACTGCAGATGCTGGAATCTGAAACAAGACCTGAGGATGCTGGAAAAACTCAGCAGGTCCGCAATCATCTATTAAGAGAAAAACAGATTTAATGTTTCAAGTCCTTTCACAGAACCGAAAGGAGGGAGAACATGTTATACCTGTAGAAAGTGCAACAAAAAGTGGCACATTTTAGCAACAAAAGACAGATGGTTTGGTGCAAGGGGGTTGCATGGAGGATATGGATGGGATTTTTGGGGGAGGGGGGTGGTGGGCAGCTCATGGAGGAGAAAGGTCAAAGCCTAAAGTTGCTGAACTCAATGTTGAGTCCCAAAGGCTGCAATGTACCCAACCAGAAGATCAGATGCTAGGGAAGGTGTGCCGGGCTTCACTGGAGCATAGCACCAGGCGAAGGACGGACATTAAGAGCAGGGTTAAGAGCAAGGTCCTGTGTTGAGATGGTAAGCAACAGGAAGGTTGCAATCACGTTTGTGGGCTGAGCAAACGTGAACAGTCACTTGGTCAGTGTAGAGAAGGCAAACAGCAAATACAATAGACCAAATTAAAGGAAGTGCAAGTGGAACAGTGCTTAGCCCAAAAGAACTGTTTAGGAACTTGAATGGTGAGGAGGTAAAGGGGACATGTGCTGCACTTTTTTTGAATGCAAGGCAAGGTGCCATGGGAAGGGGAATTGAGCAACTGGAGGAGTGGATCAGGGTGTAATAGAAGGAGCGCTCCCTGTGGAAGGCTGATAGGGGGTTGTGGAAATGTGTTTTATGGTAACATGCCACAGCTGGTAGAGAATTATGCTGAGTGCCCTGTAAATGACAGGTGGGAAGAAACCTCAGCAGAGAGGTCAAGGAAGGAAAGGGTCAGAGATGGTTCAAAATTGGAAGCAAAACTGATACATTTTCCAAGTCCAGACAAAAACAAGAACATGAGGCAGCATCAATACGGTCATCAATGTAACGGAGAGTGCGTTGCGGGAACAAGCCTAGAACCTGGAGTGTTCCACATAATCCACACATAACTGAGGCCCACAAGGACACCTATGCTCTGCAGTCTCTTTTCCTTCCCTATGTGCAGTATGTTTTATCTGTATAGTATGCATAAAACAATACTTTTCACTATATACTAATACGTGACATAATAAATCAAATACTATAGCCGCAGATGCAAGAATTTTTTTTTAACATTCAAACCAAAACACACATGATCATAAGGCATAAAAATTATTCTAAACGTGAAGAATCCTTTAGATAAACTATCACATTACAGGTTTTCACCCCCAAAACTTACAATAACTTTCAACATTTAAAACCCTGCCTATCACAGCTTCACTTTTAGCTGAAGTTAGTCAGGGTAAACCACATAGCACCAGTTACAGCAGTTGGAATTGATTTATCTCTGAACTAACAATTTCAAAGTCCACAAAACCAGCCAAAATGCACTGGTCAGAATCACAAGTAAATGAATAGACTGTTGCATCAGCTGTCCCGCCACTGGAGAAATCCCTGACACCTCAACCTAACTGTAGTCTCAGACTCCACCCAGGCAATCTCTAGTCCCACACTGTCCTTTAATCTCTGGAAATGTTGTACACTTGCTCTCCAAGCTGTGTGTCACGGCCCCCCCGCCCAGTCTCTGCCTTGATCTCCTTCCATTACACCATTCCCTCCCTGCTTCCATACCTTGATGCGGCCTTGGTGCTCCAGCTGGAGGGTTTGCTCCTGTAACCGGGAGAGGTCCAGCGCTTCCTTGGCGTGACCTGAATCAAAGAGAGGAAACATCAGCCAAGGCCCTGGGGGCTGGAATATATAAAGTGTAAAGCGGCTCAGCCCCATCCCAGCCCCGCGGCCTGGCTATCCCGAGCCAGGCTGAAGGTCACAGGCCATTCCCTCCCTCTCCACAATCATTTAAAGGGATTGAGGTGCCGCTCAGGACCCAAGGCCTAGTGAGTGAGTGAGTGAGTGATGTCCCCGGGTCTGTGACCACCGAGCTCAGGCCACTCACGGGATGCGTCCAGGTCCCGAGCCGCCTTGGCCGCGCGCTCCAGGCCGGTGGGGTCGAAGTTGCTCCATTTGTCCTTGCTGCGATCGCGGTCGGAGCCATCGCCGCCGCTTGGGGGTAAGGTGGGGGGCGTGGGCGGTAAGGACGAGGCCGTGTCCCCGGAGCCCGGCTGGCTCCCCTTGTTCAGGCCGAAGATCCAGGACATGGCGGCCACCTCCACACGCGCGCGCTGTAACCTTCAGTGCGCCTGCGCGAGCCGGCCCGGCGTTCCGTCCCTGCCACGCTCCCCATTGGCCAACACTCCGCCGCGCTGATTGGTCGGGCCCGTTCCGCCGTCACCATTGGTGAAGGCGCCGGGCCGTCCCGATCACTGATTGGGCGACGTCCATCAGGAACAGTGATTGGCCCGCTGGCTGGAGGTCAGAGGTCAGCCGCGCCGTTAGGCGATCCGGCTCCAGTTCCAGCTCCAGTTACCATGGCTCTGAGTGCCCAGCCTGAATTCGTCCTGCACGGCCTCAGGAGCCCGCTGAGGTAGGAGCTGGTGCCCAGGCCTCATCCCGGTCACGGTAACCAGACCCGGGATGGCGGCTGTCGGGCTGGAGCGGGGCCAGACCGGCTCCACAGGCCGTTGCTGGGGCGGTTGCTATGGACGCTGAGGGAAAGCAGTGAGCCCATTTAAATGTCGCATGTCCCTGAGAGTGATTTATATTCCCTTTTACTGATCATTTACTCTTTATTCCCCTTCACTGATCATTTACTCTATATTCCCTTTTACTGATCATTTACTCTCTATTCCCCTTTACTGACCATTATATTTCCATGGATACTCTCAGGTTTACTTTCACTGGAAGCGAGGGGTGGGAGTCGTTGGGGGGAAGAGGCAGTAGATGTAACCAGTTAAAGAGTAAAATAAAATAGTAGTGGGGTTTAAAACTATATTTCTTTTTAGTGTAATTTATTTATCAGTGTCACAAGTAGGCTTACATTAACATTGCAATGAAGTTATTGTGAAAATCTCCCAATCACTACACTCGGACACCTGTTCGGGTACACTGAGGGAGAATTTAGCATAGCCAATGCTCCTAATCAGCACATCTTTCGGACTGTGGGAGGAAACTGGAGCATCTAGAGGAAACCCACGCAGACATAGGGAGAATGTGTAGACTCTGCACAGACTGTGACCCAAGCCTGGTACTGTGAGGCAGCAGCACTAACCACTGAGCTGCTTTTGGTTAGTGTGGTTGTAATGGTTCAGGGCTGAGTCAGTCTCCAGGCCTGAAGACAGTTCTATAATCTCTGCAATGTAGTAAGTCACCTCTATCATCAGGAATGGTAAAGGAGGAGGGACTTATTGACTAATATTTTTTAAAGATCCCCCCCTCTTGGTTTCACAATCTCAGAAACATACAAATACAAAAATACCAGTTTATAAAACAGGAACTAAAAAACATTGAGAGACAGTGTTCCCCCCATCCCCTCTCTCCTTGATTCTCCCTGTCTCTCTATTCCTACCTCATTCCAATCTCTGTCCCCTCACCCATTCCGTCTTTACCCCTCAACACAGGGATTGGAGAAAGAATGGGGATGAGGTTGTGCTGTCACTGTGGATTGACATGTTTCAAGATGGCTTTGGAGTGTGGTGACTCTTTGCAAGCTATGAATGGTATGATTTGTATGCAGAGCACACAAAGCAATACTTTTCACTGTATCTTGGTACATGTGACAATAATAAATCAGAAAGAAAAACAAAACAGCAGAGCCATGGGTTTACTCTCACCCATATTTCCTTCCAAGACGCATCCATTCATGACGAGAAATATATTTCATTGTTTGCTAGGTCAGACTTTATAATTGGAACCTAATACCTCTTTGTGGCAGCACCATCATCACAAGGACTGCAGCAGTTCAAAGTGAAGACCTGCCTTGCTTGCTCATGAGGACAATAAATGTGATCCTGCCAGTATTACCCACATAGTGAGAAAGCATTTTTCAAAAAAGCCAGTTGTTTCATAGGATAGCGTCTCAGATAGCCAGCAACCGCACATGCTCTGCATTTGTAGCCCAGTTTGGATTTTGCCAATTGCTAGGATGTCTAGACATGCCTCCATCTTCAAGTCAGAAATGCAAACAAGAAACATTAGCAATACACAATAAATCTTTCAGTATTTGGAAGTAAAAGGAGATTTTCACAGTAACCTTATTGCAGTGTTAATGTAAGCCTACTTGTGACACTAATAAATAAACAAACTTAAAATATTAACATTCTGGATATCAAACTTTTGACAATATTCAAGTTGATCTGCTTTTTTTTGTGGGTAAATAAACATTATCCTGGAATATGATTCCAAAACCGTTCCAAAATCGGAGAAAAAGTTCTTGTTCTCAGATACTAGAAGTTGAGTTTTTTTAAGTTTATTTATTATTGTCACAAATAGGCTTACATTAACACTGCAATGAAGTTACTGTGAAAATCCCCTAGTCGCCATACTCTGGCACTTGTTTGGGTACACAGACGAAGAATTTAGCTTGGCCAATGCATCTAACCACACGTCTTTAGGACTGTGAAAGGAAACCGGAGCACCTGGAGGAAATCCACACAGATGTGGGAGAATGTGCAGACTCCACGCAGACAGTGACCCAAGCCGGGAATCGAACCTGGGTCCCAGGTGCTGACAGGCAGCAGTGCTCACCACTGTGCCACCATACCATGAGCCACTGTAAAGCAAGGAACCAGATTGCAAATGAGTAAAATTTTATTCTTACAAGACTATTAAAACAAAACAGAATTCCCAACCCTGTAATGATAGGTGTGTAAATGAAATTTTAGTTGTATAAACTTTAGTCAAGTAATTAAAATTCCACACCAGAGACTTAGTTTGGAGACACTAACTTTATTATCAAGCCCTGCTCACTTTTGGATGAGAATTAAACTGAGGCCCCGCTTTGCCCTTTTGTACAGACATAAAAGATCCCATGACATTCTCCAAACAAGAGCAGGGAAATTCTGAGTGTTCTCATCAAAATTTATTTCTTTGCTGTTTGTGGAATCTTGCTGAATGCAAATTTTCCTTGTTAACAAATGCTGCTCCACAGAAGCTTCTGGAGCTGCTGAGTTTTTCCAGCATTTTCTGTTTTTATATCAGATTCCCAGCATTTGTGGTATTTTGCCTTTGTTGTAGTGGATACATGTGTTTCATTTTCAGAAAGAAACCAAATGGTTATCTTACAAACTCCGAAAGGACATTCACTGCTCAACAAGTACCAAGAGACCTGTCAGCAACCTGGAGCCAGTCAGCAAAAACTTCCATGGATGAAGAATTGAAGGGTATGATGTTACAGTATAAGAATTTAAACTTAGATGTTAGTGTTTTGCACAAAATTGGATCAGGACTTAAGAATTCGGTTGAGTGATTGTTTTGAGTTGACCAAATAGCTTCTGTGCTGCTTTACAAACTAAGTCATGCTTGACAAACTTACTTGAGTTCTTTGAGGACATAATCAGCAAGGTGGATAGTGGGAAACCTGTGAATGTGGTAGCCTTACAGACAAAGTGCCACTTAAAAGACTGATTCAGAAGGTGAGATCACAGGGGATTGGGAGTAGAGTAGGGGCTAGATTGGTTTGAAGATTGACTGATTGACAGACAGCAGAGGGTTGGGATAAATGGATCCTTCTCTGTCTGGCAAACTGTAACTAGTGGGTGCCACAGGGGTCAGTCCTTGGATCTCAACTGTTTACAATCTATATAAATGTTCTAAAAGTAGTAATGGAGTTTAACGTAGCAAAATTTGTGGGTGATACTGAAATAGATGGAGCAGTGAAGGGGATATAAAGATTTTACAGACAGTGTAGATAAACTAAGAGTAGGTCATTTTGTTCTTTGAGCCCGCTCCACCATTCAGTACGATCATGGCTAATCTTCTACTATTATTTCACCTTCCCATATTATCCCCCATTTCCCATAGAATTCAAAAATCTGTCAATCACTCACGGTCTTGAATAGATTCATTGAGTGAGCATCCACAGTCGTTTGGGATAAAGAATTCTAAAGAGCAGAAATAAAGAAGAAGTAAGCACAAAGTAAGCAACAAGAAATCTTCACTGTAGGGACCTTGAACATCAGGGAGATGGTCGCCTGGTGGTAATGTCACTGAACTAATGCTAGTTATCCAGAAGCACAGGCTAATGCTCTGGGGACAAATGTTCAAATTCCACTATGGCAGCTAGCGGCATTTAAATTCAATCAATCTGGAATGAAAGCTAGTCCCAGTAATGGTGACCATGACCATGACCATCATCGACTGTTGTAGAAAACCCTCTGGTTCAATAATGACCTTGAGGGAAGAAAATCTGCCATCCTTACCTGGTCTGGCCTACATGTGACTCAGACCCACAGGAATGTAGTTGGCTCTTAAGTGCCCTCTGCCAAGTCACTCAATTCAAGGGCAATTAGGAATGGGCAATAAATTGTGATCTTGTCAGCAACGCCCACATCCCATGAAATAATAAAGCAAAAAAAGGAATATCTATGGTCTCCCAACTAAACTTTTATACCAGATATTTTGCACAACATTCCTCTCTGGCTCTGTAGCTAAGTCCTGAAAGACGAATAGCATCTTATCACAGGTGTGAGATGGTATTCACTCTTTCAATGATCCCCATTTCAGCTGATCTCAGGCTATGCTGGTGAAAGGATTGCCCTTCTCTTCAGAGCCTCTTGCAACAGCACTGGCAAATCTGCAGTCAGGGAGGGTTCCTTTCTTCATCCTATCTTACTGCAGACAGTTCTGTTCCTCAATATCACTCCAGTTTTAACATCCCTTAATTCCTTTAAGAGTTGTTGTCACAAAGTAATGTGCATCTGCCTCATGGACTGTGCTTCAGGACCACAATATATTATTGCAGATGTGTAGGCATTGCATTATAGAATGAGGTCAGCTCAAAGTGTGACAAGTACACACAGCACCTAAGCAGCGGCACCCCGTATCTATTTTGCAGGAACTGCATTTATCTGTTAGATTCTGCAAAATAATCCTGAATTAAAACTGCTTTAAAGAATGAGGCTCAATTGTTCAGGTGTGCTCTGCAACATTAACATTGCAAATCATTGTATGTTGTGTAGCACCAAATGATGGAGCTGCCACTGAGTAATCACAGGCATTTCAATACAAAGTGAGGCCATTTATTCTCTTTCAGAGATATCTTATCTACCTCAATTTCTCTGCCTTTCCCCAATAATCTAATGTATTCCTTGAAATGTTTACGTAATTCCCTGTTAAATGTCATATGTGTTAGAGCCGCCATGTTTAGATGTGAACAGAATAATTTTCATTTGGTTTTTGATGTGGATTTTGTGTTATTTACCTATTGTTATTTGTATCTTTGTGAATTAGAGAGGCTTCTGGCTGGCAGCAGGAAGGATAGTCCCAGCATTGATGAGTTGGAACAAAGTTTAAGTGAACTGAAGGTGCAGGTAAAAGGCCTGACTGAAAGTCTGAACCCTGAGTTATCACCAGAGTGCCAGAAGATAGGAGAGTCGTACAGCACCTTTAGATCCAGTGGCAAGAACGGTGACTGTTTAGCCTCAACTGATGGGACGTTGCCTGAGGAGGATATAGGTGGACGAGCAAAAAGTCCTGATGGATCGGATTGGTTTTTGAGGCCGAGGCACTTAGTGCAGTCATTGGGCAGATATCCAACACTTGAAGACCTTGGTGTACCTGTTCGCTCCGTGTCACCAGTTGACCGAATGGTGGGCCTCACTGGGACTGAGCTGTCCAGCACAAACTACAGAGATTCCACCATCTCGCCTTTGGACATTGCCTACAGAGAGAGCTTTCCACTTAGGATTGGTGCACCGCATGTAATTGGAGTCAGGGCTCTTCTTCCTCCTCAGATTCCTGTCCGACCGCAATCCCCTGAAAGAACCAGATCATCATTCCTCCGAGACCGATCACAGACTCTCAGACGCTCCAGAAGCATCCGATCACGATCTCTGTCCCCAGCTTCCAAAAGAAGCCGCTGGCAGCTGTCCCGCTCCCAGTCTCCTAAACCTGTGTGGAGACCAAATTCTGCTAAAGTAAACGCATGTGGGCAGCCCCCTCCTCCCATTAAGAGGCCAGGAAAAAAGATGACTTCCAATAGACCAAGGGTGTTCAACTGCAGTTCCCAACTTGTGTCCAGTCAGAGCCTGGATGACAGCTCAAGCTCCCTGTGGACCCCGTACAGTTTTACAGCCCCAGCTATGCCATCCCTTTCTTCCCAGGAAATCAGTCAAAGGTAGTCTTCCTCCGACAGTCCATACCATTTTGCTGCAGACAAGGTTGTAGAAATTGTACATCATTCCTGTGGTTTCAGCAGGCATGAGCTAATATTAAACAAACAGTCAAAAGCCCACAGACCCAGTTCTGACTCTTTGGAACGAAAGCTAATACTGCTTTAGGGATAGATTGGTATCTCAGTTCAAATGTCAGTTAAAATCCATTTCACAGCCTGAGGCATCCCTGTTTCAGTTGTTGATGCATTCATCACTGTGCCCCACAACTGAGGAGTGTAAAATATTACACAATTGACAAAGGTTCTGGAGACAATTGACCCAATACGAAAAATGAATATCTCTGAAATGCCAACTACCTTAAATATCTATTCAATTCTCCCGTACTATTTTGTTTGCTTCCACTGTCTCCCCAGGTAGTCCAACCTACAGGTGCACATCCTTTCCATGTTGCTGTTGAAACTATGCACTCTTCCCCTTCTGATTTGAGACTGTGCCCCTTGGTTCTAGAGTTAAGTGATGTTGAACAATTCATTGGGGTTTAGTTTATCTTTTTCCTTAAAAATCTTGATTAATATCTCATCTGAACCTTCACTTATCTGCTGTAAGAAATCTTGCTTTCTTCAGCCTCTTCCCAGAGCTTAAACTATCTTTGCCCTCTTCCACACCACAACCAGTGCATGGATGTCCTTGTAGTACAGAAACACGGCACAGTGGCGCAGTGGTCAACACTGCTGCCGCACAAGGCCAGGGACCAGGGTTCAATTCCCGACTTGGGTCACAAATGGGGAATTTGCACGTTCTCCCTGTGTCTGCATGGGTTTCCTCCGGATGTTTGGTTTCCTCCCACAGTCCAAAAATGTGTAGGTTACCTTGATTGGCTATGCTAAATTCTCCCTCAGTGTTCCTGAATAGGCACCAGAATGTGGCGACCAGGGGATTTTCACAGTACCTTCACTGCAAAGTGAATGTAAGCCTACTTGTGACTAATAAATAAATTTTAACTTTAACAGAGGCCAGAATTGTGTACAATCCTCCATGGGTGTTTTGTACAGATTCACCTCAGCAATTTGTGCTTAATTCCTTTGGTTTTTCATCCTACAAATGATGTTGTTTCCTTTAGTGAACAATTCATCAGTGTAATCTGATCCCTCATTGGGCCGAAGGACCTGGTTCCTGTGCTGTGTTGTTCTTTGTGTTGTTTGTTCTCACTCCCCCTTTCGCTTAAGTTGATATTACTTGCAGAGAGTCTTCTTTCCATCCCTGACTCAAACAGTTTATGTACCCTGTAAACAGCAATACCTCCAAGCACTGAGTTTCTCTACCAAGGCAACCATAAAATCCCTACAGTGCAGAAGGAAGCCATTCAGCCCGTTGAGCCTGCACTGACCACAATCCCACCCAGCCCATATTCCCATAACCCCACGCACTGACTCTGCTAATCCCCCTGGTACTAGGGTCAAGTTACCATTGGCTAATCAACCTAACTCACACATCTTTGGACTGTGAGAGGAAACCGGAGCACCCGGAGGAAACTCACCCAGACACAGGGAGAATGTGCAAGCTCAACAGGACATTGATCTGAGGCTGGAATTGATCCTGGTTCCCTGGCACGGTGAGGCAGCAGTGCTAACCACTGTGCCGCCACAACGTCCATTCATGATTGCTCGTATCCTTTCATCTATCCCCGCAATCACTCCATCTGAATATTAGTTTTAATGTTCCAACAAGTCTTCATGTGGTATTCCTTCAGTCATTCGTGATTAGCCAATACATTTCTAAGTGTTTTCTAACGTCATTACTTTTTGACCTCAATAGTTTCTCTACAATTGGGATGAGGCTAACTGGCCTATCGTTCCAAAATTTCCTCTTTAATACAGGAGTACTTTCCTGTCCTCCACATTTTGTAGAGTTCTTATTTCCAATTTTTTTTTAAAATATGCTCAGTACCTCAATATTTTTTAAGAAACCTCCTTTAGTTTCTTCTTGGGCACAAAATCAAAAAGACTAAGTTAATCATTTTAATATGAATAAAGTTTAGTTTTCCACACATAACTTCCGGCTGTCTGCTGATGACTCCTGTCCCTTCCCACCACAGAGTTACTGCAGCACCTCCCTTTCTATTTCATGTGTGTCTCTCTGGTAGTCGTATGGTTCTTTTTAGCACTATTCCTGACACCAAGCTCTTTTTTGTTTCTCCTCCTCCCACCCACCCCCATATAGTCCGAGGGCACTGAGGCTAATTCCAAAAAAAGCTAATTTAGTACATCTTGGTGATTAAACTCTCAACCCTTTCCAGTTTGTGCGTGTGTGTTGATTGGATTTAACACGTATGTATCAGCTTCTTTTGTCTGCTGTCCTGTAGGTTCCTGCAGTCGCTGACAGATGGCGATGTCAGACAGTCATTGGTGGAAATGTCTCCGTACCAACAAGAACTCTCTCATCTGAGGCTGCAACGCCTCCGTGTAGAGGAAGAATTACTCCTGGAGCTGAAGCGGCAACAAGAACTGGAGAGGATCCGGGGCCCACAACCCAAATGGTTAGTGAGGAACAGGACAAGCGAACAGGAGTTCCGAATTGTTTTGGCCTGATTTGATTTATTTATTATTGTCACATGTTAAGTTGATTGGCCATACTGAATTGTCCCTTAGTGTCTGGGAGATTAGCAGGTAAATAGGTGGGCTTATGGAGATAGGGCCTGGGTGGGATTTTTGTCGATGCAGGCTCGATGGGCTGAATGGCCTCTTTCTGCATTGTAGGGATTACATGATTCTATAATTGTGTTGTTTCTTTCGTGCTGTACAGACAAAACATACCATTCAGAGAGTACATGGGGGGAAGGAAACGAGAGAGTGCAGAATGTAGTGTTACAGTCATAGCTAGCGTGTAAAGAAAAATCAACTTAATCCAGGGTAGGCCCATTCAAAAGTCTGATGGTAGCAGGGAAGAAGCTGTTCTTGCGTCGGTTGTTAGGTGACCTCAGACTTTAATATCTTTTTCCCGATGGAAGAAGATGGAAGAAAGAATGTTTGGGGTGAGTGGAAAGGTCCCTTTCAAATTAGGCACAGCGCAGGAGATTTTGAAGAACCCAATATTCCCTGCTCCTGCTTATTAAGGACTGGATATTGATTTTTGTGGAACAACATCAGACTTTAGGATGGATTTGAAAGTTTAGAAGGCGATGTAGAAGAGATCAGGTTGCCAGGGATGGAGTACGTCGATTATATAGAGAGATTGAAAATTCCAGAGTCTCCTTACAGTCGAAAACGTTGAGGTTTAATAGGGGTATTCAAAATTATGAATGGTCAGATAGGATAAATAAAGAAACCATTTCTAGCGGTAGAAGGGACAGTAACCAGAGGACACAATTAAGGCATTTGGAAAAAGAACCAGAAGTGATGTGAGGAAATATTGTTTTTACACAATGTGTAAGGATGGAAACAGATTTGACAGTAACATTCAAAAGGGGAATTGTATAAATATGTGAAGGGAAAATAAAGTTATGGGAAAAGAGCAGTGGAGTAGGATTGAGTGGATAGCTGTACCATGGACATTATGGTTGAATGGTCCCGTCCTGTGCTGTATCATTCTCTGATTACCAGCATGGGTGCTGACGGTGTCAAAGACATTGGGAAGATTTTCCAGCCTCGCTCGCCCCCGAAACCAGAAAATCCCATCTGAGGTCAACAGACCTTTCCATGGTCCACCCCTCACCCGCTCCAAACCCCGTGGTGGGCGGGACGGTAAAATTCACCCCATTAGGAGTTGAAATCTGGTAAAGTGATCCAAGATGGGAGGAACTGAAAACTAAATAAAAATGGGTAGGTAACATCCTTAAAGGTAACAAGATAACCCAGGGGGGCACTGCCGTACCCAGCCACCACCACCACCGCACCCAGACCATTCTGCAGCGCGTACTGAGACACTATGGGTGTTCGTGCAGCGGTTCAAGAAGATGACATGTCACCACCTTTTCGAGGGCACTTAGGGATGGGCAATAAATGGTGGCCTAGCCAGCGATGCCCACATCCCATAAATGAATGAAAAATAATACAGAACATAAATGGCATGCTTGACTGGTGGCAGGATTCTTCTTGATGAGGTCTGGCAAGCAGGAAGGACAAAGCATAATTCATTTGCGATAATCACCATGAGCCAAGGATGGGTGAATATATAATTTAGATACTGAACCATTAATCACAGGGTACCTGTAACTAGCTCCAGTTTCTTACAAATCATCAGTGTCTGATCTGATTGCAGTCTGTTATAAATCACAGAATTCTAGGATTGATTACAACCTGAAAGGAACATTAGTACAGTCTTGTTCATTCCTGGCTAAAAAATGATGTGCTAGGTTGAACGTAACAGACTAGAATCAGCCACCATTTTCTTTCGAGGTCATCAAATTCTACATTCAGAAATCATTAATGAAGAGAGAGATGGTTTAACAAGTGTAATTTAACCTGAAGTTCGGACAATAGATTTACTTCACCTTTGGTACCAGGATTTTTGACATGTTCACATTTAGGTTTCTGAAGTGGAACCTCATGCAGTTCCAATGATATTTTTATATTTGAGATGGGGTTAAGGAAGTTGCTTGTGCCCAAAATTGATCTGCAACATATTAAAGTTTTATTTAATCGTCACAAGTAGGCTTTTATTCACACTGCAATGAAGTTACTATGAAATTCCCCTAGTTGCCACAATCCGGTGCTTGTTCGGGTACACTGAGGAAGATTTATCATGACCAGTGCACCTAACCAGAACATCTTTGTACTGTGGGGGGAAACCGGAGCACTTGGAGGAAACCTAAGCAGACATGGGGAGTATGTGCAAACTCCACATAGACAGTGACCGAAACCGGAAATTGAACTGGGAGCCTGGCGCTGTGAAGCAGCAGTGCTAACCACTGTGCCGCCGTGCAACCCCAGGATCATTTTGGGATCATGTTCTTGACGAATTGTGAAGAGATTGATTTTGCATCTTTTCAGGTATGAAATGAAAGGATCACGCTTCCACTATGAAGCTCACAAGAACAACAGACTGCTGCGAAACAGCAAGGACTGGCAGTCCCTGTTCAACTATCGGGAGGATCTGCTCTCTGCATCCAAGGACTTCATGCCAAACGGCTGTCACAGAAACCCAGATTCTGCGTGATATTCGACAGTGATTATTCTCCTGGTTCGGCTAATGCTCAATCATCCAGGCATTGGTACAATGTGGCTTTAAAGTGCATCGGCGTGAAGATGGTTTAATATTACTCTGTGGTCTGGTCTCATCCAGATACTAGAGCACTATAATACAAAACCATCTGAGATTTCCGCCAGAGCGAGTGCTTCACTCTGGGTGGAATATCATCCCAGTCGGAGTGAAGCAGATTTCAGGAATATGCAGGTGTGCCCATAACTGCTGGATGAGGTCAAGCTTAAGAATTACTCAGGTGGTTTGCTAGATTCCTGGGCACATTTGTGAATTCCTTGCTAAAAATAAATCACTGATGGGATGGAGCTGTGCCTGCAGATATTAGCACTCTGAAGACAGGCAGAATGTGAGTCTCACCTCTGCACTGTTGCATCTTGCACTGTACTATTAGATTGCTGGTATAGTCATTGCATCATCAAACGACACAGAATTTTAAGGTAAAGAAAAAGAAAAGTTCCTTGGAACTTTTCTTCTGGAGAGCAGAGATTTGCTGTCTGATCCTGATTAATTTTGCTCAGGTTGCTTTTCCCTTCCCTAAACAAGCAATTGCAGCTTGGCATTGCAGCTTCTATCTATTTATAAATAGTTTTGCAGAACCATTCCAACTCTTGCCAGGAGTTTGTAACATTTGTCCTTTTTCAATTCATATGCTTCCTTTGCTTGTGATTGTGACTTGTGCAGTACCATAGAATATAGGCAGATGATGAAGGCCATTTAGCCCATCTTAGCTCACTCATGGACAAAGATCCTATATAGCCCAATTCCTCTTTCCCATCACAGCATCCGACATTTCCATCAATGATTCAGTGGTGTTTGTTTCCATGTGCATGGTAGCACAGTGGTTAGCACTGCTGCTTCACGGCGCCAGGTACCTGGGTTTGATTCCAGCCTTGGGTGACTGTGTGGAGTTTGCACACTCTCCTGTGCCTGTATGGATTTCCTCTGGGTGCTTCAGTTTCCTCACACACTCCAAAGATGTGCAGGTTAGGTGGATTGACCATGCTAAATTGTCCCCTTGTATCCAAAGATGTGTAGGTTAGGGGGATTAATGTAGAAAATGCATGTGGTTATGAGGATAGGGCGGGAGTGGGTCTGGGTAAAATGCTCTGTCAAGAGAGTTGATGCAGACTCGATGGGCTGAATGGCCTCCTCCATCTCTGTAGGGATTCTATATTACCCCACCCAAATGTTCCTGACATCAGTTCTAACTTGCCTTTCATTAGTTTAAACCTGTAGTTCATTGTACTGCTGTCAAAACCTATTGTTCCTTGTTTAAATATTTATTTTATTGCATCATTTATTATATGTTGCTTTAAGGTTACTTTACCTCCTCTGTTATCTCCTTTCAAGGTTCAAGTCTCTCCAGCCTTTCCTCATAACTCAGTTTGATGCAATGGATCAGCCCAGTGACTCTGCATCACTTCCAATGCTTGATTATCTCTTGCTGGCACCTTGCTTGCCAGATGTGATGTGCTTGGAGCACTGGCTCATTATGACTTCCTCCAACGACTATTCTCTTGTACACAGTTAATTTAACTTTCCTTTTGCTTTATTGGTTTCTGCTTCACAGTGATTACAGACGTCAAGCAGTAAATTCACTTATATGTCAGGGCCTGTTTCAACTTCAGTGCCTCTGTTGGTTTACCTCTGCTGCTCATCATGGGGCTTTCTACAATCCATTTGGGGTGGCATGTTTTCTTCTAGGAAGCAAAATAGGTTAGTTAGGCAAAATCATCCCCTTTTGTACCCGTTGGCTGCTATTTACTAGATCATTATCAAATAGACAAACTCCATTTTATTCCTGATAATCATATTTATTTTGTTCAGTTTTGATTTAGTGCTTTCAGGACTGTAGCTGTCTGGCTCTGTTCTCTGCAGGAAGGTATAACTGATATGGGGGATCAGCAATTATCTCATTGAATGGAGGGGCAGTCTCAAAGGGCCAAATCGCCTATTTCTCCTATTTCTTATTTTTTTTTAGTACATATCAAATTCTTAAATTGATGCATTAGGCACTGCAGATACCACTGACACTGATGTATTTAAATTTCATCACTACATTTTCTGCACAACAATTTTAGCTTTAGTGTTGGGGGATTCTTGAGTACAATGACTGCTGTGCAGTTTAGGCACAAATAATTCATCTAATCCAGCAAAATCATGGCAAGTATTATTGAAAAGAACAGGTCAGGCTAAAGTGTGAGAACCTGAACCTTTCCGATTTTAACTCTGTCAGTGCTGTAACTAATGTTGATTTTATGTGTCAGTGTGATTTGGGATGGCTAGGCAGTGTGCCATCATAATTGTTGGAGACCTGGTGTGTCAAAATCATTTGGGTTTCAGTGAACTTATTGTTGATGAGGATCAGTGTGTCTGTCATTGATGGGGAGTAGTGTTTGTGGTTGACGTGGAGGGGAAGTACATTTACTGCTGCTAATGTTATCATGCAGAGTCAGAATCAGAGGTTTACGGCATGCAGTTATCATTATTTTCTGAAACCAAAAGAGAAAATGCTGGAAAATCCTTTGCCAAAGGGTCCTCTGGACTGGAAATGTCAGCTCTTTTCTCTCCTTGCAGATACTGCTAGACCGGCTGAGATTTTCCATAATTTTCTCTTGGCTTCAGATTCCAGCATCCGCAGTAATTTGCTCATTATTTTCTGCACTGCTTTTGGAATTTAACGATCACCCTGATGTCTCTGTGAGTCACTATGATCAGTGCTAGAGCATGGTTTCAGCCTGACCTCCTCCAACTTCCTCCTATGTTTTTCCAGCAATTCAGCATTTTATCAGCTGTACTGACTTGTTGTTCTGTGATGATAGAACATGTTGAATCATAGGTTTACTGATTCTATTAGGAAAGAGTGTGTTAGTAATCATTGGTGCTAGGGCAGTGTGTGGTCATAATTGTTTAGGGAAAGGGGGAGATTGGTGATGGGACAATGTTGAGATTGTTGATAGTGGTTGAGGGGACACAGTTGATGAACGAAGGAAATGTACTTGATATTGTTGACACAGTGGGCAGGATTTTCCAGCCGCAGTCACCCTAAAACTGGAAAAATGTGAACTAGAACTAAGGGCTGCTGTTTAAAAGTAAGGATACTCCAAGTTATGACAATAATGAGGAAAAATTTCTTTTGAGGGTTGAGAGACTTTGGAATTCTCTTCCTCAATAGGTTATTGAGGCAGAGCCTTTGAATATTTTTAAAGCTGAGGTGGATAGATTCTTGCTAAGTGAGGGGATGAAAGGCTTTCGGCAATGGCAGGAATGTGGATACGAGGTTAAAATTAGACCAACCATTATCTTATTGGGTGGCGGTGCAGGCTCAAGGGGACGAGTGGCCTACTCCTATTCTTGCTCCTTGTTCATAAATTCTGATGTTCCTGATTAGTACAGAGGTGTTATTGAAGTAATTTTTCTGGCCCTGGTTTTTATTGTGTCATATTTACTAAAATGGCAGGAAGGGGAACAAGTGAATGCTGATGCACACAGGACATGACCACTCATCCAGCAGTGCCCTCTCATTCCCAGGAAAGAGCTATGAATCAGCTTCACTTAGTGCTGAACAAGTGAGAAAATTGCTGGAGGGAATCACAGAGAGAATTGCGGGAGGTCTCCTAACCCACACCCCCATCACCGATTGTCCCCATCTGCAGAGCTCCCCCTTCCCCCTGCCGATTACCTCCATCTGCTGAGTCCCTTTTCCCCTGCCAATTGCCCCCGTCTGCAGAGTTCCCACCCTCCCACCCCAGCAGAGTGTAGAGTTTCCTCCTCCCACTCCTGCGGAGCTCCTTTCCCTCCCACCAACCCTAAGTGTATTAGCTCCACCCCCTTCGCATTGCCCCTGGCACTTTTATAATGTCTGGTGGGCAGTTGCAGTGTGCCAGGCTGGCACTGCCTCATGGGCATGGTGCTGCCCTGCACCCAGACCACCTGAGAGTTTCAATGGCCTTTGATCCCTCCCAGCAAGACCACCAAGTCCAGTCTCCCACTGATGGAGACCACCTGAGATTCTTGCCAGTGAGAATCTCGACCAGCGAGCCAAAAAGGGCAAGTGAGCCCGGCGATGGCATTTGGGAGTTGCTAATGACAATTACATACTGTCATTAATATTTAAATTGGCTTTGCGTCCTTTTTGGGCGCAAAGCTGATTTTGCCAGCAGAACAGGGCTGGTACAGTCAAGGGGAGGTGAGAAAGCAGGCACGTTTATCGTTTCTCAACTCTCACCCGATTGTACCACCTTGCCTCGCCCAAAGTTGGGCAGGACGAGGTCATAAGAGTGCGCCGTTGTGTTTGACTTTACAACGCAACACCAGCCCAACTTTTATATTTTTACAAATATGATTTATAAATTTGAAACGCTTTGAATGTGCTCAGGAAAGTTGTGAAACCTCTCACTGAGACACCAGGCCCCCTGCTCTCCTCTGGCTTTAACCCTGGGCTGGAAGGTTGCCAAGGGGAGCGGTCACCGTGGAGACAGGCAGCAAGCTGCCTGGCCAAACTAGAGCCAGAAACCAGAAGACTGGTCTTGAAAACTGGGAACTGAAGCTGCAATTTGCTGGAAAATATCCTGCCTTGCCCCACTGGCTGATCTCCCATTGATTTCAATGGGATCTTTTGAACCTGCAATCAGAATCCCTTTGCTAAACCAGCGATGGTGAATGGTCGCTGTGGCAGAGATCTGAATGCATTGGGACAAATGTCTAAAACCAGCAGGAAGTGAGATTGCAATGTAGCAGTAAAAATGCTGCCCAGCCCAGCTGATGAAACCAACCCTCCCATTTTTAAAAGCAAATTACTGCGGGTGCTGGAATTTGAAACCAAAAGAGAAAATGCTGGAAAATCTCAGCAGGTCTGGCAACATCTTTAAGGAGAGAAAAGAACTGATGTTTCAAGTACAGATGACCTTTTGTCAAAATTTCCCCATTTTTAACATTGCTCCTGTGGGAATTTTTTTTCAAAATTCATTCTTGGGACATGGGCATCGCTGGTTGGCTAGCATTTATTGCCCATCCCTAGTTGCCCTTGAGAAGGTGGTGGTGAGCTGCCTTCTTGAATTGCTGCAGTCCACGTTCTGTGGGTTGATCCACAATGCTGTTAGGGAGGAAATTCCAGGATTTTGACCCAGAAACTGCAAAGGAACGGCAATATATTTCCAAATCAGGATGGTGAGTGGCTTGGAGGGGAACTTGCAGGTGGTGGTGTTCCCATGCATTTGTTGTCTTTGTCCTTTTAGATGGAAGTGGTCGTGTGTTTGGAAGGTGCTATCTAAGGATGTTTAGTGAATTGCTGCAGTACATCTTGTAGATAGTACACACTGCTGCTACTGAGCATCGGTGGTGGAGGGAGTGGATGTTTATTGACGTGGTGCCAATCAAGCGAGCTGCTTTGTCCTGGATGGTGTCAAGCTTCTTGAGTGTTCTTGGAGCTGCACCTATCCAGGCAAGTGGGGAGTATTCCATCACACTCCTACTTGTGCCTTGTAGATGGTGGATAGGCTCTGGGGAGTCAGGAGGTGAGTTACTTGTCGCAATATTCCTCTGACCTGCTTTTGTAGTCACTGTGTTTATGTGGTGAGTCCAGTTGAGTTTTTAGTCAATAGTAACCCCAAGGATGTTGACAGTGGGGGATTCAGTGATGGTTACATCGAATTATGATGCAGTTTCCAGACCTTGTGTTGCCAAGTCTGAGTCTACCTTTAGATTGGAGTGAAATGTAATAAAGTAAAAATTGCCTCCAGCCCCTGCTTTTTCAATCAAAGATCAATTGCAGTTTGATTCACGATCAAACTGGGTGACAAATTAAACTTCCTGCAGTAATTGAGTCTGAAATGAGGTCAGGTTGTGAAACATTTCAGCAAACTGATATAGGTGGTATAGGGCTGTTGCGTAGTGGCATAGGGTTGTTGTATGGTGGTAAAGGGTTGTCATAAGCTGTATTGTCGTGTTGAAGGCGGAAGTGCTCAGTTTGCATTTGAGTAGGCTTTCTAATTAACACCAATGGCTCCAAATTTCCTCTGTTTCGCTCCACTGCTGAGCAGAAGTCCCATTTTATATCAGCAGATCCCAGGTTAGTTTTTAAAAATGAATTATAAGAGACCATAGGACATTGGAGCAGAATTAGGCCACTCAGTCCATTGAGTCTGCTCTGCCATTCAATCATGGCTGACATGTTTCCAAACCCCATTCTCCCGCCTTTTCCTCGTAAGCTTTGATCCCCTTACCAATCAAGAACTTATCTATTTCTGTCTCAAATACACTAAATGACCTGGCCTTCACAGCCTTCTGGGGCAATGAATTCCACAGATTCACCACCCTCAGGCTGAAGAAATTCCTCCTTATCTCAGTCCCAAAGAGTAGTCCCTTTACTCTGAGGCTGTGCCCTCGGATCCGAGTCTTTGCTACTAATGGAAACACCTTCCCCATATCCACTCTATCCAGGCCTTTCCGTATTCTGTAAGTTTCAATGAGATCCGCCACCCTCTCATCCTTCTAAACTTCATAAATACAGACCCAGAGTTTTCAAAGATCCCTCATATGTCAAGCTTTTTATTAGCAGAATCATTCTTATGCAGATCTCCTATCCTGTTGCTGCTGAGGTCACAGGATATATTCTGTCTGTCTGAGGTTGGGGAGGAAGATGGGTTGGAAGTTATTGAGCAGGCAAGTATGGGAGAAAGAAATACCACAGTGAAAAGATGGGGAAGAAAGTGCCAATTTCCAAATTGCCTTTAGGACCAGAGGAGATAGGTAGAGTGAAGCTGAATGGGAGGACAACATTCAAATGGATAGGTAGAGAAATGAAGAGTTTAGGGGACCTGCAGAATGCAAAGACTGCAAAGCAAACAGTTGGTTAATTTACATTTTGGCTAGTGACGGCACATGGGATTAATTTAAATGTTTCATGTTTTGAAGTAAAATACCTTGAGGATTGTTGAGAACGAGGAAAGTCGGTAGAGTTAGGCAGGATTTGCAGCTAAATTACATGTTGAGTGTATGAAAATAGTGCATTAAAATAAGTGAAGTCGGTGTTACTGTGACAGAATTACCCCTTGATTCAGTGGATTGGAAGAACACCAGCATTGCTAATTCAAGATTATTGGTATAAAAAAATTATATACCAGGATTTTACCTGTCAGTGTGTATGTATATTTTAGTGATTTGATATGCAATGAACTTCGCAATGGAACTGTGATAAATTGGAGTGCATGGTGTTTCAGTAAACATCACAGCTTGAATTAATGCCCAAGACCTTTTATTGTGGCACTGCTGAATGTTTTAACATATAATTTTGTAGATTAGCAGTACCAGCTGGAGGCACTGTCTGCTGTAGAGGGTCAGCTTTGTCTCAGCAACATGTTGTTCAGCGAGCAACTCACTTAGCCGCCATGGATCAAAAAGGTCATTAGTTTGGTTCTGTACTGAGTTAACTGATTTCAGCCAAAACCAAGCAGAGGTTCTCTAATTGGCCTCAGTGCCCTTGGGCATCAGATGGAGCATGACCTTACTGTGACCCTTCTCCAGCTTTAGGAGGCCTGTCTTTGCTTCAAAATGTTAGTTTCTAAGTGGAAGGAGCATCAAAACTGACTTTAATCAAATGTTAGAGGCCACAATGAAACTTTTTCTGCAATGGGCTTACTGAGATGGGGAAAAGGTTAGGTTTCAGAGATTCAAATGTTCTGCCCAGTATGCATTGGACTAGGGAACTTGAAGAGAATGCATTCATTGAACCTATGCATACAAACAGGATTAGTTACCATCTTCCAAAGCTGGGAGGAGGATATCACTAAGGGATCTAGATTCTTTAACAGCTCTGAGCCATATCTCCACATCTTGATCAGATTGCATTTCCAACCCATTTTGGAGTATTTTGTATGTTTTTTTCCCCAATATGTTCAATGTAATAATTGGCCCTGTGCTGATTCAATGATTAAAAATGTTGATTTGTCTACAGTTTCAGCGTCTCTTCCATTTGTTCTTCGAATCAAACAACCAAATATAATCATTCCTAAACAAAACGTTCTGCTCACAGTGCCTAGAATGTTGTATTGCATCCTAATGATGGGTAATAAAGTCTTCTCGCTGATGGTTCAAAATAGATTATACTGTGAAGAAAAGGACCATAAAATACAGGAACAGAATTGGGCCATTCGGCCCATCAAGTCTGCTCTGCCCTTCAATCATGGCTAATAAGTTTTTCAAGCCCATTCTCCCGCTTTTTCCCATAACCTTTGATCCCTTTACCAATCAAGAACCTATCTATCTCTGTCTTAAATACACTCAATGACCTGGCCTTCACAGCCTTCTGTGGCAATAAATCCCATAAAATCACCACCCTCTGGTTGAAGAAATTCCTTCTCATCTTAGTTCTAAAAGGTCATCCCTTTACTCTGAGGCTGTGCCCTCAGATCCCAATCTCTTCTAAATTTTTATTTATTCATTGATGGGACATGGGTGTCTCTGGCTGGCCAGCATTTCTTGCCCATCCCTAATGGAACATCTTCCCCATGTCCTCGTTTTCCAGGCTTTCAATATCCTGTAAGTTTCAGTGAGATCACCCCTCATCCTTCTAAACTCCATCGAGTACGGACCTGGAGTCCTTGACAGGAGACAATGGATAATTTTTCTGAATGGTTAGGCATTAACGTGGAAGGGTGTTGTTCATTCTTCTCAGGTTGGTTCCTTAATGATTCACTTATTTGGTATTTTGGGTTAATGTGTACTGCCCTATTAAAGGTGAATTTAAAAGAACGTGGACTTACAGTGAATGATGCAGCTAGACACCACGCCTGCAGTACAGAATGTTCTGAATGGTTCAATAGCCCACAGGGTTACCCAGTGAAATATTAGCATTCATACCAAAAAGCAGGGAGACTTGGACTGATAGCAGTGTAATTGAAAGGAGCTAACCGTTTGCATTCAATGAAAATGGCTATGCTTTCATGGCCAATCAATAAGACCATCTGACAACAGCAGCATCAATGCTGAAATCGAATTATCTTGATAACAGTGCATTTTGCAAATAATTAATCAATATTCCTTGAGAGAGATTATTCAGATTGGAGATTAACCACTGTTAATGTGGAATTGGGGAGGTCGTGTGGTGTGGTGTGGTGCAGTGGGTAGTATCCCTATCTCTGAACCAGAAGCCCTAGGTTAAAGTCTGACTCCAGGACCTGGTGGCTATGGAAGGTGCACTCATAATGTGGTACAACGGATTGACAATCTGCTCGTAAACCTGTCCAAAGTGCCTGGTGAAAGCTGGTAAGAGTGGTCAGCAATACTGCAGAAGTCAATGGCAAGCCCGCTGCATTACTTTGCCAAGCATAATTATGGACCAATTCAATGGAAGTCTATTGTCATCAACCACAAGGCCTGGGACACAGAGGGAGGAGGAATATGGAGTGGAAAGATAAATAGGGGCGATGAAGCTTTCAGCCATAATTTATCAGCGAGATGCAAATAGAATATGGAGACACATTAGCTGAGAAGTCACATTGCACCTGAGGAGTCTCTCAGTTAACCGTGTGGTTTGAGGCTCCCTCTGACAATGTTCTCGGTGTATAGAACATACTTTTCCAGCTTCTCCATATTTTCTGATTAACCTGAGAAATATATTGTGCTTCTAGAGAAGCCCCGGCATCCATTGTGTTTTCTGGTCAGGTCTTGGCCACATTTCCTAATGCATTTTTTATTTCAGCAAGAACAGAGAGTCACTCAGGAAGAGAAGGAGGCCATTTGGCCTGTAAGGAGAAATTCCAAGTTATTGAAAGAGAGCTTTCAAAATACAGCAGAGCTGCTGCTGGACGGATCATTATGTCGGCAGTACATGTGAATTCACATATTAATTAGATACAAGAAATGGCTTACGTACATTTAATGATTGTAGAAACCAAATATATAAACTGCTAAATTTACATTTGAGTTTTATGAGGATTAGGTCATTACTGAACTATCAAAATGTTAGCGTTCCCTATTTCAAAACTGTGCGCAGATCTACAAAAAATCCACATAATTTGTATTTTCTTTCCAAAGTAGCGATGTTCCAGCCCCATGTCTGGTAGAATGCTAGATCTGTCATTTAGTCTGTTTCACAGAATTCGGTATTAGTTCTTCACCGGTCAGACATACACGCTGTTGGTGGAATTTTACCGTTACGTCCACCCTGGGATGCTTGGAGAACAGCAATTTCCATTGGCCTTGGGCGGGATCGTATGAACCTTGGGAGGACGTGCCGGTAAAATTCTACCCTTTGTTTCGGTTTCCAGCATCCACAGCATTTTGCTTGAATACACACGGACACATCACACACACACACGCTTTTCAATGAGAGCCACTAGGTTGGCGATCAGAAGAAGGAAGGCTGGTTGACCTCTTTCACCTCTTCAATGGGCATGTGACCACTTGTAGCCTCCCTGCCCCCATCTCCCACCCCTCCATATTCGTCCTGCTTCAGATGAGCTAACTCATTGTAGATTAGAGGGATCAATCATGGGAGAGTCCAGGATTCTCAGTATAGCTCAGTACCTATGCTGGGCAACACACTTACCCATGAAGCTTGTGAGCAGAATCCTCCCTTTTTTGTACATGAAAAGCTGTGCAGGAGATTATCTTGATTTCTAAAATTCTTTTGAAAGATAAATCAAAATACCATGGATGTGACGCTGTCTCTTGAGTTGTTTCTCAGTAGAATCCCGCAGCAGCAGGGCTATATTATGGGCATTCATACAGGAAAAATAATTCTTTCAACAACAGCGGTGCCAAAAGTGTGGCCTCTGGGCCGGACTTTTAACAGTATCATGTATAAAAATGGGATGACATCTTAGAAGTGTCACAACTGCATTGATCTCAGCCCTATAGATTCATAGAGTTCACAATTACATGGACCTCAGCCCTACCCAACAAGAAGGTGAATACAAACACAGAATTATCCAGGTTTCTTACAATCAACCAAACTCCACACACTCAACACTGCCCAAGAACATCAGACGTAAAATGGGGAAGCTTGAACGTGCCAGGAACCTGGAATCACAGTACACCGAGTTACTGGGAATTTAGACCCTTCAATTGCTTGTACAGCATTGGCATGTGTTGACTGTCTCCCAACTGGCCACCGTCAAACTCTGCAAGTAAACTGCAGACAGATTCTTTTTCATCGAATGTTTTTTTTTGATGAGTCCTCCTGTTGCTTTACAGCTTCCATTAGTCTTTTAGGTTTATGCGTCATTTTTACCAGCACTGATGCGCCTGAATGCAGAATGATTTAGTGGATCGTGTCTCTGTTGAAAAGGAATCTGAAAGAGGAAAGTAGGCCCGAGTTAGGACACTTGTTTATATCACAACACAGTTGCAAAACAAAGAAACTTAAAGAGCAAAGGGCATTCAGTTTCAAATACCATCCTCTAGTATCTAACCTTACCCATTGTTGCCCATCCTTCAAATACCTTGATTTATTCATTGATACTCATTCCTCTAATACCTAAAACTCACCAATCACAGCTGGTTCCTCTGATACCCTCTCATCCATCAATGCCTGAGATTCTAAAATTAAAGTTTATCTATTAGTCACAAGTAAGGCTTACCTTAACGTTGCAATGGAGTTACTGTGAAATTCCCCTAGTCGCCACACTCTGCGCTTGTTTGGGTCAATGCACCTAACCATCATGTCTTTCAGAATGTGGGAGGAAACCAGAGCACCCCGAGGAAATCCACGCAGACATGGGGAGAACGTGCAAACTCCACAAAGACACTGACCCAAGCCAGGAATCAAACCTGGGTCCCTGGCACTATGAGGCAGCAGTACTACTAATCCCAACATGTCTCTCTCTAATTTACTATGTCACTTGTCAAAGCCTCTCTCTAGAAGCCTAACTCACCCATTAGAGGTTGTCCATCATTTACACAAATTCACGTCATAGTCTGTCCCTTCAGTATATGATGTAACCCATCAATCTCTTCTGGTACTATTGCATATCCATTAAAGCTGATCACTATTGTCTCATTAAAGCACGGTAGCACAGTGGTTAGCACTGCTGTCTTACAGCGCCATGGATCTGGGTTCAATTCCCAGCTTGGCTCACTGTCTATGTGGAGTCTGAATATTCTTCCTGTGCCTGTGTGGCTCTCTTCCGTGTGCTCTGGTTACCTCCCACAGTCCGAAAGACGTGTTAGTTAAGTGCATTGGCCATGCTAAATTCTCCCTCAGTGTACCCAAACAAGCATTGGAGTGTGGCGACTAAGGGATTTTCACAGTAACTTAGTTGCAGTGTTAATGTAAGCCTACTTGTGACACGAATAAATAAACTTAAAAATATGAATATCTTTTCAGTAACTTTCCTCTTATTTTGATGACAGTCACCCTAGAACCTTATCTAATCCATCAATGCTCCTGTAATATCTTGACTTATCCATCAGTCATGGTGCCTCTAATGTCCAAATGTGCATACCAAAGTAGTGATTCTCTGTCTTCCTGTAATATCCTAACTCGCTTATCACTACTATATTTCCCTCTAATACTCCAATACCCACTTATTAATATCCATTCCCCCTGTACCCTAACCAGCTACAATTTGAATGCTCTGTATTTATTTATTAATTCGTAGAATGTGGGCATCGCTGGCTGGCCAGCATTTATTGCCCTATCCCAGTTGCCCTTGTTCAGAGGGCAGTTCAGAGCCAACCACATTGCTGTGGATCAGCAGTCACATGTAGGCCAGGCCAGGTAAGGACATCAGATTTCATTCCCTAAAGGATATTTGTGAACCAGATGGCTTTTTTTCCAACAATTGACAATGGTTTCATGGTCATCAGTAGATGCTTAATTTCAGGTTTTTTTTATTGAATTCAAATTCCACCGTCTGCCTCGTTTGAACCTGGGTTTCCATACCATTTAGCCAAGTTTCTGGATTAATAGTCTAGCGATAATACCACTCGGCCTTTAACCTCCCCTTTACTCTCCTGCTCTGCCATCAATTACAACCTGGTACAAAACAGAAAATCTCAGCAGGTCTGACAGCATCTGTGGAGAGCGAATAGAGCCAACATTTTGAGTCTGGATGTCCAAAAGGGCCATTCTGACTCGAAACATTGGCTCTATTCTCCCTCCACAGATGCTGTCAGACCTGTTGAGATTTTCCAGCATTTTCTGTTCTATGTTTCAGATTCCAGCACTGCTGTATTTTGCTTTTATTTACAATTCGGTACTCTGCAACTGTTCAAACAATGAACTGAAACAGTGGCTAGACAAATGACACCAGGGCTAGAATTTTACCACCTTGTCCACCCCGGAGTCGGGGCGGGCGAGGCTTGCAGAACAGAATTCTTCATTGGCCTCGGGCGGGATTTTACGAGTCTCACCCGATTGAGGTCGTAAAATAATGCCCCAGGTGTTTGTGAGCAGTGCCAAGTTAAATACCAGGCACAACACCAATGCTACCAAGTTCTCTTCAGGTGAATTATTCTAATTATTTGACAAAGATGTTCAGGGATTGCAGTGAGCAATTTGTGATGATGTGATGTTTTTATCTAACTGCTACCATTAGGCTGCTATTAAGGTGATGTTCTCTCTTTGAGAGAAATCATACAGCGTGATGGTGGAGGTTTGACTGAGAGTGGGCTCATTATCTAAGTGTACTGGTGTGATTTCCCCCCCCATGAGTTGGTTTCTAAAGTCAAAGCACTAATAGCAGAGAGCCGGACAGCAGTGCTGGGCGAGGGAGTGGGTTGTTGTAGTTGGAAGATGACTGATAATGGAATGACAAGCTGCAATTCATTCTCTTCATACAGTTCACAGTGTCTAACATTAATCAATCCAAGGTCGCAGTGAGGCGCACAAATGATCCAATGACTGTCAACCTTTAGCGAGACAAAGGTCAGTGCAGCATGCTCTGTTATTTCACTTTTATTGGATGTTGTTGCAATACATTTCAGTTGCCTGTATTCATCTCCCAACTATGTCTCCCCGGTTAAATGGTCAGGCTTTGGTAGCCCTTGCCTGGTTCAGTTACCCACCTTGTGGCTGTGGTGTGTGTACCGTCCTGCACACACCTCGCCTTGCACCATTTCTGTACACCGCCCTCACACAAATCCGGTTGTCAGCCCCTGGGATGAGGTCTGTTAATAGCACACTTCGGACCTGTGCTGGAACGGTTCTCACAGAGGGGCTTCTTTGGTGACGAGTGCACCTCACCCTGTAGTTCAGCACTGTTCCCCTGGCAGGATCCCATGAGGCTATTACACTGGTGGGGGTGATGTCGCTGAACTTCATGTTGTTGACTCTGGAATGCTCTGTCCAGACTAAAAGAAGAGGGTACAAATATTTGTTACTGATAAGATCTCAGATTAGTGATGGACACCAGGGTAAATAGTCCTGTTCTCATTCCGCTCTGCTGTGTTTATGTTCCTTAGACAGACATGGTGGTAGATAGTGACGAGAGAGAGGCCTAATTGTGTCCCACTACAGAGTCGGAGCCACTCACAGGATCTTATCGCTCACATATGTTACATGTTCAATGCATTGCACTATGGTTTCTCTTATATTGCATTTATCCCTCATTGGAAGGGCAATCCTTATCCCCAAATCATAGCAGATTGTTGGCTTTGATCCCAGGAATGAAAAGCTTGACATATGAGGAGTGTTTGAGGGCTCTGGTTCTGTACTGGATGGAGTTGAGAAGGATGAGGGGGATCTCACTGAAACTTATAGAGTACTGAAAGGCCTGGATAGAGTGGACATGGGGAAGATGTTTCCATCAGTAGCAGAATCTGGGATCCAAGGGCACAGACTCAGAGAAAAGGGACGACCCTTTATAACCAAGATGAGGAGGAATTTCTTCAGCCAGAGGGCGGTGAATCTGTGGAATTCATTGCTGCAGAAGGCTGTGGGGGCCAGATTATTAGGGGGAGTTTAAGACAGAGATAGATATGCTCTTGGTTGGTAAGGAGTTCCAAGGTTACGGGGAACAGGCAGAAGAATCAGCCAGGATTGAACGGCAGAGCAGACTCGAGGGCTGAATGTCTAATTCTGCTCCTTTATCTTACGGTCTGATGGTGAGAGGACACAACGAACCATCTTTCCTGGTTGTGATCAAAGGTTAAGCTGACAGTTCAGTCGTCCAAAAGGTTGGCAATCAATTCCGAGTACAACCCTGCCCACTGCCCCCTCTGCACCCACCTTATGATTGAAGATTAACAACTGTAACTTGACCTGAATTAAGTTGAAACACTGCAGTGCATCATCTGTGTTTGAGATATGACACATTGCTCTATGGGCTCCCCAAAGCACAAAGTGATTCTGGTGTGTTTATTTACATGAATGCCTCCTTCCTTTAAATTTTTAAAAATTCATTCGAGGGACATCACTGGGCCTTGCTCGGATGAGACTGGAAATTCCCGGCCGAGGTCAACAGAGATTCCGTGGCTGGTGAGGTGGGAGAGTTCTGGCCATTGTGTCCATTCTTTCTCCCACACCGTTTAGTCACTATTAAATCTGTGGGGTCACCTGTGCTTCACAGACCCACCAGATGCTTCCAGGAGGCTGTGGCTATCAGATTGAGTCAATCAAGGGGTGACTGGGGACTTGGCGACAAATTCGGAGTCTTGGTACCTCCTGGACACAAACCCAAGATCTTCATGCCAACACTTTGTGGGTGAGTATGAAACAACAGGGGCTGGCCTTGTATTTGGCTGAATGGCCTACGTTGCTGGATCTTGGATGACCAGGGACAGAATTTTCATTATGGGGTCGGGACTCACAAGTAGGGTGAATTTCCAAGTCCCAGCCCAGTGTTGCAATGGCATATGATGTGATTAGTTTTAACAAGCAGGTCAGTTAATTACTAATTAGTAATGGTGCTCGCTGTCCAGTTAAAGATGGTGGTCAGGCTCCTAATGATGGAGGCCCAATAGGAGATCTTCCAGCGCTGGAAGAGAGTGAGAGGGTGCCTCAAGTTGGAGGAGACTCTGAAGAGTTTCCATACACTTGTAAAATCAGAAAGGCCACGGCCACTAGCTGTCATCATGGAGACCTAATTCATCCACTGGGTGGCCAGTGGCCACAGCTCTATGGCAATGGCGTGTGCCAGTGTGAATCTCCTAGGAGGGTGGAACATTCCTTTCCCCCCGTCCAACAACAGCCGTGAAGGCTGTCTTCATCACTTAGCCATGTTCCAGCGTCAACAGCTGGAGATCAGCATATTGAGTGGAAAATTCCAGTTGACATTGGTTAAGTGCCCTTTAATTAGCCGAACGGGCTACCTGTCACTTGCAGGTGCAGTCACCCCCCCCCTCCCCCCCAAATCATGCCTTCATAGTACTGAGGTGGGGCCATGGCGGAAATCTGGCACACCAGCTGGTAATGCAAAATTGTGGGCCTGTGCACCACTGGCTCTGCCTCCTCAGGTAACCAAGAATTCTGCTGCAGGGTGGCACAATGGTTAGCACTGCCACCTCACAGTGCCAGGAACCTGGGTTCAATTCCTCTGAGTGCTCTGGTTTCCTCCCACCATCCAAAGATGTTCAGATTAGGTGGATTGGCCGTGCTAACTTGCCCAAGATGTGTATGTTAGGGGGATTGGCCATGGTGTGGGGTTACAGGGATAGGGTGGAGGGGTGGGGCTGGGTAAGATGCTCTTTCAGAGAGTTGGTGCTGACTCCGAATGGCCTCTTTCTGCACTGTAGGGATTCTATGGTTCTGGGGATTCTATGGTAGGAGACCATGCTCTGATGGGAAAAATGTTATCACTGGACCGCAGCATCTCTAGAATGCTGCCGCAGAACCTCTTACCTTCCTGAGTGCAGGCTATCGCAGACAGTGCTTTTGTTCTGCCTGAATGGTACAGAGCCGACACGGTGACCAGGTAGGTGGTGTTGGGCTCTAAGTTGTCCACGATGGTGCTGTTCTGGCTGCTGTCGATGGTGAGTAAACTGGGTTCACCGCCCGGCAGGATCCCGTACAGAACCTCATAGGAAGCTATGCCCGGCAGGGTCGGGGCCCAACCGACCCGAAAACTTCTTTGGCGTGAGTCCGAGATGAGGATTATCTGTGGACTGATCTCATCTGGAGTCATAGGAAAGAAAATAGTGTCTGAATTAATTTTGTACGATTGACAAAAGCCGCAGATAGCCTCATAAAATTGTGCACCAACTTTCACATGGATAATGTACCAATATATAATGTGCAGGAATATGGGGAAAAGGCAGGGAATGGCACTAAGTCATGATGCTCATTTGGAGTGTCTGGTGCAGACACAATGGGCAATGGCCTCCTTCTGCCCCATAACAATTCTGTGATTAATAAATTAGGATTTTTAAATTAATGTCATTGTTACTTTATGTAGCTCTTTGTATCTTTTTTTATTCATTCGTGGGACGTGAGCATCACTGGCTAGGCCAGCATTTATTGTCCATCCCTGGTTGCCCTTGAGAAGGTGGTGGTGAGCTGCCTTCTTGAATCGCTGCAGTCCATGTGCTGTGGCTTGATCCGCAATGTTGTTAGGGAGGGAATTCCAGGATTTTGACCCAGCGACTGCAAAGGAACGGCGATACATTTCAAAGTAAGGGTGGTGAGTGGCTTGGAGGGGACTTGCAGGTGGTGGTGTTCCCATGTATGTGTTATCTTTGTCCTGCTAGATGGAAGTGGTCATGGGTTTGGAAGGTGCTGTCTAAGAGCCTTTGGTAAATTGCTGCAGTGTATCTTGTAGATAGTACACACTACTGCTACTGAGCGTCAGTGGTGGAGGGATTGGATTTTTGTAGATGTGGTGCCAAACAAGCAGACTACTTTGTCCTGGATGGTGTCAAACTTCTTGAGTGTTGTTGGAGCTGTACCCATCCAGGCAAGTGGGGAGTATTCAATCACACTCCTGACCTGTGCCTTGTGGTGGACAGGCTTGGGGGAGTCAGGAGGTGAGTTACTCACCACAGGATTCCCAGCCTCTGACCTGCTCTTGTAGCCACTGTGTTTATGTGGTGAGTCCAGTTGAGTTTCTGGTCAATAGTAACCTTAAGGATGTTGACAGCGGAGGATTCAATGATGGAAACACCATTGAATGTCAAAAGGCGGTAGTTAGGTTGTCTCTATTGGTAATGGTCATTGCCTGGCATTTGTGTGGCGTGAATGTTACTTGCTACTTGTCAGCCCAAGCCTGGACATTATTCAGAACTTAAAAGCAAAATATTGCGGATGCTGGAATCTGAAACAAAAGGGCCATCTAGACTCGAAATGTTGGCTCTATTCTCTCCCCACAGATGCTGTCAAACCTGCTGAGATGTTCTAGCATTTTCTGTTATTGTCTAGCTCTTGTTGCAGTTGAACATGGACTTCTGTTTAATTTATTGACTATCATTATATTAAAAAATGTTCATCACTAACTGAGTGATCAGTGTAGCAAATGGTAACAATCCCCAATTAGTCAATTGTGAATGTTGACCATATGCTCCCAGAGGGTGGCACAGCGCCAGGGACCCAGGTTCAATTCCGACCTGAGGTCACTGTCTGTGCGGAGTCTACATGTTCTTCCCATGTCTCCATGGGTTTCCTCCAGGCGCTCCTGTTTCCTCCCAGACTCCAAAGGTGTGTAGGTTAGGTGGATTCGCAATGGATTTGCCATGGGATGCTCTCTTGGAGAGTCATTGCAGACACAATGGGCCGAATGGCCTCTTTCTACACTGTAGCGATTCCATGTGCTGCTTCTCTTTTTGATCCCCAGCCCTGTATTGTGCTACCGGGCAGTGCTGCTTAACATCTCCAAACTGATAAAAATATTTTTAAGAAAAGAGACATATCCTGTTAAAACTATAAAGAAATTTGATCAGCTAAAAGTAAGGAAGAAGAGTTCTGGAGAGTGCAAACAAGGTGCATAGAAGGTGGCCATGTAAAATTGTGATAAAGAACTCAGGAGAGACTTCTTTACCCGAGGAGTGGTGAGAATGTGGAACTTGTCATCATAGGACGGTGAAATATATTTAATCGTTCGACTGTACAGACAACTACTTTTATACTAGCGTGAATAGCAGAGATACATCTAAGAGAAATCTGAATAAGTACATGGAGGGATTGTTGAGATGAACCATAGAATTCGTATAGTGCAGAAGGAGACTATTCAGTTCATTGAGTCTGTGCCAATGGCAGTAAGGTGGGAGTGTGTTTAGGTACAGCACGATGACCAACTCAGGCCAGATGGGCCAAACGGCCTCTTTCTATACCGCAACGTTGTGTGTAATGATGCATTGGCAGCGGCAGTAAAAGCAGTTTGTCACAGAAATGTAGAAAGTAGGAGCAGGAGGGGGCCATTCGGCCCTTCGAGCCTACTCCACCATTCATCACGATCATGGCTGATCATCCAACTCAATAGCCTAATCCTGCTTTCTCCCCATAACCTTTGATCCCATTCATCCCAAGTGCAATATCCAGCCGTCTCTTGAATACATTCCATGTTTTGGCATCAACTACTTCCTGTGATAATGAATTCCACAGGCTCACCACTCTTTAGGTGAAGAAATATCTCCTCATCTGCGTCCTAAATCGTCAACTCTGTATCCTCAGACTTGACCCCTGGTTCTGGACTCCCCCACCATTGGGAATATCCTCCTGGCATCTACCCTGCCCGGTCCTGTTAGAATTTTATAAGTCTCTGTGAGATCCCCCCTTATTCGTCTGAACTCCATTGAAAACAATCCTATCCTAGTCAATCTCTTTGTGTACATCAGTCCTGCCATCCCTGGAATCAGCGTGGTAAACCTTTGCTGCCCTCCCTCAAGAGCAAGAACATCCTTCCCTGTGTCTGCATGGGTTTCCTCCGGGTCCTCCGGTTTTCTCCCACAGTCCGAAGATGTGTGGGTTAGGTGGATTGGCCAAGCTTAATTGCTGCTTAGTGTCGGGGGGGCTAGCTAGGGTAAATGCATAGGGTTATGGGGATGGAGCCGGGTGGGATTGTGGTCAGCATAGACTCGATGAGCCGAATGGCCTCCTTCTGCTTTGTAGAATTCTGTGATTCTATATGTTTGTCATGTGCCCATAAAATGCAATATGAAAGTAGCTACATGAATTGTCTGAGGATCCTTTAGTGCCTAGACTAGTTCAGTATATTTGACCATCCTGTGTTAATGCCATTACTTGGATTAACAGTGTTGCAATTGAATCAATTATTCTTTTCAACCCTGAGGGGTTTTCTCTGAATAACCAGACTGTGCAGACGACTAGAAGCAGAATTATTGAGGTTGTGAATGAGAGAAGGAGATTTGCATTGTTGTGGGCAACAATTTGGGAGGCCAAATGGGCCAGATGGACCTTAATGGTCTCTTTCAGCCCTGACCATGACAAACAACGTCCAGAATAATAGGCTACATCATACTCGCAATGGCAGATCACTGCCTGACTGCTTCAGTTAATTAAACCTCGATAAATAAACTCCAGCACATCTGGCTGCCTTGATTTGAATGCAGCTCCTGCCACATATGTGTGTGCACTGAGTGAGCTGTCACTTTGAGCACCTGACCCCCAGCTTGTCGCAGCGACATCTCAATGCCCCAGTGCTTGGACACCGGGGTCGTGACCCTCCTCAAGCTAAGCTGCCTTTGAAAGCTTCACAGCTCCAATTCTGAAAGCTGCTTTTGGCCCCTGAACCCCTGAAAGCTGTGAGTTTCCAGACGTGGCCAGTGGCACTCAGCTACCTCTTAGTGAGAAGGCAAGGACACTCGCAGACATTGTGGGAGGGAAGATGTTTCAGAGCTTGCTGAGAAGCGAAGTCTCCTGTTAATTCAAAAACAGGCAATGCTGGAAAATCTCAGCAGGTCTGACAACATCTGGGGGCAGAGAATACAGCCAACATTTTGATCAGGATGACCCTTTGTTAGCTCTATCTTTTCTCCACAGATGTTGTCAGACCTGCTGAGATTTTCCAGCATTTTGTGTGATATTTATACTGTGATGTTCATATGATGTTATACTGTGGAGGTGAGGGCAGATTGACAAAGGAGTCATAAACAAAAAAGTATAGAGAATATAAATGCCATCTCCATCTCTTGTGCATGGCTCATCCATTCAAATGCATGGTGCCTTTAAGTGTTTTGGCATGGCAGCTTAAAGGGAAATTGAGTGCATGGCCAACATGGGGTTACTGTACAGCCATGCACGTGCAGTTACAGGGAACATTAGTGAGGAAATAGGGTTGACCCAGAAAAACGAAGTGAGATTTTTGTGCTCAAGGGAGGCATGGTGGCACAGTGGTTAGCACTGTTGCCTCACAGTGCCAGGGACCCGGGCTCAATTCCAGCCTCGGGTGAGTATCTGTGTGGAGTTTGCACATTCTCCCCGTGTCTGCATGGGTTTCCTCCAGGTGCTCCTCCCACACTCCAAAAGACATGCTGGTTACATGGATTTGCCATGCTAAATTGGCCCTTAGTGTCCAATGATGTGTAGGTTAGGGGTATTATGGGGATAGGGCCTGGGTAAGATACCGTCGGAGAATTCGTGCAGACACGATGGGCCGAATGCTGAGTCCTATATCCACTTACTGCTCTGGACATTCTGATATTCATAGCCAGGGTTCAAAGGATCTTGGGGTGCAGATACACATATCTATAAAAGTCATGGCACAGAGCCTTTAAAAATTAAAAGCAAACTGGGCACTGGGTTTTATTGACAGAGTGGAAAAGCAGTCTTTTTAAACTTATACAGAATCTTGATTAGACTGGAGATCCCCAGCTGATGTGTTCTGTGGCACACTGGTGTGCTGTGAAGGCCCCCTAAGTGTGCCACAGAAAAAGGTTCCAAATGATTCAAAATTCATGTAATTAAACTAAAACTAATCTTCGTCTTCAGTTCTTCACACCTGATGAATCATGAGCCTCTGGGGCATGTGCTGACTGGGAAAGAGCCGCACGTGCGTGGTTTAGATTTGTTATGCTGGACTGGCCTATGTCCATGACCAACGGGACTTGGAGCTGCAGATAAAGGCCCCATATACTCGCACAATATGCAGAAACACTAAAAGGGTGCAAAAGCATTGGGAGAAGCCAGGGAGAGGTTAAAAACACACGGGCGAGCGGACAGGAGGAAGTTAAAAAACGAAGTTTCCAGTTAGTGAAAAAGAGACAATAGGAGAAATGCCTCAATTATTTTTGATTGTACAGAGGTATGCCATGACCTATAAAAGGTCGGGAACCACTGGATTAGACCACACTTGGCATCCTGCGCACCATTCTGGTCTCCTTTGTTGTGGATCCTGTGTATGGTTTGCTTCGTTTTAAGATATTTTAAGATATTTCTGCCTATGCAATTACATTTAAATAAGAACATAAGATATGGGAGCAGAATTAGGCCACTCGGCCCATCGAGTCCGCTCCGCCATTCAATCCGCTGATATTTTTCTCATTCCCATTCTCCTGCCTTTTCCCCATACCACTGATTCCCTTATTAATCAAGAACCTAACCATCTCTGCCCTAAAAATACTCAATGACCTGGCCTCCACAGCCTTCTGCGGCAAAGAGTTCCACAGATTCATCGCTCTCTGGCTGAAGAAATTCCTTCCCATCTCTGTTTTAAAGGATTGTCCTTTTAGCCTGAGGTTGTGCCCATGGAGAGAGAGCATGTGGAATCTACCGGCTTTGTTGAGGCCATCCATGCCCTGTTGGCACTGTGGGGGCTAGGTTGCCTTATCACATATTGGTTTGATGTTTTAAGTTTCATTGGTGATTTTTTTCTTTTGGTTTAAAACAGTATTCCTTTAAGGGGCCACCCCTTTAATTTGTCCCTCAGCTTATTTGACGTAGTTTGATTGGTTAATCAATTTACCGAAAATGGGAGCAAGATCCCTGCTTCAACCTCTCCTCCTGAGGTGATGGTGGCATGGTGGTATTGTCACTGGGCCAGCAACCCAGAGTCCTGGGGTAGGGTGGAGAGTCAGCGGCTTTTTACCCAGGACTGAAGCGTCAATTACAAGGGAGCACAAGTTCAAGGCGGGAGGGAGAAAACTTAAGGGAATTGTACGGCGGGTGGGGGGGGGGATAGTTTTTCACACAAAGTGGTGGGTGCATGGAACACGCTGCCAGAGGAGGTGGTGGAAGCTGGCACATGAGCAACATTAAGAGGAATCTGGATAGGTACCTGAATAGGAAAGGAATAGAGGGACCCAGTAAGGGCAGAAGGTATTTTTTAGTTTAGTTTGGGTATCATGATTGACACAGGCTTGGAGGGCTGAAGGGCCTCTTCCTGTGCTGTATTTTTCTTTGTTCTTTGTAATGCTCTGGGGACCTGGGTTCAAATCCAACAGTAAGAAGTCTCACAACACCAGGTTAAAGGTTTCCAGTTTCCACTCACTTGACCAAGGAACAGTGTTCTGAAAGCTCGTGGCGTGTACTATCAAATAAACCTGTTGGACTTTAATCTGGTGTGGTGAGACTTCTTACTGCGTTTACCCCAGTCCAACGTCGACATCTCCACTTCAAATCCCACAGCAGGTGGTGAAATTTGCATCTGATAACAATAGGAATCCCTGCTTCAATTTAAATGATTTTTGCTCTCCATATCCAATTTCCAAAGTCCTTATTGAGATCAAATAGCAAGTCAGCAGCCTAGTGATGAAGATTGCTTCCACTTGGCACTGTGCTCACAGTTTAATAGGCTGCCTTTCAGATTTCAGAGGGTTCACGTTACAGTGCACGCATCAGAACTCACCTTCCAGTGTAGTTACCTTTGTCACGAGGGGTTTGTGATAGTTGCTGTTACTTATTGGAGTGAGTTTGACTTCATACGTGCTCTCCGGTAGCAGCTCTTGCAGGACGACACTTGTCTCGTCTCTGGTAACCGTTTTCCATGCATTCCTTTGAGGTTGGGCAAGCAGACTGTACTCAATCAGATAATAATCCGTGTCACCGCTCAGCAACTTGGGCCACCACAAACGGAAGCTGCTCGCTGTGATGTCTGAGACTCGCAGTCTTCTAGCCCGGATAATCTCTGTAAAGGGAAACAAAGCAGCTTTCAGTAAAAAAAATTTAAAAATTGTGTGTGAGTCTGTGAGAGACAGATTATGTATGTGCGTAATGATGAAGTGATATAAATTGATCTGATTTATTATTGTCACATGTTTTGGGATACAGTGAAAAGTATTGTTTCTTGTGCATAGTTAGCACTGCTGCCTCACAGCCTCAGGGACCCAGGTTCAACTCCCAGCTTGGCTCACTATTTCTGTAGAGTTTGCATGTTCTCGCCGTGTCTGTGTGGGCTTCCTCTGGGTGCTCCGGTTTCCTCCCACAGTCTGAAAGATGTACTGGTTAGGTGCGTTGGTGGTGTAAATTCTCCCTCAATGTTACCCGCACAGGTGCTGGAGTGTGGCAACTAGAGGATTTTCACAGTAACCTCATTGCAGTGTGAATGTAAGCCTACTTGAGACTAATAAATAAACTTTACTTTGCAATAGAGACAAAACATATCATTCATAGAGTACATAGCAAGGAAACGCGAGGGTGCAGAATATAGCGTTACAGAGTGCAGGGTAAATTAATATAATGTAGGTCTAGAATCTGATGGCAACAGGGAAGAAGTTGTTCTTCAGGCGGTTGGTAGGTGGCCTCAGACTTTTGTACCTTTTTCCTAACTGAAAAGGGTGGAAGAGAGAATGTCTGGGGTGCATGAGGTCCTTGATATTGCTGGCTGCTTTTCCAAGGCAGCAGAAAGTATAGATGGAGTCAATGGATGGGAGGTTGGTTTGCGTGATGGACTGGGCTACGTTCACAATCTTTGTAGTTCCTTGCGGTCTTGGGCAGAGCAGGAGCCATACTAAGCTGTGATACACCTGAAAAGGATGCTGTCTATAGTGCATCTGTAAAAATTGATGACAGTTGGAGTGGACATGCAGAATTTCCTTAGTCTCCTGAGAAAGTCAAGGAAGGGCTTGGTGAGGGATATCTGCGAGAGCATGTGTCTGACAGGTATACAACTCGAGTGGGTGTATTGTTTGATGAAATACTAGATTGCAGCCCAAGATTAAATTTACAGGTTGTTAGATTTTGTTTGAATTTACAGAGGCCGGAGCATGAAGCTAGTCTGTTGTATGTTTGATTTTTTTTTCAAACTTATTCTAGGTGTAGACCATGTGTCACTGAAATTTAAGACCCTACTCCCATTTGCTTCTGTGCAGAGGGTAACTACATATATAGTCCAGCAGGACTCCCAGCTGATTCATCCGCCTGCCCTTGGCTGATGGGTTCAAATGTCCTGGCGCCATATTTAAACACCATTCCAGCACACTCATATCATTATCTCCAGCCCACCTGTCTCCACAAGACCATGCAGGGTGTCAGCAATCCAGAGGGCAAAAAGCCTTAAGAAGTCTGTTTCTTGATTCGACCATTCTTTTGAGCCCATCAACTGCGAGGGAAGCATGATGGCAGTGATAAGCACTGCTGCCTCACAGCATCAGGGACCCAGATTCGAGTCCCAGTTTGGATCACTGTCTATGCATGTTCTCCCCATGGGTTTCCTCCAAGTGCTCCAGTTTCCTCCCACAGTTCAAAAGATGCGCGGTTTAGATGCATTGGCCATGCTAGGTTCTCCCTCAGTGTACCCGAACAGGCGCTGGAGTGTGGCAACTAGGGGATTTTCACAGTAACTTCATTGCAGTGTTAATGTGACAATAATAAATAAACTTTAGTCTTCACCGCTGACTCTCTGCTCTTTTTTCCCCATTCTCTGCATTAGCTTTCCTAGTTCTCAACTTGCTTATGAATTGAAAAGTGCTCATTTCCTCCGGTTCTGATCGAAGGTTGTTGACTTTATTGGGCTTGTAAGTGGATGGTTTCAAATGAGTTAAAGTCTCACCCATTAATTCTGTTTCTCTTTCCACTGATGCTGCCCCAGTTTCTGACTGCTTCCAGCATTTTCTGTTTATATTTGAAAAGCGTACACATCGCTCAGATTGGATTCATTTCAAGGCCTGATTTCTTTTTTCGCAGCTGACTGTCAGTGGAACCACCTCACTGGATCAGTTTTCATGGCACCTACATCTCCCAACATGAATTTGTCAAATCAGTCACATAGGCCCAAAGGACCATAGAATCATAGAATCCCTACAGTGCAGAAGAAGGCCATTCGGCCCAACGAGTCTGCACTGACCACAATCCCAACCAGACCCTCTTCATGTAACCCCACATATTTGCCCTGCTAATCCCCTAACACTAGGGTCAATTTAGCATGGCCGATCCACCTAACCCCTGCACATCTTTGGACGGTGGGAGGGAATCAGAACATCCGGAGGAAACATGTGCAGAGATGGGGAGAATGTACAAACTCCACTCGGAGAGTGACCTGAGGCCAAGGAGATTTTGCCCCACACAAAGCAAGCTGAGCAAATATTTCCATTTTCAGCACCGCTAATGAGTTCCTAAACCATGAACAAGGTAAGGGAGTTTGGTTCTGAAGAGATTAATTTGTTTTTGTTGTAACACTTCTTAATGGGATCCGGGGGAAGGGTTATGTATAGTGATGTGGTAAATACAGTTCCTCCCTGCATGGTGGCAGAGGGATTTTTGATGATTCATGGTGTACACCTATCGCCAGGTTGATTGTGAGATGTGAGAAACCAGCTTCACTCCTTGTCCAAAGCAAAACCTACTGATGTGCAGTTTTAGCCTTGGATAGGCATTCCAGTATTTCAGAGGTGTTAGACCGAGACCCTGTCTGCTTCCTCAGATCAGCACAAGTGATCCCCATGACACTGTTTTGAAGCAGAACAGGGGCATGAGTTACCCTGGATGTGCCGGCCAATTCCTGTTTCTCAATCAACGCCGCTTAAAACAGATTAACTAGACGTATCACATTCCTATTTATGGTGCAGGGATGCCGGCGTTGGACTGGTGTGGGCACAGTAAGAAGTCTCACAACATCAGGTTAAAGTCCAACAGGTTTGTCTGGTATCACAAGCTTTCGGAGCGCTGCTCCTTGGAACACTTGATGATGGAGCAGCGCTCCAAAAGCTCATGATACCAGACAAACCTGTTGGATTAAAGGACTGGTGTTGTGAGATTTTTGGGAGCTTGCTCTACAGCTGTAACTTTTAACAGTATTCTGTTGGCTGTACAGTGGCACCGTGATCTCCTGAAGATATGAAAGCTGCTCGACAAATGTGAGATTTTCTTCTTCCAATATTCAGGCATGCTGTTCTCTGACAGTGGACTGGGATCACAATTCGCTCAAATTTGGATGAGTTAAGGGAGACATATGTTGGAGAAATGAAACCGTCCAAATAAAACACTGGCTGAGATTTTACGAGTTGAACCTCACATTCTCCCTTTGTCTGCATGGGTCTCCTCCAACTGCTCCGGTTTCCTCCCATACTCCAAAGATGTACAGGTTAGGTGGATTGGCCATGCTAAATTGCCTCTTACTGTCCAAGATATGTAGAGGGGATTAGTGGGGTAAATACAGGAATAATGTCTGGGTAAGATGCTCTATTGGAGAGTCGGTGTAGATACAATGGGCTAAATTGTTTCCTTCTGCACTGTAGGGATTCCATGATTCACTTCCGTTTACTCTCCTTTGACCCTTTGATCTAACAATAATTTATCAGTCCCAGAAACATTTCAGTTTTGAACATCCTGATCTTGGACGTACTTCAACTTGAATATTCCAGCACCCACAGCCATTTAGGAGAGAGAGTTCCGGATGTCCATTACCTTTTTATGAATAAGTATTTCCTAATTTCACTCCTAAATGCCTAACTTAATTTGTTCATCCTGGAATTTTCCCACAGAATGAAATCGTTTCCCTGAATGTTTTCTATCAAATCGCTTCATCATGTTAAAGACGTCAGTCAGACCATCCCACAGCTTTCTAAACTCATGGGAACATGAATCAGGTTTATATGAACTAGACATATGAGCATAGAACCCTACAGTATAGAAGCAGGCCACTCGGCCCATCGAACCTGCACCAACAACAATTCTACCCAGGCTCTATCCTTGTAATCACATGTATTTACGCTGCTAGTCCCCCTGACACTAAGGGGCAATTTAGCATGGCCAATCAACCCAACCTGCACATCTTTAGGGGGTGGGAGGAAACCGGAGCACATGGAGGAAACCCATGCAGACATGGGCAAATGTACAAACTCCACACAGACAGTCACCCGAGGTTGGAATTGAACCTGGGTCCCTGGCACTGTGAAGCACCAGTGCTGACCACTGTTCTGTTTCCTGCACTAACATTCACGCAACATTCAGCCCTGATGAAGGGTCACACTGACTCAAAACGTTGGCTCTATTCTCTCTCCACAGATGCTGCCAGACCTGCTGAGTTCCTCCAGTATTCTCTCTTGATTCACGCAACATTCAGTTAATTTATTAGTGTCACAAGTGGGCTTGCATTCACACTGCAATGAAGTTACTATAAAAATCCCTTAGACACTACTCTCTGGCATCTATTTGGGTGCACTGAGGGAGAGTTTAGCATGGCCAATCCATCTTTGGACTGTGGGAGGAACCGCACATCTTTGGACTGTGGGAGGAAAACCAGAACACAAAGAGAAAACCCATGCAGACATGGGGAAAATGTACAAAATTCACACAGACAGTCACCCAAGCCAGGAATCGCACCTGGGTCCCTGGCACTGTGAGGCAGTAGTGCTAACCACTGTGCCACCCCTTTATCCCACTTTGCCTCATGGTTTAATCTCTAATTTTGTGCTGCTCAATTAGAGCTGCACTCCTTCCAAGGCCAATATAAGATACCTTGCTCAAAGCTGAACATAGTATTCCAGATTGAGTCAGAGCAGGGTTCTGGATGAAGCAAAGCATCATAGAATCCCCACAGTGCAGGAGGACAACATTCAGTGCATCGAGCCTGCACCGACAATCATCCCACCCAGACTCTATCCATGGAACCCCACTTGTTAATCCTGCTATCTCCACCCCCAACACGAAGGGTCAATTTAGCATGGTCATTCAACCCAACCTGCACATCTTTGGACTGTGGGAGAAAACCCAGAGGAAACCCACGCAGACACAGGGAGAATGTGTAACCTCCACACAGTCAGCCACCCGAGGCCAGAATTGAACCTGGTTTCCTGAAGCTGTGAGGCAGCAGTGCTAACCACAGTGCCACATCACTTCCACCTGCTTCTATTTTAGATCTTCTGAAGGTAAAGGCCAACTATCCATTTGGCCTTTTCCATTCCTTTTTGTATCTGTTCACCAGCATTTTGAGATTTGTTTACTTGGACAACCTTTGCTCCTTTACAAATTGGAGATACTCACCATTAATGATCTATTCTGATTTGCCGCTTCTATGTTTAAAAAAACAATCGAAGGGGGATGTGTATTTGATTATTGTACTCGGCTGCTAAAGGTAAAAAGCTACAAAGCCTCACTGATAGAAGCAATCTTCACTGAGATGGCAAACAGCCTACCCTGATCTTAAACAACACATTGGCAGTGATTTCTGACTGCACCCCACCCCCCCAATCCCCGTGGCATGTTTTGCGGCATTGGAGGTGACCTACCATTGGCTGGTGGCAGGATCTTCTGCTCCCACCGCTGTCAATGGTTTCCCATTGTTCACACCCTCTGTTACCAGGAAACCCACAGTGGGACAGGTGTTTTCTGCTAACTCCCTTGGACCACACATATTTGTATTCATTTGTGGGACATGGGTGTCACTGGCTGGCCTGCATTTATTGCCCATCCCCAAATTGGAGGGCAGTTAAGAGTCAACCACATTGCTGTGGTTCTGGGGTTGGCCAGACCATGTAAGGGCAGCAGATTTCCTTCTCTAAAGGACTTTACTGAACCAGATGGATTTTTCCAACAATCATCAATAGAATCATAGAATCCCTACTGTATAGAAGGAGGCCATTTGGTCCATTGATTTTGCACTGACCACAATCCCACCCCAGGCCCTAATCCTGTAACCCCACACATTTACCCTGCTAAGCTCTCTGACACTAGGGTCAATTTGGCATGGCCAATCAACCTAACCTGCACATCTTTGGAGCGTGGGAGGAAATTGGAGCACCCAGAGGAAACCCACACAGACACAGGGAGAACATGCAGACTCAGCATAAACAGTGACCTGAGCTGGGAAGGGTTCCTGGCGCTGTGAAACAGCAGTGCTAACCACTGTGCCATTTTCATCAGCAGATTCTTAATTCCAGATTCTTATTGAATTCAAACTTCACCATCTGCCGTGGTGGGATCTGAACCTGGGACTCAGTAACATTAGCTGAGTTTTGGGTTAATGGTCTAGCGATAATGCCATAAAGCCATTGCCTCTCCTTAGATTAAAAACTGCGTTTATGGAATGTGCATGGACTAACTCAAATTAGACAGGACACAAAATATCCCCAGCCATATTTAGAAGTCTGTTAATGATGCTGAAGAAAGAAGTTTATCTAAAGGGTTGAGCTTAACAACTGTTAATATGTGTTTTTCTCCACCAAAGCATTGCCGTCTGTATGTTTATGCAATCTTTGTTAACTTGGAATATGCCAGATTTTGACTTCTGTGTCAGTGACTCTCGTTCCTGGGACAAAGTCAAGGGGCGGAATCTTTCAGTCGTGCTTGTCCCAAAATTGGAAAATCCCACCTGGGTCAACGGATCTTTGCATGGTCTGTTCCCCGCCCACTACAATTCCTGTGGCGGGTGGGACAGGAAAACTCCTCCCCCTGGACTGCAACCTTTGTCTATCACTCGGGTACAAAAGTGGAGGACCGCACACTTCCACACACATTAGCTTACTGATTTAATCTATCTGCATCCCTTTGCAACTTCCCATCTACACAACTTACTGAATCTGTACCAGTTGTACTGGGAATAGGCAGGATGTGAACGCCTCGGAGAGAGTGCAAAACAGGTTTACAAGAATGGTTCCAGGGATGAGAAACTTCAGTAACGAGATAGATTGAAGAGATTGGGACTGTTCTGCTTGGAGAGAAGGCAGCTGAGAGGAGGTTTGACAGAGATGTTCAAAACCATGATGGAGCCGGACAGGGAGAAAATGTTCCTGCTTGTAAAAGGATCAAGAACGAGATGGCACAGATTTAAAGTGATTTGCAAAAGAAGCAAATGAGGAAAAAACTTTTTCACACAGCCAGTGGTTTGGGTCTGGAACACGCTGCCTGGAAGTGTGGTGGAGGCAGGTTCAACTGAGGCAGTCAAAAGGAGATTAAATGATGTATTTGAATAGAAACATTGTGCAGGGGTACGAGGAAAAGGCAGGGGAATGACACTAAGCCATGATACTCATTTGGAGAGCCGGTGCAGACATGATGGGGTAAATGGCCTCCTTCTGCACCATTACAATCCTGTGATTCTGTAATCTGATGTAGAAGTGAGACTCCCAGCAAGGTGAATGTAGTGAGGTAGGGGACAATTCAAATTCAATCTTAAAGGATCATGAGTGGGTTACTTTGGAGTGAGATGCACATTGTGAGCTACTGTTCACACTCTGTCTGCAAAGGCAGAATCCCATTATTGGACACACTTACTTGGGAAAATGTCCAATTCTTCAGTTTGCTGGTTATTTGCCCAAAAAAAGTAACAGTAGCAAGATCACTCTGAATAACTGCAGACATAACGCTGCATCCCAATGTGAGCAGAACACACACAAAACTATTTAACTGATTGTGGGATTCATAATCTATCAGCCTGGCGTGCAATAAAAATCACTATCGCAGGAGAACTTTTCTGTGTGAATATAGAATAATGAACAGATGACAAGAATTCCGAGCATAAATCCCAGGAATGCTGGCTAATTTCAGCTTTCTAATAATACCCCAGCTGTTTAGCCACTGACACACACATGCACACACACACACAGTCTCACACACACACACACACACACATACACACACACACACACACACACACACACACAGAGTCACACATAGTCACTGTCTGTGCAGGGTTTGTACGTTCTCCCCGTGTCTACATGGGTTTCCCCAGGTTGCTCTGCTTTCCTCCCACACTGCGAAAGACGCGCTGCTTAGGTGCATTGACCATGCTAAATTCTCCCTCAGTGTATCTGAACAGGTGCCGGAGTGTGGTGACTCAGGGATTTTCACAGTAACTTCATTGCAGTGTTAATGTAAGCCTACTTGTGACACAAATAAATAAACTTTCAACTCACATACATACAACACATAAATAAAGCAAAGTGAAGCTCCAAGTGGAACCGATCAGAAGACTCCTCAGCAGATCAGCAGACAGATGTTGTATTCTAACCAGCTCCCCCATCCTATGGCAGCTGAAAAATGCTCGCTCCGAGTGGGAAGCGGCAAGTCACGGTCCACTGCAATTAAGGCTGAGGGTTCCAGCTGTTACAGCGCCTGGTGCGTGTTTATTTATATGTCAAGTCATGTGCAATAACATGCTGTGGAAACGGGACTATCATTACGGCACTGGCCCCCACATGTCTCAAGAATGTAAACTCCAGCTTTCTGCGTATCTCATTCACACGATCATTACAGGCAAGGAATGCTGTTCAGCCCATCTTAATCCGCCCATCCTGAAGCAGCCGCTCCTGCCACTGCTGCATCCCAGTGTTCCTCAGCTGATTCTAGGAACTTTCTCCATGTGTTGATCTGGCCATTTGCAAAGGAGCTTTCTGATAGCAGTCCTGCATGCCAACCTTACTCAGTCCGCATGTCCTACTCTTGCAGTTAAAAGGGCATTTTAGATGTCATCTGGAAGATGCCAACATCTGAAGGATACAAAGCAGATATGGGAGGAAGAAGGTTGGGACAATGGTTGCCGTCAATTGAAGAAAGATGAGGAGAGATAGTTTACCATGGCCATAGCCACTTTTGACTCTGACTTTGATTTCAATCCTGTGGTTTTTCTTATTCATTCACGGGACATGGGCGTCACTGGCTAGCCAGCATTTATTGCCCATCCCTGGTTGCATGAAGGCAGTTGAGAGTCAACCACATTGCTGTGACTCTGGAGTCACATGGAGACCAGACCAGATAAGGACAGCAGATTTCCTTCCCTAAATGGCATTAGTGAACCAGTTGGGTTTTGCTGACAAGCAACAATGGTTTCACGGTCATCAGTAGATTCTTAATTCCAGATATTTTTTATTGAATTCAAATTCCATCATTTGCCATGGAGGGATTCAGACCCGGGTCGCCAGAACATTAGCTGAGTTTCTGGATTAATATCTACTAATAATACCACTCAGCCATCACCTGGTAAGGAAACATTAAAGCATGGAGTTCAGGAAGCATGGCGTGCAGGAAAAATTGGCTAGGATTCATGGAATTTCTTCAAGATTAACATTTTCTATTCTGTTACTTTTTCTTTTTTCTATATACATTTCATAGGAACATTGGAACAGGATAAGGCCATTCAGCCCATTGAACCCATTCCACCATTCAATAAGATCATGACTGATCTGTGGCCTAACTCCACGTACCTGCCCTCGGCCCATATCCCTCGATACCCTTGCTCAGTAATAATGGCCTCGCTCATCCTGAAACCATAAAATACCGCCTGAGGACAAAGGACCTTCCCATTGTCTGCTCCTCGCCCGCTCCGATTCCCATGGCAGGCGGGGCAGGGTGGGGTAAAGTTCCGACCGTAGTATCTATCTCAAACTTAAACCTCAGAATTGAACCAGCATTCACCATTGATTGAGGAAGAGAGTTCCAAACCTCCACCACTCTCTGCGTGCAGAGGTGTTTTCTAACATCTCTCCTCAATGACTTGGCCTGAACCCCTGGTTCTACAGCCTTTAACCAGTGGAAATAGTTTATCCTTATTGGACAAGGTCTGCTTTTATTCACCACCTTTCAAAGCTGAAGAGCCTCTCTCCTACTTAGCAATGCTTCAGCAAGGGAGGAATGATTTGAAAAATCACGATGGCCAACATCTGCTGTTCCAAATTATTCCTGGAACAAATTCTAAAGCCTCCTGTTCTCCACAGCCAATAACTCCCTCAGAAGCATTTAAAGTTGGAACTGGTATAGCTGAGCGAGTGGGATAGCCTGTGTCAAGGCTCGATGTATGAAGGCCTTTCAGACTGTGTTCTTCACACATAACTGCACGATTTCATCATGGTTGGCTGCGCTAAGCAAGCCATTGGAGTTCACGCAGACTCTGCCACATCCAACACTCAGTGCATTTAAATGATTGAAAGCAACATTATTTGCCATATCCACATGAGGTTTATACTTAAGTAACTCAATCAGTTCCAAGGGAAGCACTTGCCAATTAAGTTTAAGTTGATTTATTTATTAGTCACAAGTAGGCTTACATTAACACTGCAGTGACGTTACTGTGAAAATCCCCTAGTCGCCACACTCTGGCGCCTGTTCGGGTACACTGAGGGTGAACTTGGCATGGCCAATCCACCTAATGTGCACATCCTTGGACCATGGGAGGAAACCAGAGCACCCAGAGGAAAGCCATGCAGACATGGGGAGAATGCGCAGACTCCGCACAGACAATAACCCAAGCTGGGAATCGAACTTGGTGTTGTGAGGCAGCAGTATTAACTACTGTGCTACCGTTGAAGGTGTGAAGTCCGAGGGATTGTGAATAATAGCTTTAGGCTTGAGTGATGTAGAACAGCCTCGTTTGTCGGGTGATAAGGTTCGTATAACTAAGAAATAAAGTGATTTATCATGTGAAAAAAGAATCGTCTCTCTTGAATAGCTTTTCAAGCATTCCTTGTTTAATTCACCCAGAAAAATAGAGGTCCGTCATGGTCTCCTTCACAGAACAGCAACCAATGTACCAACTGACTCAAGAACAGCTTCTTCCCTGCTACTGTCAGTCTTTTGAATGGACCTACCTTGCATTAAGTTGATCTTTCTCTACACCCCAGCTATGACTGTAATACTGTATTCTGCACTCTCTGCTTTCCTTCTCTATGAATGGTATGTTTTGTCTGTATCACCCACAAGAAACAATACTTTTCACTGTATATTAATACATATGACAATAATAAATCAAATCAAATGAATTGGTGGAATGCATTATAGATGAGACAAAATTCATCTTCCATACAAATGAACAATGTTTTTAAGGCCGTGTTTAAGAACATAACATAAGAAATAGGAAATAGGAGCAGGAGTAGGCCATCCAGCCCCTCGAGCCTGCCCCGCCATTCAATAAGATCATGGCTGATCTGTCGTGGCTCAGTTCCACATTCCCGCCCTCTCCCCATAACCCTTAATCCCCTCTCTTATCAAAAACCCATCAACCCGCGTCTTAAAAATATTTAGCGAGGTAGTTCTTATTCCTGGAGTCAATCAGATTATCCTGGTCCTGCAGTTCCCTGCATTTCTAACAATCTCCCCCAACTCTTCGTTTACACGCTGCTCCTCAATTATATCAGTATTTATGGGGAGGCAGGCAGGGGCAGAACGGGGTGACTGATAGTAATTGGGAAACCTTAAAACATAGCAAAGGTGGAGGGCCAGTCAATTCCAATGGCCAGATCACATTAGAATTTCAGAGCCCAGTTTCACGACGGGCAAATTGAAGGGGTGACTGCGACTAAGTACAAAGTTAGGTCTGGGAACAAGAGAGGAAACAAGGGGTGAGAAGTGGGGAATTTGAGGAAGATAGGCATGGTGGCACAGTGGTTAGCACTGCTGCCTCACAGCACCAGGGCCACAGGTTCGATCCTGACCTGGGGTGACTGTGACTGTTTGCATGTTCTCCCTGCATCTGTGTGTGTTTCCTCCAGTTTCCTCCCACACTATAGATGGGTTAGGTGGATTGGCTGAACTGCCCCTTAGTGTCCTAGGATGTGTAGGTTAAGAGGATTAGCAAAGTTAATACGTGGGAATAGGGGCTGGATCAGATGCTCTGTCGAAGAATCAGTGCAGACTCAATTTGCCAAATGACCTTCTTCTGCACTGTAGGGATTATATGATGAGATGAAGGGGTGGTTTGGAGATCTCAGGATGGGAGGCAGGTCTTGACGGTTAACTTGACCAAGGTGGAAGTTGGGGTGAGGGGGGTGGAGTGATGCACTCCTGCTCCTCTTGGTCCACAAGCAGCGCTGGTAAAGAATTTGCCTTTGTTTCAGTCAAATCTCATTTCTCATAAGCTGCCATCTTCCCAAGCCACAGTAAAGCCGGTTTGCAGCTGCTGAAACCTGAAGCACACAGTCTCACTAACACATTGGGAGGCCATTCTCTGGGGATGCTAGCTCCAGCTAGGATTTCTGATGGCCTGTTGAATTGGGCGTGAGGGTCAAATTGGGATACTTGCCAAGCGCCAAACCTGTTGCAAGTCTCTCAGCCTGCTGTACCTGGCCAAACAGATTCCCATTCAGAGAGAGCAAGAACCTGATCAGGGCTAATTTAAATGCATCTGATTACAATTAGTGGGCCGGTAGCCTGATTCAATGGCCTCCTGCGATGCTCTTGCCCCTTCTTAATGGGAAATCCTATTGATGACAATTAGTCTTCCTTCTTACAATCGGGGACCAAGCGGCAGGCAGGGGCAAGAAGGTAGGTACTGCTGCCACAATGCCCATGAACTCCACTGCTGCTGCCAAGCTGTGTGGGGGGCGGGCGGGGGGGGGGGGGGGGGGGGTGGAGGTGGGGTTGCGGGTGGGGGCGGGGGAGGAGGGTAGTGTGGTTGGGGGAGGTACTCTCAAGGGACCTGGAGTTGAGGGACTCAGGGGGGAATGGAGGGGTTTGACCTCAGGGTTTCTCTCATGATAGAGTTATTGTGGCTGGACTTCATAGAATCCCTACAGTATAGAAGGAAGCCATTTGGCCCATCGAGTCTGGACTGATCACTAACCCACCCAGGCCCCACACATATACCTTGCTAATCCCCCTGACACTAAGGGATAATACAGCATGGCTAATCAACCTAACCCGTACATCTTTGGAGTGTGGGAGGAAACCGGAGCACCCGGAGGAAACCCATGCAAACATGGGGAGAACGTGCAGGCTCTGCACAGACAGTGATCAAGGCTGGAATTGAACCCAGGTCCCTGCTGCTGTGGGACTTCTCCTTGTTGCCCTGGAAAAGGTGGAAATCACTCTTTGGATAGTGATTTCAGCCACCTTTGGGGCAAAAACATTTTTATTATTGTCTGTGTCTTGTCAAATCTTTGAAGTGGCCTTGTCCCATTAGAACCCCTGCCTGCTGAATACCTGGAAGCCTTCAAAATCATAGCAACTCTCTGTTCTATTGCAGGGATTGCCTTTGGTTGATTTCAGCACCCCCAGGTTTTACCAGACCTCTTTGGAGTGCTTTGATTGACAGAAGCATTCAATTTCACATGGGAAATCTCTCTTTCTAGTCTGGATGAGTCCCAACAGCTCTGAAACTGTTTTGACTGACAGCCCAGAGCAGCTCAAAGAGGGGATTAGCGTAGGTTCATTTGCACAAGGAACTGGCAAGCTTTTCTGACTGACAAATTCAGTAAAAAGTCTGACAACACCAGGTTTAAGTCCAACTGATTTAAGCTCTTCTTCAGAAGAGCTTAACCTCGAAAGCTTGTGAGTTTACTATCAAATAAATTGGTTGGACTTAAACCTGATGTTGTCAGACTTTTTACTGTGTTTACCCCAGTCCAACGCCGGCATACCCACATCATGACAGACTCTGGACAGATCAAACATTACATTGTTGATACAATCAGTTCACGTTCACGACACCTATTCTTTCTGGTCCCATTTATTAACAGTGCATTTTGTTTCAAGTCACTGGCCTTCCCTAGAAAGCAGATATGCTTTCTAATATTTCTCTGTGACACTGGTTTTCTTTCTTGCCTACAAAGCTTCTCAGTGAACCCATAAGATTTATATTACCTCTTCTTTCTCTTACTGTTTCTTTTTGTCAAGCTTTGTGATTGGATAGACTAGAGCCTTTATCTTTGAGACAGAGGAGGTGGAAGAAAGGCTTAACTGAAATACATAAAATAATGAGGGGGGCCTTAAGAGACAGGAACTTGAAGGACCTATTTTTAAAAGCAGAGGAGTCACCGGGGGCATAGATTAACACTGATAGGTTGAAGGATTAAGGGGTATAGAAGGGAAATTATTTTAACCCGGGAGTGTCTGGGGAGGGCTGTGGGTGGAGGGTTAGAGGCAGAAGGCTTCTAAAATATGCAGTGCATGCTTATGCATTAGGAGTACCATGATTAGCCAGATGATGATTAATGATGGAGCAGGCTCGAAGGACTGAATAGTGTAATCATGCAGATCCACAATTCCCTGAAAGTGGCCATACAGGAGGACAAGGTGATCAAGAAGGCACATGGCATGCTGGCCTTCATCAGTCGGGGCATTGAGTATAAGAATTGGAAAATCGTGTTGCAGCTGTATAAGACTTTGGTTAGGCTGCATTTGGAGTAGTGTGTACAGTTCTGGTCGCCACACTACCCGGAGGATGTTGATGCATTGGAAAGGGTGCAGAAGAGATTTACCAGGATGTTGCCTGGTTTGGAGGATATGGACAATGAAGGAAGGTTGAACAAACTTGGATTTTTTCATTGGAGCATCGGAGGATGAGGGGGACCTGATAGAGGTTTACAAGATTATGACAGGCTTGGATAGAGTGGATAGTCAGAGCCTTTTTCCCAGGGTCAAAGAGTCAATTACTCAGAGGCACAGGTTGGGAGTGAGAGGGGAAAGAGATGTAAGGAGCAAGTTTTTCACACAGAGGGTGGTGAATGCCTGGAATGCAGAGGAGGTGGTGGAAGCAGATTCTAAAACAACATTCAAAAGGTATCTGGATAGGTACATGAATAGGCAGGGCATAGAGGGATATGGGCCATGTAGAGGCACAAAAATATTAGATGAGAGAGGCATCTGTGTCAGCACAGACTTGGTGGGCCGAAGGGCCTGTTTCTGTGCTGTACTGTTCTTTGTACTTTTGTTCTGATTTCTATGTTTCTATCTACTGCCAAGGGCTGAAAAAGAAATCTCTTTCAGTCAGCAGACATCTGATAGGTTGAATGGCCACGTACTCTGAGGAACCAATCCCCTCACTTCATCCAATGAGACTCTCAGAAGGACCATTCATACCAATTAAACAAGATATTAAAATAATAATGTCATTGACATGAAACAAGGGTGCAGAGTCCTGTCCATTTGAATCCTGAATAATGGTTTTTCATTGGCCCTTAGAAGTTTCACAAGTCTAAATTTTGTTGTGGCTATCTTAGATTTGAAATTGACTTTTGCTTTATGACAATACACACTAAACAAACATGCCAGATGCTACACATGAAACTGTTAATTAAAGCATCAGTCTCTTTCTACATGATTTTACTTTTTCCTCATCAATGTTCTCCTTCTTCAGAACTGTTGATAATATTTCAATGTAATTCATTGGCGCTCTGGGACATTATGAGTACATGATAAGGTGCTATGCAAGTCTTTTTATAAAGTTAAAGTGTAAAGTTTATTTATTAGTCACAAGTAAGCCTTGCATTAACACTGAAATTACTGTGAAATTCCCCTAGCCGCCACACTTCGGCGCCTGTTCAGGTCAATGCACCTAACCAGCATGTCTTTCAGACTGTGGGAGGAAACCGGAGCACCCGGAGGAAACCCACGCAGATACGGGGAGAACAGACAAACTCCACACAGACAGTGGCCTGAGCCGGGAATAGAACTCAGGTCCCTGGCGCTGTGAGGCAGCAGTGCTAACCATTGTGCCGCCACAAAAATGATGATTTTCTCATCATTTTCAGCAGCTGTGATGAAGATGGTGGGCAGCTGGTCCCGGTGAGGTAGCAAGGGCTGATATTGGAATAAATCTCCCTTTGCGTGGAGTGTGTTTGCCTTCCAATGATTAAATGAGATTGGAAACTTGTGAGGCTTTATATGTGCTAATCTAGATCTCTCTGCTTTATTATATACAAGCTCAAACTCTAATAAACTGTGCCACTGTGATGCTCCTGCAATAGGTACAATTTCAGAACTACACCTCATTCTATTATCATGGGTGTATGTGAAAGAACCACTGAGATGTAGTTGTCATGGGGAAAACTGCAGGTTTGAATCTGTTATATCACATACTGTAAATGGACATTGAGTGCAATATCTTGTTAGTTTTGTGATTAACTAAATTTTGGGGGAACAATTCAGCTACAGGCTTCAGAATGAGAGAATACTACAGTGCAGAAGAGACCTTTTGGTCCAGCGATCTGCACTAACACATGAAAGGCCCTGACCTGCCCATCTAATCCCACTTGTTGGCACTCGGCCCTGAATGTTATGGTGTGCCAAGTACTCATCCAGGTATTTTTTAAAGGATGTGAGGCATCCAGCCTCCACCATCCTCCCAGGCAGCGCATTCCAGACCATCACCGCCCTCTGGGTACAAAAGCTTTTCCTCAAGTCCCCCCTAAACTTCCCGTCCCTTTGATTTTTTTCTGGGTTCTTGTTGCAGTAGAGACTGTCAGAGGTAAATAAACTTATAACTCAAAAAGATTGATGTCATAAAAGATCTAAGATGAAATTCTTCCTACATTAATGTGAGATTGAGTTATTCTTCCTTCAGTTAGTCTGAGAGAAAAAAGTAAAGTTATGTGGTCGGACTGCTGGTCCAACAACCAGTACTGGCTCAGTCACAACTTCTATCAGAGGTTAAACATTGGAAAGACAAATATTATCATCCTCAGCTCCATTCCAAATTCTGTATCATACTGGAGCATGGCAACGTTTTGCGGATGGTTCTCAACTTTAATGTTATCTTTTACTCTTGTTCTATGCTTTTAAAACTATACTCTAATATCTTATATTAAGTTGATCTTTCTCTACACCCTAGCTACGACTGTAACACTATATTCTGGACCCTTTCCTTCCCTTCTCCACTATGTACTCTCTGAACAGTATGTTTTGTCTGTATAGTGTGCAAAAAAGTATAGAATCATAGAAGCCTACAGTACAGAAGGAGGCCATTTGGCCTATTAAGTCAGGACCGACCACAATCCCATCCAGGCTCTATCCCCATACAAGTCCCCTGACAATTTAGCATGGCCAATCCATCTAACCAGCACATCTTTGTACCATGGGAGGAAACTGGAGCACCCGGAGGAAACCCACGCAGGCACAGGGAGAAAGTGCAAATTCCGCACAGAAAGTGACCCAATCTGGGAATTGAACCTGGCTCCCTGGTACTGTGAGGTAGCAGTGCCATCCACTGTGCCACCGTGCTGTCTCACGGCATGTTCTCTGGACACAGTCAAGAAATTCTGCAGCTCCCCATTGGGGAATTGAACCCTGGTCTCCTGCGTGACAGGTGGGGATACCAACCACTATGTTAATGAGGGAGATATTTTTCACTGTACCCCAATACATGTGATAATAATCAATCAAATCAAATCATCCCACTCCACGGACATTGCCTCAGGTTAACTCGATGCTGAACATCCCAAGCTGTATCTTCTTCATTATAAATGTTGCCCACCTCAATCCATCGCTCTTTGGAGTGGCCTCCCACCCTTCATCTTCCGTATACACTTCATCTCATTAAAAACTCTGCTGATTGTATCCAGTGTTGTGTCAAGTCCCACTCATTCATTCCCCCTGCACTCACTTGCAGATACAAGCTCCTGATCCGTCAGCAATTGAGATCTAAGATCTACTGCTTCAGTTTAAACCCCTTCACAGAATGGGAAGTTCCTATCTCTGAAACCTTCTAAAGCCTGGTAATGCCCCAAGAACTCGGTATTTTCCCAACTTTGGCTCATGCATCCGCTATTGTCTTCATCCCACCACCTAGGGTGGCACGGTGGTACAGTGGTTAGCACTGCTGCCTCACAATGCCAGGGATGCGGGTTTGATTCCTGGCTTGGGTCACTGAATGTGTGGAGTTTGCACACTCTCTCTGTGCCTGTGAGGGTTTCCTTCGGATGCTCCGGTTCCCTCCCACAATCCAAAGATGTGTGGGTTAGGTGGATTGGCCATGCTAAATTGCCCCTTAATGTCAGGGGGACTAGCTAGGGTAAATGCATGGGGTTACAGGAATAGGGCCTGGGTCGGATTGTAGTTGGTGCAGAGTTGATGGGCTGAATGGCCTCCCTCTGCACAGTAGGATTCTATGATCTAAAGCAGTGCCCTCTGCCATCTAGGTTTGAAGCTTTGGAATTTCTCCCCTAACCCTCTCCACTTTTCTCTCTTTCTTTAAGAGAGCCCACTCTGCCATTCAATATGATCATGGCTAATCCTTTTTCCTGCTCCCTCTCCGTACTCCTTGATGCCTTTAGTATCTAGAAATCTGTTCTATTGGCCTTTACAACCTTATGTGATAGAGAATTCCACATATTCACCACCCTCTGGGAGAAGAAATTTCTCCTCATCTGAGTCCCCCTGAATAGCTGACCCCAAGTCTTGAGACCATGACCCTTTGTTCTAAACTCCCAGCCAGGGGAACATTATCCCTGCACCCGGTGTGTCCAGCCCTGTCAGAATCGTATACATTTCAATGCAACCTCCCCTGATTCTTCTAAATTCCAGTAAGTACAGGCCCAGTCGACCCAATCTCTCCTCATATGACAACCCTGTCATCTCAGGAGTCAGTCTGGTGAATTTTCACTGCTCTCCTTCTATGGCAAGTACATGCTTTCTTAGGTAAAGAGACCAAAACTGCACACAATATTCCAGTAGGGAAACTTTCCCAGCCTGCCTGCCACAGGAATCATACAGGTGGGGGAGGAGGAGTGGCGGTGGTGGGCTGTGCAAATATTCGTCAATCTCTGGCGTGATTTTCCGGTTTTGGGCGAGTGCAGTCAGAAAATCCCGCTCCAGGTGCGGTCTCACCAATGCCCTGAAGGGTTGAGGTAAGACATCCAGCATGGTGGCACAGTGGTTAGCACTGCTGCCCCACAGCGCCAGAGACCCGGGTTCAATTCCAGGGTCACTGTGTGGATTCTGCACGTTCTCCCCGTATCCGTGTGGGTTTCCTCCGAGTGCTCTGGTTTCCTCCCACACAACAAAGATGTGCGGGTTAGGATGATAGGGCCATGCTAAATTGACCCTAGTGTCAGAGGGATTAGCAAAAATAAATATGTGGGGTTATGGGAATAGAGCCTAGATGGGATTGTTGGTGTAGATTTGATGGGCCGAATGGCCTCCTTCTGCACTGTAAGGATTCTATAATTCCCTGATATCCTTGCTCTTGTACTCAAGTCCTCTTGCAATGGAGGCCAACATATCATTTGCCTCCCTAATTGCTTGCTACATGCTTGCGTTCAGTGACTGGCATACAAGGATGGCCAGCTTACCAGTCCCAATACTTCTTCCTTTGACTCAGAGTTGATTTATTTTTCCGATGACGCTCCTGAGAATGTGTTGAAACATTTTTCTATTGGGTTTATGTTCTCACTGCACAATAATTACATGGGCTTCGCTTGTGCCCTGGGACAAACCACTTTGTGCTGTAAATTCCTTTGGCGTTATATTTACTTGTTCACCATCTTAGAAAGGTCCTTTTGTTTAATGCATTCAAAAATTTGGCATGAAACCTGGTCAGATGAGTAAAAGAATTTCATTATCAGGTTTTCTGCTCTGTGTACAGGGTCAGCTTTGGGGAGAGTGGGTGGGGGAGGAGGAACTAACATATCGAATGTCTTAACTCAGCTGAAAGCTGGATAATTATGCCACTGACAAATAACCCTTAGAATCCTTCCAATTTTAATTTGCACTCAAAATTAATTCTCCTGGACTGATCCCTGCTGAATGAACAGCATTTTCTGTCGGAATTTCTTGCGGAGCAATTCAGGAAAATGGAATTCTGACACAATAAGTTAAACACCAATAACTATTAAAGAGAAAATAAATAACTTAGAACTTATCAACACCTTAAAAAGGGAGATGATAAAAGTTTATTTGTTAGTGTCACAAGTAGGCTTACATTAACACAGCAATGAAATTACTGTGAAAATCTCCTAGTTGCCACTCTCCAATGTCTGTCCGGGTTACACTGAGGGAGAATTTAGCACGGCCAATGCACCTAACCAGCATGTCTTTCTGACTGTGGGTGGAAACTGGAGCACCCAGAGGAAACCCACGTGGACACGGGGAGAATGTGCAAACTCTGAACAGATGGTGACCCAACCCAAGAATCGAATCCAGGTCCCTGGCGCTGTGAGGCAGCAGTGTTAGCCACTGTGTCACCATGCTGCCTACGTAAAGCCTTCACAGTTATTACAATCCAAAGGTACTTCAACCTTCTTGATTGACTGGGCGAGCAAGATTCAAACTGAGGGCAGAAATTTTGTGGACTTTCAAAAATGGTGAGCAGCAGGGAAGAGGGACAAGGAGTGATTCACACATGAACAGCACAGTGGCAATTCCGCTAATTTGCTTTAACTGACTACGTGGTGGTGTAGCAATTTCAATAGTTGTATGTTGACATTTTGTTAATGCTAAGGACTCTTTCGAATGCTTGGCTGGGTTTGGAAAGCTACAATTACTTCAGCAAGGGTTGTGAGTTCACAGCTTGATCCATAGTCTAAAGAGTCTATTAAATGATTAGCTGACTTTGATGCGGGCTATGACTAGAAGTTTGTTTTTTAGAAGAGCTTAAGCACTTGAAATTTAAAAGCTATGAATGAGATTTCATGAATGGGTATATATTTTAACTATTAGATCTATGCAGTGAGAGATGTATTAGATCTTTAGGACAGGATTTTCCAACCGTGCTCACCCCTAGACTAAAAAGTCCCACCCAAGGTCAAAGCCCATGGCAGACAGCGGGGGGGGGGGGGGAATGGGAAAATTCTACCATTAGAGTATTATTTTGTTTCATTGCCACATGGTTCATGAGGTCTGCCCATGGTGGATACTGGCATCACGTTGGCATGAGGATATAAAGAGCTATGGGAAGTGGATAGGAGAATAAGTTGACATTGAAGTAGTTTTAAGGTGTATGGGACCATGGGGAGTGGGTGGTGTGAGGGTTCAAGAGCCTAAGGTCTATTAATACAATTGGAAAGAAAGTCTCAGAAACTGAGGTGCACTTCCTAAGCAGCCCAGCTTGGCATTTAGTTACTCCTGTGGCTGCCACTTGCAACAAATATGGAGTGTGTAGGGGCATTTTTTATAGCGATGAGCCCACTCCAGCTACCTCCCTGCTAGCAAAAATCCAGCCCTGAAACTCAGGGCAAGATAGTGGCACAGTGGTGAGCACTGCTGCCTCGCAATTCCAGGGACCCGGGTTCGATTCCCAGCTTGGGTCGCTGTCTGTGTGAGTTTGCACATTCTCTCTGTGTCTGTGTGTGTTTCCTCTGGATACTCTGGTTTCCTCCCAAAGCCCAAGGATGTGCAGATTAGGTTGATTGGATGTTAAATTAATCCTTAGTGTCCTGGGATGTGGTAGATTAGAGAGATCAGCAGGTAACTAAGTGGGGAAAGGGCCTGGGTGGGATTGATGTCAGTGCAGACTCGATGGGCCGAATGGCTTCCTTCTGCACTGTAGGGATTCTATGATTCAATGAACTGTCTATGCCTCTATCCCCAATTAGCTTGCAATCCAACTTCTCCTAAAAGACCAATTGAGTACAATGACACATTTCCCTGTGCATGGTGGAACATATTACTGCAGATTAACAGCAAAGAGAGTATGAAAAATAAGATCTCTGTGCTGACGGCTAATTACAGTGCCAAGTTTTAAGACTTAAGGCAGTTATGTGCAAATTACAAGTCTGTGATTCAGGAATGTAGCTGGCTGTTTAATAACACCCCTCTACACAGCAACATTCAACATATAGACAGCAGTGGTTAAAAAAAAGTGTTTCCCCACCAACTTCTCAAGGGCAATAAGAGAAGGGCAATAAATGCTGAACCAGTCAGCAATGCCTGTATCCCAACAATGATTGATTTTATAGAAACCGACAGCGTGGAAGAAGGCCATTCCGTCCATCGAATCTGCACTAACCCCATGCATTTACCCCTGCTAATCCCCCTGACACTAAAGGGCAATTTAGCATGGCCAGCGCTGAGGAGGCTGTTGCCGGGCGGGGGTGTGTGTGTGTGATTGTGCAGGAGAGGGAACTGCCTCAGGTGGGGTTGGGAGATCCGCTGGTGAGCGTGTTTTTAAGTGCATTGTACAGTTCTACTTGGAGTTTGTGTACTTGGTCACCACTTTTGTCCTCTCTGACATCGTGTCCTTGGCCAGTTCCCTGTCAGCAGCAGGCGCAGGACGGTCTGGATCTCTCGGGAGCTGATGGTGCCGTGCTTGTCATTATTGGCCAGGTAGGAAGTCTTGCCCGCGGTGTGCTCCAAGATGTCGCTGGTGAATGAGTTCATGACGCTCATGGCCTTGGAGGAGATGCTGGTATCGGGCTGAACTTGCTTCATCATTTTGTAGATGTAGATGGAATAATTTAGGGAAGGCGATGGCCTCGTGGATTTATCGCTAGACTGTTAACGCAGAAACTCAGCTAATGCTCTGGGGACCTGGGCTCAAATCCCCCCACAGCAGATGGTGGAACTTGAATACAATAAAAATATCTGGAGTTAGGAATCTACTGATGAAGATGAAACCATTGTCATAAAAACCTCCATCTGGTTCAGTAAAGTTCTTTAGGGAAGGAAATCTGCTGTCTTCACCTGGTCTGGCCTACATGTAACTCCAGAGCCACAGCAATGTGGTTGTCTCTACTCCTTTTCATTGGTGACTTCTTCTGGCTTTGTTGGCTCCTTCTTGGAAGCTTGGACTTTCTTTTCTTCAGACATGGTAAATGGAGATGGCAGACTTTGATTTGATTTAATTTATTATTGTCACATATATTAGTATACAGTGGAAAGTATTGTCTCTTGCACGCTATATAGAGCATACCATTCATAGAGAAGGAAAGGAGAGCATGCAGAATATAGTGTTACACACATAGCTAAGGTGTAGAGAAAGCTCAGCTTAATATAAGAGTTAGAATACCGTGTGAGGTAGAACTATTGAGAAGTCTGATGGCAGCAGGGAAGAAGCTGTTCTTGAGTCGGTTGGTACGCGACCTCAGACTTTTGTATCTTTTTCCTGACAGAAGAAGTTGGAAGACTGTGTGTCTGGAGTGAGTGGGGTCCTTAATTGTGCTGGGTGCTTTTCCAAGGCAGCAGGATGGGAGGCTGGTTTGCTCGATGGACTGGGCTACATTCATGACCCTTTGTAGTTTCTTGTGATTTTGGGCAGAGCAGAAGCCATACCAAGCTGTGATACAACCAGAAAGAATGCTTTCTATGTAAAAGTTGGTGAGAGTTGTAGTGGACGTGCCAGATTTCCTTAGTCTTCTGAGAAAGTAGAGACGTTGGTTCTTAACTATAGTGTTGGCATGGGGTGGCCAGGACAGGTTATTTGTGATCTGGACACCTAAAAACTTAAAGCTGTTGACCATTTCCACTTCATCCCTGTTGATGTAGACGGGGCATGTTCTCCACTATGTCTCGTGAAGTCGTTGACTACCTCCTTCATCACAGAATAAGGGACTGGAAAATCTGCCCAAATGAGTGCCTTCCTTATGATTTGCTCTGTTACTGACTTCCACCTCTAACTGAACCTTTACAAATACTCCCTGCTATATTTTTCTGTATCATTTGGAACAGTGGCTATATTAGGATCAGTAATAAAGAAGAAATGTGATCCGCATTTTTATCCTTTATCTCTCTCTTCAAGTCTGTCAAAAGGCACCTTCCTATTAACAGTGAAATTAAAGGATTGATAACATTTTGAATAGGGAATATAACATTGACACTGTACCCAAATTATTTTATAATAGTAAATTAGATAAAACCAGAAAACCATGTTGCAGGGACAGCATTCCTCCCTAGTGCAAAATTATTTGATGAAAGATTTCCCACAACTTTGCACTGAAATATTTCCCAGTAAGAAGTCTCACAACACCAGGTTAAAGTCCAGCAGGTTTTTTTGGAATCACGTGATGAATGAGCAGCAATCTGAAAGCTCGTGATTCCAAATAAACCTGTTGGACTTTAACCTGGTGTTGTGAGACTTCCTACTGTGCCCATCCCAGTCCAACGCTGGCAACTCCACATCATGAAATACTTCCAACTTGGTTATTTTAAATAAATTGAATATTTTAGTGGGAAACGTTGTCCTGAAAAGATTGACCGTGACCTTTTACTAAGAGGAAAAATCATATGATTGAAGGTGAATTAAATAAGATTCAGCACGAAATGAGCTACTTCTATTAAGGCTTCAAACAAGTCAAAAGCTCCTCATTACTCCCCTGTACAAGAGCTGGTCTGCAGGGAGGTTTTGCCCTTCATCCAGCATGGATAATCCCCATGCCCCGTTTGAGCAGCCATTTCAGTCTCAGGCCGGTACAGAAACTACATCAATGTCAGACTGAAGAAGTCTTGCTTTATGTATTAGAGGGATCCAGCACATTAAGGGTTAACCTGGGACTGAGTACAATACTGTCTGCTGCTGAAGTCACCTGACCTAGACCTGACTTAGGTCAGCAGTGTCGAGGTACGGCTGGAATATCTGGCCCCCGCCATGGTGGGTTACCCTCCGGAAAATGCAGTGAAGCATTCAAATGTCTATTGACTTTGGCAGGGCTGGAAGATCCCATCAGTGGAAGTGCTCAGAAAATTCCGGCCTAGTTGGCAACCATAGAATCCTCCAATGCAGAAGGAGGCCACTTGGCCCATCGAGTCTGCACTGAACACAATCCCATCCAGACCCTGTCCCCATAACGCCATGTATTTACCCTAGCTAGTCCCCCTGACACTAAGGGGCAATTTAGCATGGCCAATCAACCTCTCTTGCACATCTTTAGACTGTGGAAGGAAACCAGAATACCCAGAGGAAACTCACACAGATATGCGGAGAATGTGCAATCTCCACATAGACAGGCTGGAATTGAACCCGGATCCTTGGCATTGTGAGGCAGCAGTGCTAACCACTGCGCCACCGTACCACAACATGTAAGGGCATGCCATGGAGTCCCCTCCATAGCTGTACCCTCTATTGCAAATATGTACATAGTTCAGTAATGTTCATATGTAATGTACGTAGTTCTGTAATGCTTGGTAATGTCTACAAGGCTGCTTGATGGTGTCCAAGTCATACACACCATATGGAGTGAGAACCCAACAAAATACTTTAAATCTGGTATGAGATATTTCCAACTATATCATGACCTTCCATACAAAAGACATCATTGATTGAGACCTGTACAGGCAGACAGGTAATCTGGACCATCAAACAGCGTCAAGCACTGGATGTCTGCAATCTGGTTTTCCGTCTGATGTAGAACCATACACACACCCCTACACACACACAGAACTAGAGCTAGTTCTGCACCCCTTAGAGACAGATGGCAAAGATATGGGGACTGAGGGTGACACATTGGCACAGTGGTTAGCACTGCTGCCTCACAGCGCCAGTGACCCTGGGTTCGATTCCAGCCTAAGGTCACTGTCTGTGTGGAGTTTGCACATTCTCCCCATGTCTGTGTGGGTTTCCTCTGGGTGCTCTGGTTTCCGCCCACTGTCCAAAGCTGTGCAGGTTAGGTGATTGTCCACGCTTGATTGCCCAGTGGCATCCCAGGATGCATTGGTTAGGTGGATTAGTGGGGGTAAATGCATGGGATTACAGTGATAAGGCGGGGTGTTGGGCTTGGGTAAGATGCTCTGTCATAGCGTCGGTGTAGACTTGATCATAGAATCCTATAGTGCAGACGGGGGTCATTCGGCCCATCAAGTCTGCACCGACCACAATCCCACCCCGGTCCTATCCCTGTAACCCCATACATTTACCATAGCTAGACCCCCAACACTAAGGGGCAATTTAGTGTGGCGAATCCACCTATCCTGCACAGTGTTGGACTGTGGGAGGAAACTGGAGCACCCGGAGGAAACCCACGCAGGCACGGAGAGAATGTGCAAACTCCACACGGACAGTGACCTGAGGCGGTAATTGGAGCTGGGTCCCTGGTGCTGTGAGGTAACAGTGCTAACCATTGTGCCACTGTGCCACCCTAATGGGCCAAATGTACTGTAGGGATTCTATACTACAGATGAAAACAATTGTTTGGAAGTAGTTGGCAAAAGAGTGACGTACCCAGAATTTCATTACGCAGCTCCTCAGTAATAACATTTATATCATCTGGATTCACATAATACAGGCGCCTTTCTGGTGGCTCACTGGCTGCAGCCTTCAGTTCAATATAATTGCCCCTGCCTGTGCTGACAATGAAAATTGTAACCCCGAGATCCTTGAGGAGCTGGGTGGGCCCTAATATATCATCTGATGATATCCCGTCAGTCAGCCACACCAGGACCTTTGGGATATCCGGCCTGGCACCAGCTTTCTGTGTGAACATGGTGTCTTTGGCATGTATCAATGCCTTGCCCGTGTTGGTGTCTCCCAGTTTCTGTTCCATTCTGTGAAGAGCCCCCTGGAGATCAGTATTCGATGTGTACTTATTGAATGGAAACTCCAACATGGGATTGTCACTGATGTGCATAAAGCTGACCTGCACATCTCTGGGGCCTATGGTGAAAGGCTTCAGTAAATCGACAACAAACATTTTCAGCTGGGTGAACTCATAGGGCAAGATGCTTCCGGAACTGTCCATCAGGAAGAGAAGATCTCCCTCTACATCCTCTATAGAGTACTCAATCCCTAAAGGAGAGGAGAAAACGACAGATTAAATTAGGATAAAGCTTTTACTGTCCACCGAACTTTGTTTGCTGCTTCAATTATTTCATTAGTGTCACAAGTAGACTTACATTAACACCACAAGTAAGTTACTGTGAAAATCCCTTAGTTGCCACACTCCCCTAGTTGCCTGTTCAGGTACACGGAGGGAGAACTTGGCATGACCAATGCACCTAACCAGCATGTCTTTCGGAGTGTGGGAGGAAACCAGAGCATCCAGAGGAAGCCCACGCAAGACAGAGAGAGAACTCCTGCGCAGACTCCGCAGAGACAGTGACCCAAGCTGGGAATCAAACCCGGGTACCTGGCGCTACCCACTGTGCCACTGTGCTGCCCTATTCTCTGCCTAGGTGCTACCTGACCTGCTCGGTGTTCCAGCATTTTATTGTGGATAAACTCTGATGTTTGCACAATGTAAGATTCTATTTTCAAATGGTATAAATGACTCATGAATTCAAACATTGAGATGGGAGAATGGACTTGAAAAGCTACAGGTTACAAATCAGAACGTGTTATCTGGCATTCTTTGTGATCATTCATGAGTCCAGTTCTTGGAGCACGACAGGCAATTTCGATGATCCTACCTCCAGAATGATATTGATATGTTAGATAGAATATAGAGAGTGATTTCAGGTTTTAGGGGAGTTTATTCATTCTTGGGATCATACTTCATTGTCAAGGCCAGAGTTTATTGCCCATCTTTAACTGTGCACCAACAGCACTGTTACATGGAGGGGGGAGGGGGGTTCTGTGACTTTGACCCAGTGGTATTGAAGGAACATGGATACATTTCCAAGTCAGAATGGTGTGTGGGAAACTGTAAGCAATGATGTTCCCATTAATCTGCTGCCCTTATTATTCCAGACAGTAGGGATTGTTGGATTTGATGAAGGGATCTTGGCAAATTGCTGCAGATGGTGGAGAGCATCAAGTTTCTAGGTGTCCAGATCGCCAATAACCTATCCTGGTTCATCCATGCTGACGTTATAGTTAAGAAAGCCCACCAATGCTTCTGCTTTCTCAGGAGGTTAAGGAAATCCAGTATGTCTGCGACAACTGTCACCAATTTTTACAGGAGTGGTACGGCTCCTGCTCTGACCAAGGCTGCAAGAAACTACAGAGGGTTGTGAACGTAGCTCAGTTCATTACGTAAACCAGCCTCTCATTCATTGATTCTGTTCACACTTCCTGCTGCATCGTGAAAGCAGCCAGCATAATCAAGGACCCCATGCACCCTGGAGATTCTCTCTTCCACCTTCCTCATTGGGAAAAAGATACAAAAGTCTGGGATCACGGAACAACCAACTCAAGAACAACTTCTTCCCTGCTGCTATCAGACTTTTGAATGGATCTAACTTATACTAAACTGATCTTTCTGTATACCCTAGCTATGACTGTAACAGTATATTCTGCACCTCATCCTTTCCTTCTCCCCTCTGTACTCTATGAATGGTATGCTTTGTCTGTGGCAAGCAAGAAACAATATTTTTCACTGCACGTGTGACAATAATAAATCAAATCAGAGCAATCAAATCAGTGCATCTTGTGGATTGTAGTCGCACAAGCAGATAGTGGAAGGAGTGATTGATTTAGGTGGTCAATGGGTTGTGCACCAAGCTGGCTGCTTTGTCCTAACTAAGATACCAAGAGAGGTGACTAAACCTATTTCTGCTGGAGAAAATACTGGGTGGGATTTTCTGGCCATTCCGGTGATCTTCTGGTCCTGCTGACGTGAGCCCCGCTGCAGGTTCCTCGGTTGAGGGGGTGATAGGGGTTGGAGTAAATGGGATATCCCATTGTCAACAATAGTATCTGGAATTAAGAGTCTAATGGTGACCATGAAACCATTGCCGATTGTCAGAAAAACCCATCTGGTTTATTAGTGTCTTTTAGGGAAGGGAATGTGCCATCCTTACCCAGTCTGACTGACATGTGACTCCAGAGCCACAGTGGTTGACTCTCAACTGTCCTCAGGCAGCTAGGGATGGGCAATAAATGCCCCATGTCCCACAAATGAATAAATGAAAAAGGTCTCACCTACAGTGGGCCACCTCTGATGCAGCGAAACACACCTCAGGGAATGATAAAAATCTCACTCATTGATTGGAGGCATGCTCCAGGTTTTTAAGATAAAAAATGAGGAAGAGATGGAAAGAAATAACGATCGCAGGAATGCCAGAGTGGGGGGTCATAACAGCAAAAATTCACAAGCCCGGATTAACATTTAGATGAAACTTTCTCCCCCCTGCAGCCTAGTGGGTAGGAATCATATTTTGGGAGAGTTGATTTGTGGCCAATTAGCTTCTTTAAATGGAATGGGATTTATGTTCCTTGGAGCGATTGCCACTGGGGAGATGTTAAAAATGTTTCTTGATTTTCTATGGCTCAGTGGAGATAGGGAAAGGTATCTGGCAGCTCTACAATGAACAGGAGATGTTTTCAGGCTAAAGTATTGAAAAAAACAATCAGAATAGATTCTGGATGGAGTGACAAGGTTATATATTTTGGGTTGCACTAGAGATTCTCATTGGTCCAGCATCACTTTAAGAAAATGGGCAGCACAGTGGTTAGCACCGCTGCCTCTCAGCGCCGGGGACCCGGGTTCAATTGTAGCCTCGGGTCACTGTCTATGCGGAATCCGCACGTTCTCCCTGTGCCTGCGTGAGTTTCCTCCGGGTGCTCCGGTTTCCTCCCATAGTCCAAAGATGTGTGGGTTAGGTGGATTGGCCATGCTAAATTGTCCCTCAGCATGAGGTGGACGAGCAAGGTAAATATGGGGATAGGGCCTGGGTGGGATTGTGGTCGGTGCAGGCTTGATGGGCCAAATGGCCTCCTTCTACACTGTAGGGATTCTATGAATGCATGCCTCTCTCTCTCTCAATGACCACACCCCAGAGGATTCTCACGTGGCAGAGAAAGAGGCCCTTCAGTCCATCATATGTGTGCTGTCCATCAATCACTTATCTACTCTAATCCTTGTGCTCTGTCGGGATTCTATGATTCTATGAAATCATGTGTTCACCTTTACTGCCTGATATCTAGTCATGTGATAGTGAAGACCTTCCATTCTGAGTAATCCCTTTGCCCTGCATAACATTGAGCATGCCCCAAAGTGCCTTTCTCCTGATTTTAACAAGATGGTCGCTTAAACATTAAAGTGTGTAGGCCGGATATAGAATATAGAACTAAACAGGGTGTGATTTTCAGTGAAACTTAAGTTCTCTCACACTGCACCACACAACATGTCACTTTACCCCGTTAACGCTGTCAGTGTCGATTGGCTACCCCAGCCTAGGTGATCCTTACCCTGTGGTATTGGTCGTAAAGGGATGATTGCTATGCTTAGCCACCTGGCTCTCGCAGGTCGATTTGACAACAAGAACAGAAGCATTCCTGACAGCTTTCAAATTCAACCTCGAGATGTATGCCTTTGTTTGAGTGTGAGAGGAAGCCAACAAGCTGACTGTGAACCTTGCCTCCCTTGTGCCAGGTATTGAGAGATTGAGCTGTCAATCAAATCAGTCACCTCCCATGAGAAACCTTAGCCCCATTTTAATGGCCTGCTCAAATGCGACAAACGTTCATAAATTCATAAGATATAGGAGCAGAATTTGGCCATTCGGCCCATCGAGTCTGTTCCGCCATTCGACCATGGCTGATATGTTCCTCATCCTCATTCTCCTGCTTTCTCCTCATAACCCTTCAACCCATTACCAATTAAAAATCTATTTAACTCCTCCTCACTGTCCCAGTATCCACCACACTTTGGGGCAGCGAATTCAACAGATTCACAACCCTTTGGGAGAAATAGTTTCTCCTCAACTCTGTTTTAAATTTGCTAACCCTCATCCTAAGACTATGATCTCTCATTCTAGTGTGCCCCACAAGAGGAAGCATTCGCTCCATGTCTACTTTATCCATACCTTTAATCATCTTATGTACCTCAAACCCCTGTTGTGCTCAGTGGAAGGAAATGTTTCCCAGAGTTCACCCAACATCTTCTCTGAAATGTACAAATGAACCCCATTGTCTCAAACTGATGTGGTATTAGAGAAATGCAGTTCTGTTAGTCCTGGCTAGTCAGTTCGAATTCCACTTTCCTCAATAGCTTGTGTATTGTACGATTAACCATTTTCATGCTGTATTTGGGGTGGTGTGGCGGCACAGTGGTTAGCACTGCTGCCTCACAATGGTGGGGAGCTGGGTTCAATCCCAACCTCGGGTCACTGCCTGTGTGGAGTCTGCACATCCTCCCAGTGTCTGCATGGGTTTCCTCCCATACTCCAAAGATGTGTGGGTTAGGTTGATTGGCCATGCTAAATTGCCCCTTAGTGTCGGGGGACAGTGTAGGTTCAATACATGGGGTTACAGGGATAGCATCTGGATGGGATTGTTGTCAGTGCAGGCTCTATGGACTGAATGGCCTTTTTCTGCACTGTATGGATTCTATGATTCTATGAATTGGAAACAAATAATCTGAAATAGTCACACCACGCAAGCGCTAGGCAGTGACCATCTCCAATAGGAGAGAATCTAACCATTGCTCCTTGACATTCAGTAACATTACCATCGCTGAATCCCCTACTATCAACATCCTGGGGGTTACCATTGACTAGAAACTAAACTGGACTAGTTATATAAATGTGTGGCTGCAAGAGTAGATCAGACACTGGGAATTCTGCAGTAAGTAACTCACCTCCTGACTCCCTAAAGCCTGTCTACAAAACACAAGTCATGAGTGTGATGGAATACTCTCCACTTGCCTGGATGAGTGCAGCTCCAACAACACCCACGAAGCTTGACATTATCTGGGCTTAATTAGCTTAATTAGCATCTGATTCATCACAGAACGGTCATCCTTCCAGTGCTGACACACACCGATGGCAGAATGCATCACCTACCAGATGCAATGCACCAAGGCGCTTTGGACAGCACCTTCCAAATCTGTGACCTCTACCACCTAGAAGGACAAAGGCAGCAGATGTATGGGAACACAATCACCTGCAAGCTCCTCTCCAAGTCAAACACCATCCCAATTTGGAAATATACCACTTTTTTTTGCTGTTGCTGGGTAAAAAAATCCTGGAACTCCCTCCCCAACAGCACTGTGGGTGTACCCACACCACATGGACTGCAGCAATTCAAGAAGGCAGCTCACCGCCACCTTCTCAAGTATAATTAGTGATGTTCACTTAGCCAGCAATGCCACACAGAATCAAAAAATCCGTACATTGCAGAAAGAGGCCATTCAGCCCATCGAGTCTGCATCACATCTCTGTCAGAGCATCCCAGCCAGGCCCTATCCCCACAAATTTGACCAGCTAATCCACCTAACCTAAACAAACTTGGGACACTAAGGAACAATTTAGCATAGCCAGTCCACCTAACCTGCACTTCTTTCAGACATCTGAGGTCAGAATTGAACTCAGGTCCCTGGCGCTGTGAGGTAGCAGTGCTAACCATTGCACCACCTTGTCGCCCGACATCTCAGAAATGAATAAAAAAAATTATACCTGACACCAAATAGTCAATGAATTTGGAAGACTGATAACTGACTGGCTTTACTTGTCCTGGGTTTCCCTCTGTCTTTATACAGTAAGCTGATGCATGGGTGGGGGGTGGTAACAGCTTCTGTAAATGATCCTGCAGTAGTTGCCATTATTAATTCCCATTCAAAAGAGCTTGGTGTGTACAGTCAATGCGACAATTACACCACAATTGCAGCTGTCGCTAATTACTTATTTATAAAAGCCAGACGTTACTGTGCACTTAACGATGTTGTTGAATACACAGTGCTGCTTTCGTAAAGTGCTAAGCAAGAATTTTTGGGATGTCTTTTCTCTCTCATTCAAAAGGACAAAACAGAAAGGCATACCGCACAGTGGCACAGTGGTTAGCACTGCTGCCTCACTGTGCCAGAGACCAGGTTTCGATTCCCGACCTGGGTCACTGTGCAGAGTCTGAACGTTCTCCCTGTGTCTGCGTGGGTTTCCTCCAGTTTCCTCCCACAGTCTATAAGCTGTGCTGGTTAAGTGCTAAGTTCTCCCTCAGTGTATCTGAACAGGTGCCAGAGTGCGGTGACTAGAGGATTTTCACAGTAACTTCATTGCTGTGTTAACGTAAGCCTACTTGTGACGCTAATAAATAAACTTAGGATTAGAAAAATGATTAAGTCAACAATCGACAGCATCAGAACTGACGTGTTAACTCAGTTCCTCTCTCCACACATGCTGCCTAACCTGGTCAGCATTTTCTGATTTGATTTTGGAGTTCTCCCAGCATCCTGGCCAATATATATCCCTCACCCAACATTATTAACACTGATTACCTGGCCACTTATCTCATTGCTGCTTGTTGGTACCCTACCATTCATATATTGAATGTGAAGGCATCTTGAAGGGAATTGCTTGATAGAGCAGACGCAGCACGGTTTCATTAAAGGGAAGTCGTGTCTGACAAATTTACTGGAGTTCTATGAGGATGTGTCTAGGGTGGTGGATAGAGGAGAGCCGGTGGATGTGGTCTTTCTAGATTTTCAGAAGGCGTTTGACAGAGTACCTCACAAGAGGTTATTGCAGAAGGTCGAGGGACATGGAGTTGGGGGTAGGGTGTTAGCGTGGATAGAGGATTGGTTGTCAAATAGGAGGCAGAGAGTGGGGGTCAACGGGTGCTGTTCGGATTGGCGGATGGTGACTAGTGGAGTGCCCCAGGGGTCGGCGCTGGGGCCTCAGCTTTTTACCATTTATATAGATGATCTGGAGGAGGGAACCGAGTGTAGGGTGTCGAAATTTGCTGATGACACCAAGATTGGGGGAACGGCAAATTGTGCGGAGGGTGTGGAGAGTCTGCAGAAGGATCTAGATAGGCTGGGCGAATGGGCCAGGAAATGGCAAATGGAATTTAATGTTGGCAAGTGTGAGGTGGTCCACTTTGGTAGGAAGAATGGTAGGAAGGACTATTACTTACGGGGCGAAAAACTGCAGCAGGCGATGGTGCAGAGGGACGTCGGGGTCCTTGTGCATGAGTCGCAAAAACCCAGCTTGCAGGTGCAGCACGTGGTCAGGAAGGCAAATGGGATGCTGGCCTTCATAGCGAGGGGGATTGAATATAAAAGTAGGGAGGTCTTGCTGCAGTTGTATAGGGCATTGGTGAGGCCACAGCTGGAGTACTGTGTGCAGTTTTGGGCGCCGCACCTGCGCAAAGATATTTTGGCCTTGGAGGGAGTGCAGAGGAGGTTTACTAGGCTGATACCGGAGTTGAGGGGGTTGAGCTATGAGGAGAGGCTGAATAAACTGGGCTTGTACTCGTTAGAGTTTAGAAGAATGAGGGGAGATCTCATTGAGACGTATAAGATGATGAATGGGATGGATAGGATAGAGGTGGAGAGACTCTTCCCGCTCAAAAAAGACAGTAGGACTAGGGGGCACAGCCTCAAGATAAAAGGGGGGCGGTTTAGAACGGAGTTGAGGAGGAACTTCTTCACTCAAAGGGTGGTGAATCTCTGGAATTCTCTGCCCGTTGAAGTGGTGGAGGCTGCCTCGCTAAATATTTTTAAGACGTGGGTTGATGGGTTTTTGATAAGAGAGGGGATTAAGGGTTATGGGGAGAGGGCGGGAAAGTGGAACTGAGCAGCGACAGATCAGCCATGATCTTATTGAATGGCGGGGCAGGCTCGAAGGGCTAGATGGCCTACTCCTGCTCCTATTTCTTATGTTCTCATATTGGTTGCCTGTCTGCTTACCACCCTCACTGCTGCTTAAAAGTACTTAATTGACTGTGAAACACTTTGAGATCTCCTGAGGCTGCATAGGTGCTGTATAAATCCAAACTTCTTTCAATCTGCACACTATTAAAACCAGAATATAGTATGTGATGTTTATAATAAACCGTTAAGGGATAACAGTATGACATCACTGGTAGGAAAGTCTGTCATGTGATCCAGTCTCAGTTGCACTTTGGCCTGTGAGCAGACACACACCACAGCACACACAGCTCTACTGCTGATGTCATCACGTTTTCTATCTTTGAATAGCTGTTCTTATTTGCCAAGTGTAAATAAATGAACTCTCAATGTCTTTCCCCAATGCCTCATGAATGGATTGGTGCTTTTACAACCTTATAAAATCACACGAATGTTATGGTGGGATTCAGTACTTTGATGAAGGCTCGGGTTTTGGGAGAGGGGTGGGTCATGTCATCCTTTTCACTGTGATTCCCCCCCCACCCTCTCACAATCATGTCCACTGTATCTCGTGCAGACCGCAGCCAGGTTCACTTCCCGTAAATCCTAGTCTGGCAGGGGGCCAGACAGCTGCAACATTGGGTTAAACGTTCGCCAAGTGGCCTTGAAGAAAACACAAAACTCGCAGCTGTAGTTTAATGAAATAAAAATGAAATGAGTAAATGCGGTAGTCAGCATTCCGAGTGGGGACATGCAAACCAGGTTTGATAGTAACACGAGCTGATAGTGAGGCTGACTAACAAAAGATTAATGTTTGGCCCTGGGCAGTGCGTAAATACCCGAGAAGTGATTCTATTGTGCTTGATGTGCAATAATACATGATTCATTCAATCTGACACAGTCTTACAGCTAACACCATGGATCAAAGACAGGCACTCCCAGCACATGCAATCTAGTTAGCAGCACCTCCTGGTTAGGATGTAGCAGGACAGGTACAGCACTGGTCTGGATGCAGCAGGACAAGTACAGCACTGGTTAGGATGTAGCAGGACAGGTACAGCACTGGTCTGGATGCAGCAGGACAGGTACAGCACTGGTTAGGATGTAGCAGGACAGGTACAGCACTGGTTAGGATGTAGCAGGGCAGGTACAGCACTGGTTAGGATGTAGCCGCGCAGGTACAGCACTGGTCTGGATGCAGCAGGACAGGTTCAGCACTGGTCTGGATGCAGCAGAACACATACAGCACTGGTTAGGCTGCAGCAGGACAGGTACAGCACTGGTTAGGATGTAGCAGGACAGGTACAGCACTGGTCAGGATGCAGAGGATAGGTACAGCACTGGTCAGGATGTAGCAGGGCAGGTACAGCACTGGTCAGGATGCAGAGGATAGGTACAGCACTGGTCAGGATGCAGCAGGGCAGGTACAGCACTGGTCAGGATGCAGCAGGGCAGGTACAGCACTGGTCAGAATGTAGCAGGGCAGGTACAGCACTGGTTAGGCTGCAGCAGGACAGGTACAGCACTGGTTAGGATGTAGCAGGACAGGTACAGCACTGGTCAGGATGCAGCAGGACAGGTACAGCACTGGTTAGGATGCAGCAGGACAGGTACAGCACTGGTTAGGATGCAGCAGGTCAGGTACAGCACAGGTTAGGATGCAGCAGGTCAGGTACAGCACTGGTCAGGATGCAGAGGATAGGTACAGCACTGGTCAGGATGCAGCAGGGCAGGTACAGCACTGGTCAGGATGCAGCAGGATAGGTACAGCACTGGTCAGGATGCAGCAGGGCAGGTACAGCACTGGTCTGGATGCAGCAGGATAGGTACAGCACTGGTCAGGATGCAGCAGGGCAGGTACAGCACTGGTCTGGATGCAGCAGGATAGGTACAGCACTGGTCTGGACGCAGCAGGATAGGTACAGCACTGGTCAGGATGCAGCAGGACAGGTACAGCACTGGTCAGGATGCAGCAGGACAGGTACAGCACTGGTCAGGATGCAGCAGGACAGGTACAGCACTGGTTAGGATGCAGCAGGACAGGTACAGCACAGGTTAGGATGCAGCAGGTCAGGTACAGCACTGGTCAGGATGCAGAGGATAGGTACAGCACTGGTTAGGATGTAGCAGGTCAGGTACAGCACTGGTCAGGATGCAGAGGATAGGTACAGCACTGGTCAGGATGCAGCAGGGCAGGTACAGCACTGGTCTGGATGCAGCAGGATAGGTACAGCACTGGTCTGGACGCAGCAGGATAGGTACAGCACTGGTCAGGATGCAGCAGGACAGGTACAGCACTGGTCAGGATGCAGCAGGACAGGTACAGCACTGGTTAGGATGTAGCAGGACAGGTACAGCACTGGTCAGGATGCAGCAGGACAGGTACAGCACTGGTTAGGATGCAGCAGGACAGGTACAGCACTGGTTAGGATGCAGCAGGTCAGGTACAGCACAGGTTAGGATGCAGCAGGTCAGGTACAGCACTGGTCAGGATGCAGAGGATAGGTACAGCACTGGTCAGGATGCAGCAGGGCAGGTACAGCACTGGTCAGGATGCAGCAGGATAGGTACAGCACTGGTCAGGATGCAGCAGGGCAGGTACAGCACTGGTCTGGATGCAGCAGGATAGGTACAGCACTGGTCTGGACGCAGCAGGATAGGTACAGCACTGGTCAGGATGCAGCAGGACAGGTACAGCACTGGTCAGGATGCAGCAGGACAGGTACAGCACTGGTCAGGATGCAGCAGGACAGGTACAGCACTGGTTAGGATGCAGCAGGACAGGTACAGCACTGGTTAGGATGCAGCAGGTCAGGTACAGCACAGGTTAGGATGCAGCAGGTCAGGTACAGTGCTGGTCAGGATGCAGAGGATAGGTACAGCACTGGTTAGGATGTAGCAGGTCAGGTACAGCACTGGTCAGGATGCAGAGGATAGGTACAGCACTGGTCAGGATGCAGCAGGGCAGGTACAGCACTGGTCTGGATGCAGCAGGATAGGTACAGCACTGGTCTGGACGCAGCAGGATAGGTACAGCACTGGTCAGGATGCAGCAGGACAGGTACAGCACTGGTCAGGATGCAGCAGGACAGGTACAGCACTGGTCAGGATGCAGCAGGACAGGTACAGCACTGGTTAGGATGCAGCAGGTCAGGTACAGCACAGGTTAGGATGCAGCAGGTCAGGTACAGCACTGGTTAGGATGCAGCAGGTCAGGTACAGCACTGGTCAGGATGCAGAGGATAGGTACAGCACTGGTCTGGATGTAGCAGGTCAGGTACAGCACTGGTCAGGATGCAGCAGGATAGGTACAGCACTGGTCAGGATGCAGCAGGGCAGGTACAGCACTGGTCAGGATGCAGCAGGATAGGTACAGCACTGGTCTGGACGCAGCAGGATAGGTACAGCACTGGTCAGGATGCAGCAGGATAGGTACAGCACTGGTCAGGATGCAGCAGGATAGGTACAGCACTGGTCAGGATGCAGCAGGACAGGTACAGCACTGGTTAGGATGCAGCAGGGCAGGTAGAGCACTGGTCAGAATGCAGCAGGATAGGTACAGCACTGGTCAGGATGCAGCAGGGCAGGTACAGCACTGGTCTGGATGCAGCAGGATAGGTACAGCACTGGTCAGGATGCAGCAGGACAGGTACAGCACTGGTCTGGACGCAGCAGGATAGGTACAGCACTGGTCAGGATGCAGCAGGACAGGTACAGCACTGGTCAGGATGCAGCAGGATAGGTACAGCACTGGTCAGGATGCAGCAGGATAGGTACAGCACTGGTCAGGATGCAGCAGGACAGGTACAGCACTGGTCAGGATGCAGCAGGATAGGTACAGCACTGGTCAGGACGCAGCAGGACAGGTACAGCACTGGTCAGGATGCAGCAGGTCAGGTACAGCACTGGTCAGGATGCAGCAGGACAGGTACAGCACTGGTCTGGATGCAGCAGGTCAGGTACAGCACTGGTCAGGATGCAGCAGGTCAGGTACAGCACTGGTCAGGATGCAGCAGGACAGGTACAACACTGGTCAGGATGCAGCAGGACAGGTACAGCACTGGTCAGGATGTAGCAGGACAGGTACAGCACTGGTCAGGATGCAGCAGGACAGGTACAGCACTGGTCAGGATGCAGCAGGACAGGTACAACACTGATTACAATGCAGCAGGACAGGTACAACACTGATTACAATGCAGCAGGACAGGTACAACACTGATTACAATGCAGCAGGACAAGCACAGCACTGGTTACAATGCAGCAGGACAGGTACAGCACTGGTCTGGATGCAGCAGGTCATGCACAGCACTGGTCAGGATGCAGCAGGACAGGTACAGCACTGGTCAGGATGTAGCAGGACAGGTACAGCACTGGTCAGGATGCAGCAGGACAGGTACAGCACTGGTCAGGATGCAGCAGGGCAGGTACAGCACTGGTCAGGATGCAGCAGGACAGGTACAGCACTGGTCAGGATGCAGCAGGGCAGGTACAGCACTGGTCAGGATGCAGCAGGATAGGTACAACACTGATTACAATGCAGCAGGACAGGTACAGCACTGGTCAGGGTGCAGTAGGACAGGTACAACACTGATTACAATGCAGCAGGACAGGTACAACACTGATTACAATGCAGCAGGACAGGTACAACACTGATTACAATGCAGCAGGACAAGCACAGCACTGGTTACAATGCAGCAGGACAGGTACAGCACTGGTCTGGATGCAGCAGGTCATGCACAGCACTGGTCAGGATGCAGCAGGACAGGTACAGCACTGGTCAGGATGCAGCAGGACAGGCACAGCACTGGTCAGGATGCAGTAGGACAGGTACAGCACTGGTTACAATGCAGCAGGACAGGTACAGCACTGGTTATGATGAAGAGTAAAGTTCCAACCACACTCCCTGACACATGCTCACAGCTCAGGTACAGCACAGGTTAGTTACTGAGTGAAGGATCTTTTACCCTCTTCCATTAAACACTCCCATATCAGGTATAACACTAATATGCTTCAGATCAATGCATCTTACTGTACCTATGTGATGTTTCTAAGGTGGCGACTGCTCCAATTGTATTATTTACAGCAAGGGTTGGAAAATGTATTTCCTGTGTATTTTAATCTGATTTGGTCCATTCCCAGTCTATGATTCACCTCAGTAAAGCATAGAGATGAGGAAGACCATTCAGCCCATCTTAGCTCATTCAATCAGAAAGATCCTAGACTCACTTCTTACAGCATTCAACTGTTTTGTAAAAAGATTCAGGCATTTCCTTTCTCTCCCCTCACTGCCTTTCCTGGATGTCAGCTCCACATGTTGCTCGGTCTTTGAATACAGAAGAATTTCTTGGCCCTTTCCCTAAATTTGCATTTTGCTCACTCAAACATTATTGTTTTGCCCTACTCTCAGGGTAAAGAAGGAAAGCCTTGCACATATCTCAGGATGTCCCAAGTGACTTTTGAAGAGCAGTCGCTGTTTTAATGTAGGAACCGTGGCAGCCAATTTTGCGCACAGCAAGATCCCACAAACAGCACTGTGATAATGACCAGATATTCTGTTTTTTGTGATGTTGATTGGGTGGCATGGTGGTTAGCACTGCCGCTCACAGCTCCAGGGACCCGGGCTCAATTCCAGCCTCAGGTCACTGTCTGTGTGGAGTTTGCATGTTCTCCCCGTGGGTTTCCTCCGTGTGCTCCGGTTTCCTCCCACAGTCCAAAGATGTGAGGGTTAGGTTAATTGACCCTAGTGTCAGGGGGATTAGCAGGCTAAATGAAGATTCCGGGGATAGGGCCTGGGTGGGATTGTTGTCAGTGCAGACTCGATGGGCCGAATTGTCTCCTTCTGCACTATAAGGATTCTATGAAGGATAGACTATGGCTGGGGCACTGGGAGTGGTGACTGCGCTTGGCAGAAACGGGAAGATGTTCACTAAAGGTTCTTTGCAATCGATTGGGGTTTTTGGGTGAAAACAAACGGCAACCGCTGTTGCCCAGTGTAATGGGGGAAATGGTCTTATCAGGATGGAAGGCCTCTGGAGCAGACTGAGCCAAGAACCTTACAGTACAAACTGTTGGAACCAGCTCTGCTGTTGGGCAAGGAAGGATTTGCTGGAATGCATAGTCGAGTTTGTGTGAAAGTCGGTGGTCAAGTAGCTCAAATCTATGCTATCCGTCTATGCCATTTCTAAAGCATTGGGGGTACACCACCAGAAACATGTAGATGAAGCCTCCAAGAAAGAGATCAAAGACATCCTCAGGACAGGACCTTGCTGGTTTCTGATCCACATCATTGTGAGGCCAGGAAAGTTACTGGACATCTTACTGTTAACTCTTTTATTTGACTGTGACAAATAAATATGTAATTGTTGAAGAAAAACTTCCCCTGCCCCTCTTCAAGATAGCGCCAAGGGATCTCTTATGTCCACAGAGCGTACAAGGCCTTAGTTTAGCATCTGATCTGAGAGGTGGCACCTCCAACAGAGCAATAATCCCTCGTTCGCACAGTGGTTAGAACTGCTGCATTACAGCACCAAGGACCCAGATTCAATTCTGGCCTCGGGTGACTGTCTGTGTGGAGTTTGCATTTTCTCCCTATATCTGTGTGGGTTTCCCCTTGATCTCCTGTTTCCTCCCACACTCCAAAGCTATGTGGGTTAGTTGGATTGGCCAGGCTAAATTGCCCTTTAATTAAATACATTGGGTTAAGCGGGTAGGGCCTGGGTGCACTGCACTGTGGGGAGTCTATGAAGCCCTATCCCCGTAACCCCACATATTTACCCTGCTAATCTTCCTGACATTAAGGGGCAATTTAGCATGGTCAATCAACCTAACCCAAACATCTTTGGAATCCTTGATGCTTGTTGCTTAGTGAATTGTTGGATTGATCATCCTCAAATTTGTCTCCCGATAATTAATCCATTATTTTATCTTTAATTGAATGGGTCACTCGTTGCCTGTTGTTAAATACGGGCAGTATGTCATGGTTTTTTCCAATCTTCTGCAATTTCACGAGTGCTCAGTAGCTCCCTCAATATTGGCCATTAATACTGCATAAGTCTTCGTTCTGGTTTCTTCCAGCACTCTGAGATAAACAGCATTTATCTCCGAGGACTTATTTGTTTCAAGCTCCTTCAGGCTGTCAAGAATAATTTTATTTATCTTGAAGTGATTGATTTTGCTTAGGTTATTTTTGCTTCAGAAGCATGTATAGTGCGTGTCACTCGTCCTGAAGAGTTGAAGGAAGAAATAGTTCAGGATATTTATGACTTGTGTTCATTTTTGGTTTCCAGCCTGTATTAAAGTTTTTGACAACAAATCACTTTAAAATAACATAGAAAAACCCTTTAAAAGCACATTTATTTCTGCCCTGTTATAAGGGGTGGCACAGAATCAGCACTGCTGCCTCACAGCCCCAGGGACCCAGGTTCGATTCCCAACCTCGGGTCACTGTCTGAGTGGAGTTTGCACATTCTCCCTGTGTCTGTGTAGATTTCCTCTGGGTGCTCCAGTTTCCTCCCACAGTCTAAAGATGTGCAGGTGAGATGCTAAATTACCCCTCAGCGTCCCAGGATGCATAGGTTGGAGAGTTTTTAAAAAGAAAATCATTCATGGGACATGGCCGTTGCTGGCTGGCCAGCATTCCTAGTTGCCCTTGAAAGGCAATTGAGAGTCAGCCAGTTTGCCGTGGCTCTGGAGTCACATATAGGCCAGACCAGGTAAGGATGGCAGATTTCCTTCCCTAAAGGACGTTAGTGAACCAGATGGGTTTTTGCGACAATCGTCAGTAGATTCTTAATTCTAGATATTTTTTATTGAATTCAAATTCCACCATCTGCTGTGATGGGATTCAAACCCGGGCCCCCAGAACATTAGCTGAGTTTCTGGATTAATAGTTTAGCGATAATACCACTAGGCGATCACCTCCCCATTAGCAGGGTAAATATGTGGGATTATGGGGATAAGACCTAGGTGGGATTGTGGTCAGTACAGAGTTGACGGGCCAAATGGCTGCCATCTGCACTGTAGGGATTCTATAATTCTATGATACTGGAAAATTCAATTATTTTTACTGATGTGCTTACACACAGCCTCTGTAACCCAATCTTTCTCTACACCCTAGCTACGACTGTAACACTACATTCTGCATTCTCTCCTTTCCTTCTCCCCTACGCACTCTAAGAATGGTATGCTTTATATAACTGTATCCCAATACATATGACAATAATAAATCAAATCAAATCTTTAACCAGCTTTCTCTTTGTATCTCTGATCAAACTTTTATTTTTGTTTTCAATTTCTTAAATATTCAGTGCAGAAGAGGCCCTTTGGCCCATTGAGCCACCCCGACACATTAGAAACACCTGAACTTCCACCAGTACCTGGCCCACAACCCTGAATGTTATGATGTGCTAAGTGCTCATCCATGTACTTTTTAAAGAATGTGAGGCATCCCGCCTCTACCACCCTCCCAGGCAGCACATTCCAGACCGTTACCACCCTTTGGGTAAAAACATTTTTCCTCATATCCCCCCAGACCTTCTGGCCCTCACCTTGAACCTATTTACCCTCGAGACTGACCCTTCAACCCTATGGAGAACAGTTGCTCCTTATCCACTCTGTCCACATCGCTCATAATCACGTACACCTCAATCAGGTTGCCCCTCAGTCATAAAATCATAAATATCATAAAATCATGCATTGTGGAAGAGGCTCTTTGGCCCATCGAATCTGTACTGACCCTTGAGAAATACCTGAACTCCCACCTAATCCCATTTATCAGCACTTGGCCAATAGCCCAAATGATAATAAAGAATCATTTTTGGGGTGACAAATTGCAACTAATTGAGCAATGAGGGCTTAGTGTTCAGGTCTCCGCAGTTTGCAATCTATATCAATGACTTGGATAAGAGGACTAAGTTTAATATACATAAGTTTGCTGATGATACAAAGCTGGATGAAAAAGTAAGCTGTGAGGAGGACACATAGTGACTGCAAAGGGGTGGAGACCAATTAAGTGGTTAAGCAAGAATCTGGTGGTTGGAGTGTAATGTGGTAAGAAAACTGGAAAAGCAGATTATTAAGAAGAAGAGGCAGACTGGTAAATGAGAACATAAGAACGTAGGGTGGCATGGTAGCACCGTGGTTAGCACTGCTGCTTCACAGCGTCAGGGACCCGGGTTAGATTCCCAGCTTGGGTCACCATATGCGTGGAGCTTGCATGTTCACCTTGTATCTGCATGGATTTCCTTTGGTTTCCTCCCTCATTCTGGTTTGGTGCATTGACCCAAACAGACGCCAGACTGTGACGACTAGGGGAATTTCACAGTAACTTCATATAACTTCCCGTGTTAATGTAAGCCTTACTTGTGCCTAATAAATAAACTTCAAAGCACTAGGAACAGGAGAAGGCTACCTGGCCTCTTGAGCCTTCTCTGGCATTCAATAAGATCATGGCTGGACTTTTCGTAGACTTTTCTGCTCCAACGAAAACAACCCAAGCTTATGCAACCTCTCTTCATGACTTAGATGTTTCATCCCAGGCAGCATCCTGGTGAATCTCCTCTGCACCCCCTTCCAGTGCAATCACATCCTTCCTATAATGTGGTGACCAGATTTGCACACAATAATCTAGCTGTGGCATCACCAAAGTTCGATTCATTCCACTAAACCTAGACTCCGTGCAAAGATTATTTATCCTGTTTATTTATTTCCTGGTTAGTCTGTTAAGCCACTTAAAGTTCACATTTATTTAGACTGAGTTTGTTGATTTTAGAAATGTAACTAATATTCATTCTTTCAGCATTGTACCTACAATGGAATTCCACTTGGCCTCCAGTGAAGTGCTACCCAGCAACCTATCCAAAATTTGTATATTAGTCATTTCTTGAATTGAACCCTTTTATGGTCATAGACAGCTCCTTGATCTACGTAGTTTTGACTTCATGTTGATAGGGAAGCAATGGTCTAGTGGTATTTATAGAATCATAGAATCCCTACAGTGCAGAAGGAGGCCATTCAGCCTATCAAGTCTGCACCGACCACAGTCCCACCCAGGCCCTATTCTCCTAATCCCACGTATTTATCCTGCTAATCCCTTGACACTAGGGTCAATTTACCATGGCCAATCAACCTAACCCACACATCTTTAGACCGTGGGAGGAAACCAGAGCACCTGGAGGAAACCCATGCAGACATGAGGAGAATGTGCAAACTCCACATAGATAGTGACCCAAGGCCGGAATTGAACCTGGACCCCTGGCGCTGTGAGGCAGCAGTGCTAATCACTGTGCCACTCATGACTGTTAAGCCAGAAACTCAGCTAATATTCTGGGGACCTGGGTTTGAATCCTGCCACGGCAGACAGTGGAATTTGAATTCAATTTTAAAAGAATCTGGAATTAAAAATCATGAAACCATTGTCAATTGTCAGAAAAACCCCTCTGGTTCACTAATGTCCTCTAGGGAAGGAAATCTACTGTCCTTCCTGGTCTGGCCTACATGTGACTCCAGAGCCACAGCAATGTAGTTGAGTCTCAATTGCCCTCCAAGGGCAACTAGGGATGGGCAATAAATGCTGGCCGGTATGTGATATCCATGTCCCTCAAATGAATAAAAGAATGAATCAGCAGGCGTGAGGACGGGAAATTGCCAATGCTGTTTAATGACGAGTTATTTTTAATCTTTAATAAATTTGAATAACCATCTTAATCATGGTGTTCATCCACAGACTGGAAACAGGTGGTTACTGCCACTCAGGAGAGCACTTCTAAAGGTATGGTAGGATTATTAGCCGCTGTGACACCGTTTTAGTATTAACTAATTAATAAGAAAATCAATTTTTAAAAATTGTTCTGCCCATTCAGGAAAGGATCAGTCGGCATTCCAGGTGTACATTCCCATAATGTATGAACTTGTGCCTCAGTAGTGGTAGGGGTGACACGGTGGCACCATGGTCAGCACTGCTGCCTCGTGGTGCCAGAGACCTGGGTTCAATTCCAGCCTTGGTAACTGTCTGTGTGGAGTTTGCATTTCCTTCCCATATTTGCTCCGGTTTCCTCTCACACTCCAAAGATTAAAGTTTACTTATTTGTGTCACAAGTCGGCTTACATTAACACCACAATGAAGTTGCTGTGAAAATCCCCTAGTTGCCACACGCTGGCGCCTGTTCGGGTACACTGAGGGAGAATTTAGCATGACCAATGCACTTAACCAGCACATCTTTTGGACTCTGGGAGGAAACTGGAGGAAACTCATGCAGACACAGGGAGAACGTGCAGACTCCACATAGACAGTGACCCAAGCCAGGAATCGAACCTGGGTCTCTGACACTGTGACAGTCCGAGCTACTGTGCCACCTTGCTGCTCCATGTGTGGGTTAGATGGATTGGCCATGCTAAATTGCCCCTTAGAGTCAGCGAGGTTAGCAGGGTAAATACGTGGGGTTATGGAGATGGGACCTGCGTGGGATTGTTAGTGCAGACTTGATGGGCCGAATGGCTTTCTTCTTCACTATAGTGATTCTCTGATTCTAATGGATCATCTGCCATCATGCTCCAGACAACTGATAACTAGTGTGGAGGCCAGTCATTCCTAAACAAAGATTACTGGGATTGTAGTTAGGGGTTCAGGTATTTAAAATTCCAGCAACATCAGCAATGTGTTGGCACTGAGTCTAACCAGGTTTTTAATCTAACCGGCATCCCTCCCCTCCAGTAACCTGCAGTTACGATAAACAAGGAAGCATTCGCAATCGCTGTCTATTAGGGACCACACAACAGCAACTTCCAGTAGACGGAGAACTGAAGGCATTCCTGTTTCTGCGACACACCAGCATGCCCAGCCTGGGTAAGGAACTGCCTGCTTTACTCCCTCTGAACAGCTCCCAGCAGCCGGTGGGATAGAGTGAAGCCGGACGGAAGGAGTTGACCTGGTCCTGAGAGAAAGCTCAGTTACATGGTGCCTCTGCAGAAAGGCAGCTGGGGCAGGCAATAAAACACAGCCCCCTAAGTTCAGGGGATTCCACAGGGGGCCAGTTTGCCAACACTGAGCTGGCACACAGTCCCCTCTAACCCAGAGAAAGGGCACAGATTGGGGCGAGGGGAAATCCAGACAGCCCGGAGAGTGAGGAATCCTTGTGCCCACTCCAGCTGGGGTGGGTGTCGCAGATACAGCTGTAAAACTTTATTCCATTGTAAAACAAAACTCTTTGGAAATGTCCACAAAACGAGTGGAGCGACTCGTTTAAGGTCTCAATTTCTCAATCCAGTTTTATTCTACCTTTGTCCCTTTTTGCCACCGGTTGGTGTGTGTGTAATAGAACGGAATATTCCCCTAATAGGCAGCGACAGAGAGAGCAATCTCCACCCTCCCACTCCACTTTAACCAGATACTCTGCAACATTCCCTATTCAGAAGAGAAAAAAGGAAATACATTTTCACAATTCCCATCTAGTAAACTCTGGGTGAGAAGTGAAATTCATTAAGAATTCTCACAACACCAGGTTAAAGTCCAACAGGTTTATTTGATGGTATACCACAAGCTTGTGGCGTTTACTATCAAATAAACCTGTTGGACTTTAACTTGGTGATGTGAGACTTCTTACTGTGTTTACCCCAGTCCAACACCGGCATCTCCACATCATGAGGAGTGAGATTCCCAGATTTCGGCTGTAGATGCAAATTCCGCTGTGTGTAAACTGGTTTAAAATCACAGAGTTCAGTCCCAACTCCAGTCACTCCCAACTCTGGTCATCCCCCACCCAGTCTGGAGCAACTTACACCTGTCTCCTTCAGCTGCTGTGACCACCTTGAAACTTTTTATCTTAATGATATTCTTATCTGTCAGTCTTCAATGTCCACAAACAGTGTATCTTCCCACGGGGTGATATTTGTCTTTAGGCTTTGAGATATGACTCGATCCTTCACCTGTTTTTAACCGACACCACCCCCCCCCCCCACTTCCTCCCCACACATCCTCTCAGTCCCCCTCCCCAGGGGTCCTGCCTCTTGTGCCCTGGCTCACCTGCTGTCCTGTGTAAGATCCAGACTGCTAGCAGGAAGGATTGCAGACTGATACCTCTGAGTGCGGGCATGGCGATTGCTGCTCTGGGTAGGGAGAGGGGAAACAATCGCTGTCGTCCTTTTTCTTTGCAAAATTTGCTCACATTCTGAAAATGGCAACGAACGGGAAAAGTGGCCGAAGGAAAAGGGGAACAGATCCCGGGCGCCTCTCAAATTGGTCCGCCTCTGCTCCACATTTGCGTGTGTGTGCAGAATTAACCTCGACCGAGAAACTCTCACAATGATTCAGTCTCCCTCTGTGGAGTTAACGCTGAACTTGGAGACACGGCGTCACTCGAAAGCTGGCAAAATGCCGGCACACAGAGAGAGAGAGAGAGAAGTGCTTGAGCAAAGACACAATTTAACCATCTTATCATCTAGTGTCGTTTTGAAGAATGCAAGGGCTCAAAACCCTGGTTACACCTTCAATAACTCGTAACACTCTGTCCCTGCAATCAAAGCTTACAAGGGGCGGAGAGAGGCCACTTCATTCATTGGTGGGACATGGGCCCTTGCTGGCTGGCCAGCAATTATTGTCCATCCCTAGTTGCCCTTGAAGGGCAGTTAAGAGTCGACCACAGTGCTGTGGCTCTGGGGTCACATGTAGACCAGACCAGGTAAAGACAGATTTCCATCCCTAAAGGACATTAATGAACCAGGCAGGTTTTAACGACAATCAACAATGGTTTCATGGTCATCAGTTGATTCTTAATTCCAGATATTATTTATTGAATTCGAATTCCACCTTCTCCTGAGGTGGGATTTGAACCCGGGTCCCCAGGACATTAGCTGGATTAATAGTTTGGTGATAATATCACTAGACCATTGCCTTCCCATTTGAAACATTCTTTTGATTTTATTTGATTTATTATTGTCACATGTATTATGCACTATACAGACAAGGCACACCGTTCATAGAGTACACAGGAAAGGAGAGGGTGCAGAACATAGTTACAGTCATAGTTAGGGTGTGGACAAAGATCAACTCAATGCAAAGTAGGTCCATTCAAAAGTCTAATGGCAGCAGGGAAGAAGTTGTTCTTCAGTCAGTTGGTACATGTTCTAAGACTTTTATATCTTTTTCCTGATGGAAGAAGTTGGAAGAGACTATGTCCGGGGTCCGTGATTAAGCTGGTTGTTTTTCCAAGGCAGTGTGAAGTGTAAACAGTGTCAATTGATGCATAGTTAGTGTCACTGGTCAACATGGCCAGTTCAATATGGAGTGAAAAATATCTCCTGCTGAGTATGGGATGTGGGGTGTCAGAGGCAAGGCCAACACTTGTTGCCCATCCCTAATTACCCTTAAACAGAATGGTTGGCTAGATTGTTTCAGAGGGCAGTTTGACCACATTACTGTGGGTCTCGGGTCACATGTAGGCCAGACCAGGCAAGGATGGCAGATTTCCCTCCCTAAAGGTCTTCAGTGAACCAGATGGGTTTTTAAGATGCTGGACCATAGTTTCAGGCTTCACTGTAAATGTAAAAGAATGAGTGAAGAATGTGCTAATTAGGGGAGAGGGAGAGCTAAGGATTTCCCATGTGTTAAATGCAGCAGTTAGATGTTTTCTGGGTTATGAGGATGGTGGGTGTAAAAGGCATTGACGTGTCCAATCAGCCATGATTGTATTGAATAGTAGAGCAGACTTAATGGGCTGAACGGCCTGCACCTGTTCCTATGTTTCTATGATCTTGGGGAATAGAACATGGTTGGGTCATTAATTGGCCTTTGACATATAGACCAAGTACCAGACTATCCAATATACACATTCCTCGATAGATCACACTGCCTGCCATATTCATAAAGGCACAATAAGCATTGTCCTGGGCCCATGTCTGATATAACCACAGTGTCCTTTGCCCCATGTAAATAAACAGTCCACTGCCCATTTCAGCCTCTCTTTCCAGAATTGACATGCCCTGATTGTAACCAACTGCATTCAGGAAAACAGAATTTTACCACCTCGCCTGCCCCAGAATCAGGGCGGGAGAGTCTCGCAGAACAACATTTCAATTGGCCTGGGGTGGGATCTTATGAGCCTCAGGGGGGTGAGGCGGTAAAATTCCAGCATATATATCAGCTCACTAACAGTTCTTAAAGGGACAGTAAGAGGGCAGCATTAAACAGGTAGACTTGGTAAGTAAAAATACTTCAGTTCTCCTACTTCCAGTGCTGAAGACCCCTGGGTCACTCTTAACTCTCTGATTGGCTCATTCCTCCGGACTCCAGATCATCCTTTCCCTCCCAGGACCTGAGGAGTGCTGCCAGTAAGGAATTGGTCTGAAATCCGGTGCTAATTCACTGGCAAGCCCCCTTAATAACCAGCATTCATCCTGTATTTGGTGCCATATTGAATTGAGTTCTGAGGCTCAGGATTAGGTACAGCTCGGGATTTTCCTCTTCAGAAGCAGGAATCATGTTTGGCTTGAACTGATTCCTAGACCTATGGGTACTATGTGTTAAATAAAAGAATGAGACAGTATGGTGGGCTGCATGGTGGCACAGTGGTTAGCACTGCTGCCTCACAGTGCCTGGGACCGGGGTTCGATTCCCAGCACAGTCATTGTCTGTGTGGAGTCTGGACATTCTCCCCATGTCTGTGCGGGTTTCCTCCAGGTGCTCTGGTTTCCACCCACAGCCCAAAGATGTGCTGGTTAGATGGATTGGCCATGTTAAATTGTCAGGGGGGCTAGCAAGGTAAATACGCGGGGTTATGGGGAAAGGGACTGAGTGGGATTGTGGCCGGTGCTGGCTGGATGGACTGCATGGCCTCCTTCACTGTAGGGATTCTGTGACTCTGTTGATTCTTGAGAATGATCCAAGTATCACCTCATGCGTGGAGTGGAACAGTGAGATAGTGTGCTTGTTACGTGTGGGTGTTTCGCTTTGACAATGTTTTCCACAAAAAGCATTTGAAAAAAAGTTGTACTTTGTGTTTTAAAGCCAACTTGCATTCAGTCAATTTAAAAAACAAACGCACTGACATAAAAGGCATTTAAAATACTAATGAAGGCAGACAAAGGCAAAAGAGAAGAAAACTAATTTTCCAGCGTGGCTATCGGCTCTCAGCTTTTGTGGGGTTTTTTGTTTAAAAGCTTCTTTGTGTGCATTTGTCTCCTTTTTACTGCACCTAACAGCACTGCGGGTGTACCTATACCTCATGGACTGCAGCGGTTCAGGAAGGAAGCCCACCTCCATCTTCTTAAGGGCAATTAGGGATGGGCAATAAATGCTGGTCTAGCCAGCGACACCCGCATCCAGTACCGGAATAAAAAAATATTCTAGTGAGGTTGAACTCATGCCCTATTCAAGTTGGATATAACCCAAGCTCTTGCACTCTAAACCCCTATTAATAAAACCTAGAATAGTGACTGCTTTGTTAACTGTGCTCTCAACCTGTTCTGCCACCTTTACTGATGTATATACGTAGACACCCAGGTGCCTTTAGAATTATACCCTTTGTTTTATAATGTCTCTCCACGCTCTTCCTACCAAAATGAGTCACTTCACATTTCTCTCTGTTGAACTTCATCTGCCACTCCTCTACTCAATCATGACTTGTCTACGTCCTTTTGAAGTTCTAACTATCCTCCTCACAGTCTTTATCTTGTACAACTTACAATTCTGTCTCCTGGTCCTCCTCAATCGATTTAATTGGAACAAGTTCCAAATGGATAAATATCTATCCCAATACAACTATCCTAAATGAGAATCAAATCCCTAGACCAATGAGCCAGCAAGCAATGACTGAAGCAATGGTGGCACAGTGGTTAGCACTGCTGCCTCACAGCTCCAGGGACTCGGGTTCAATTCCTGGCTTGGGTCACTATCTGTGTGGAGTTTGCATATTCTCCCTGTGTCTTTGTGGGTTTACTTCCACAGTCCAAAGATGTGCGGGTTAGGTTGATTGGCCCAGTTGGCTGGACAGCTGGTTAATGATGCCAGCAGCACAAGTTCAATTCCTGAACTGGCTAAGGTTATTCTTGAAGGCCTTGCCTTCTCAACCTTGTCCCTCGCCTGAGGTGTGGTGATTCTCAGGTTAAATCATCACCAGTCAACTCTGCCCCTTAAAGAGGGGGAGCAGCCTATGGTCATCTGGGATTATGGCGACTTTAGCTTGTCTTTTAGTTATCAAGGTAGACAAGAAGAATCGGAACTCCGTATTTTGGAGGTGTAGAATTACAAGTGATCTGATTGAGGTTGACAACATAATGAAAAGGAATAGATTCATAGAATCCATACAGTGCAGAAGGAGGCCATTGAGCCTGCACTGACAACAATTCTACCCAGGCTCTATTCCTGCACCCCACGTATTTACACTGCTAATCCCTCTGACACTAAGGGGGGCAATTTAGTATAAAAGTTGGCAACTTATATTACACCTGTATAAAACCTTTGTTAGATCCCATTTGGAATACTGCATGCAACTCTGGTTGCTACACAACCAGGAGCACATGGGTGCTTTGGAGAGAGTGCAAGGAAGGTTCACCAGGGTGTTGCCTGGCCTGGAGGTCTTTAGCTATGAGGAAAGGTTGGATAAACCTGGATTGTTTTAAAAGAATGGAGGCTGAGGGGAGACCTGACAGAAGTCTACAAAATTATGAGAGGCAGAGACAGGGTGGGTAGTCAGAGGCTTTTTCCCAGCATGGAAAGATTGACTGCAAGGACACGTTGGCACAGTGGTTAGCACTGCTGCCTCACTGCACCAGGAACCCGGGTTCGATTCCTGGCTTGGGCACTGTCTGTGTGGAGTTTGATGTCCTCCATGTGTCTGCGTGAATCTCCTCCAAGTGCTCTGGTTTCCTCCCTTGTTCCAAAGGTGTCCGGGTTAGGTTGATTGGCCATGCTAAATTGACCCTAGTGTCAGGGTGATTGGCAAGGTAAATATGCGGGGTTACGGCATTAGGTTTTGGGTGGGTTTATGATTGGTGCAGACTTGTTGGGCTGAATGGCCTCCTTCTGCACTGTAGGGGTTCTATGAAGAGGTTTAACATGAAAGATGGTAAGTTTAGGGCAGGTGTGTTTTTCACACAGAGGATGATGGGTGTCTGGAACGGACTGCCGGTGATGGCAATGGAAGCAGACACATTAACAACATTCAAGGTGTATGTTGATAGATACATGAATAGGAAGCAAACTGTTTCTGTGCCGTATTGGTCTATGTTCTTTCAGTTTACTATGGTATAATGTCCATGTGGCTTTGAGACTGTGGCCAGAATTTTCTGATCTTGCCCGTGGCTGGGATTCTCCAGTCCTGCTGCAGCGAATGGAATTTAGGCTGAACACCAAATTCTCCATTCTCGCTGGCAGCGTGAACAAGTTTAGAGAATCCTGGCCCATGAGTTGGTCACTTTAGCCATGATAAGATGATGCCAGTGCAATGCTCCCCTACCAAAGGATGTGCAAGTGTTAAGTCAGCTGTCAGTCTGCGGCCGTTGCTTTTACTGCCTCTATGAATGGGAAAGGAGAGAAAAAATGTTTTCCATTCGACAGCCTTGTTTAATGAAACCTACTTCCTGTGTCCTATTTTCATGGACAGACGCAAGTTAAACTATTACTGACGGCACAGAAGAGGAAGCCAGGTCGAAATGCGAAATATTTATAGCTGAATGTGCTGCATCCGCCAGAACTCAGCCACCTGCACCATCAGCTAAGCAGCTGAACTGGAGCTCAGCTCAGCTCAGTGGCCTCGGGTCACCATCTGTGTGTGGAGTCTGCACGTCCTCCCTGTGTCTGCGTGGGTTTCCTCCAGGTGCTCCGGTTTCCTCCCACACTCCAAAGGTGTGCGGTTGATTGATCATGCAAAATTGCCCCATAGTGTCAGGGGGACTAACTAGGGTAAATACATGTGGGTACGGTGATAGGGCTTGGGTGGGACTGTTGTTGGTGTGGGCTCGATGGGCTGAATGACCTCCTTCTGTTCTGTATGGATTCTACGTACCTCAGCTCATGAGGTTCGAACAAGTGACTTTCTGACCCAGCTGAACCACAATAACACTCAAAGGGACAGAGTTGAACAATAAAACACACAGAGGCCCATGCTGGCAAAGGCATTGATTCTGGGAATGGTGAAGGTTAGTAATCGTTATTCAATTCACTCCCAGTGAAAACGTCTCCCTACATGTCTTTCAGCCCATTTTGTCAGCTTAGAAAGAAACTTTGTCAACTTTATTTTTCTGCTGCTCCTATCGTCTCTGTCCTGTACCAGTGCGTTTAAAGAGATGGGCCGGGATTCTTTTGCCCATATGGGATTCTCCAGTCCCGCCGGCAGCACAACCCCCACCCACGGGTTTCCTGCCCGCATGGGGTGACGTCAGTGGGAATTCCCATTGACAGTGGTGGGACTGGAGAATTCTGCTGCTAGCAAACAACACAGCACCTCCCACTGGTGGGAAACACACGGCTGGAAGGCCAGAGGATCTCACCCATCATTCACTTTATGCTGTTTTACCCTCAATCAAGCAACCTCAACAATATTTCTTTGATTTGATTTATTATTGTCACATGTATTAACATACAGTGGAAAGTATTGTTTCTTGCGTGCTATACAGATAAAGCATACCGTTCATAGAGTACTTAGGGGAGAAGGAAAGGAAAGGGTGAGGAATATAGTGTTACAGTCATAGTTAGGGTGTAGAGAAAGATCAACTTAATATAAAGCATGTCCATTCAAAAGTCTGACAGCAGCAGGGAAGAAGCTGTTCTCGAGTTGGTTGGTACATGATCTCAGACTTTTGTATCTTTTTCCTGATGGAAAAAGATGGAAGAGAGAATGTTCCAGGTGCTTGGGGTCTGTGACTATGCTGGCTGCTTTTCCGGACAGCGGGAAATGTAGACGGAGTCAATGGATAGAAAGCTGGTTTGTGTGATGGACTGATCTTCATTCACAACCCTTTATAGTTCCGTGTGGTCTTGGGCAGAGCAGGAGCCATACCAAACTGTGATACAACCAGAAAGAATGCTTTCTATGGAGTAATTGACAAAGGGGGACTCAGAAAAACACTCATTTTATTGTATTCACCATGGGCCTGGAAGTGGCTACAGTTCCTATTGAGGTGGGATCCCGAACTCATTGAGTCATTACAGCTCAGAAAGAGGCTATTCAGCCCATCAGGTCCATGTTGGGTTCTCTGTAGAGTGACTCAATCAACCCCATCCCCCCTCTCTATTCTCATACCCTTGCAAATGCCTACCCAATTGCCATTTGAAATCACTCATCATCATTCTTACCCCCTCCCCTGTTTGTGTTCAGTGCTGCTGTGGGATGTGGGGCTTTGAGGAATGAGGGATGTTCCTCAACCTTCCTTTCAATTACTCCGAGTACTGTGTACAAATAGGTGAGTGTTTTAGCAGCAAGTCTGGTCTTGTACTGAGTGATGTCAGCTCGTTAGAATTTCTACTAATTGGCCCACAGGCAGGAACGACACACACTGTTCTACACACTGTGTCAATAAACCTTTAACTCCCACCTGAATGGCTGGAGAAAAGCTCAACTGAATGTCTCATGGCAACCAGTGTACCAGGCGGCACGGTGGCACAGTAGTTAACACTGCTGCCTCACAGCGCCAGGGACCCAGGTTCAATTCCGGCCTGTGTGCAAAGTTTGCACATTCTCCCCGTGTCTGCGTGGGTTTCCTCTGGGTGCTCCGGTTTCCTCCCACAGTCCAAAGATGTGTGGGTTAGGTTGATTGGATGTGCTAAATTGACCCTTAGTGTCAGGGGGACTAGCAGGGTAAATACACAGAGTTACAGGGATAGGGCCTGGGTGGGACTGTTGTTGGTGCGGGCTCGATGGGCTAAATGGCCTCCTTCTGTTCTGTATAGATTCTACGTACCTCAGCTCATGAGGTTCAAATCCCCGGAGTGGGCTCGAACAAGTGACTTTCTGACCCAGCTGAACCACAATGACACTCAAAGGGACAGACAGAGTCGAACAAAGGCATTGATTCTGGGAATGGTGAAGGTTAGTGATCATTATTCATTTCACTTCCAGTGAAAACATTTCCCTAAATGTCTTTCAGCCCATTTTGCCAATGTTGTCCTGCCCAGTGGCGGGATGTACAAGTGCTGTCCTCCACGGATTATCGGTCGTTCCCTGCCTGTTTATCCATTTGTGCTGCTATATTGTCAACTCTCACACAAAGGCCGAAACTCTAATGGAAACAATATACAGGGGGTATGGGGGAATAGGGCATGTGGAATGGTACTAAATCATAACGCTCGTTTGGAGAGCTGGTGCAGACACGATGAGCCAAATAGCCTCCTTCTGCACCATAAAAATTCTGCTGTTTTCCAGCCCCTCCAGCCAGCAGGATCTTCCAGTCCCATCAATAGTGACCTCATCCCCCAAAGTGGAAGGCTGGGTGTGTGGGACACAAAATTCCATAGACATGGCGGGGCTGGAAGATCCCTATGCCATGACAGCACACACCGCAGTTGGAGGCGGAAACAGAAAACCCTGCCCTTTAAAGGATCTTCAACCCAACCCCACACGTGAGTCTCTCCACAGACACTGCTGGGCACTTAGAATCACTGAATCCTTACAGTGCAGGAGGAGGCTATTCAGCCCATCAAGCCTGCAGCGGCAACAATTCCATCCAGACCCCATCCCCGTAAACCCAAAAATTTACCCAGCCAATCTCCTGATACGAAGGGGCAACTTAGCATGGCCAATCCACCTAACCCACACATCTTTGGAGTGTGGGAGGATACCGGAGCACCCGGAGGAATCCCATGCAGACATGGGGAGAATGTGCAGAGTGTCACCCAAGGTCAAGGGTCCCTGGTGCTGTGAGGCAGCAGTGCTAACAGCTGTACCACCAGCATTTTCTGTAGTTATTTCAGATCTCCCGCATCCACAGCACTTTGCTCTTTTCTTTCCCCATCTTGTTAAGTGTTGTTTGTACCTGTGCGGGTTAGTAATCCTCCAGTGGCCAGAGTTCAGCAGCAGCGAACTTCATTCATTCAATTCTTTAAACACTCGCCTTTTATAATTAAGCAACCTGTTGGATTTAACTGTGGGGGAAATTTGTCCGGGGTTCTGTTGCCCGTCAATGCCTCCAATACTCAATCTCAGAGGCTGAGGACAGGGCAACTAGACAAGTGCTTCCTTGGAATATTTTAACACTCAACATCAGCTACTCACTCCTGCTTCTGTCTTTGCCAGCTCCTGACATTCATAATGTTATATTTCTGGCCTTAATTTGGGCTTTGGCTTTCAGTCCACGGGGAAAAGGGCTGGAAGCATACAACTTGTTTTCCATTTGGGAGAAAGGAAACTTTCCACTGAAATCTCTTGGCCAGAATTCAGTGCGAGTAACGCAAGTGAAATTTATACTTAATCTAGGCTGCTGCCTCGCCTAATCCCTGGCATGTTACCTCCTTCATTTCTTACGTTATCTGTACAGAGCAGGACTGAGAGACTGCTTTGGCTGGATGAGCAGTCACAGAGTGAAATCATCATTCTTTCTAATCCCTTCCCAACAGCCACGACAAGATAAAGGCACAGTGGTTAGCACTGCTGCCTCACAGCGTCAGAGACCTGGATTCCCGGTTTGGGTCACTGTCTGTGCAGATTCTGCACATTCTCCCTGTGTCTGTTCCCTCCCAGTGTCCGAAAGATGTGCTGGTTAAAGTTTATTTATTAGTGTCACAAGCAAGCTTACATTCACACTGTGAAAATCCCCTAGTCGCCACACTCCGGCACCTGCTCAGGTACACTGAGGGAGAATTTAGCATGGCCAATGCACCCTAACCAGCACATCTTTCGGACTGGGAGGAAACCAGAGCACCCGAAGGAAGCCCATGCAGACACGGGGAGAACATGCAAACTCCACACAGACAGTGACCCAAGCCGAGAATCGAACCCAGGTCCCTGGCGCTATGAGGCAGCTGTGAGGCTAACCACTGTGCCACCATGCCGCCCATGGTTAGGTGCCTTGGCCAAGCTAAATTCTCCCTCAGTGTACCTGAACAGGCGCTGGAGCAGGCGATTTTCACAGTAACTTCATTGCTGTGTTAATGTAAGCCTCCTTGCGACACTGATAAATAAACTTAAATGAATGAGCATGTGTCTCGTGGTCGATATGTTTGTTTGTGTGATTAGCTGTTATGCTGCTGGTGTGCCCGTGCTGTGGGACTTTCTGCACTCAGTCAGCAGTGAGACCTTCCAGTCCCGCTGCTGTCAATGGGGTTTTCTGAAGGTAGCCATCGGTGGGACTGGAAAACTCTGCGTGCGCTCTATGTTTGAATTTGATCTGAATTTTTGTCCCCCCAGGTCCCAAAGCTGCCTTCAGGATGAAATGCAGGCACAAAATTTGGGAGGAGATAACCGGTTCAGGAGGACGAGCCTGAGTCTGGAGGATCACCCATGACAACCAGTTTGGAAGGCCCACTCTCAGAGGGAGGTGCTGCTGAAGTAAGTGAGTATGCAGAGAGTGCCTCCCTTCCTGGCCGTGGATTAGTTACGAGGGACAGGTGGGCTAGGACCTTTGGAAATCAAAGGGAAAACCCTCCCTCACCACAATAATTGGCACTGCCATGGTTGTGTGGCCCAATTGTGGAGCAGCACTTTTCAGATAGATGGCAGCTCCAGCTATGAGGCCAACCCAACTCCTCTGAGGCCTATCTAACTCTTCTGATATTTACCCAACTCAGCTAGTGGGAGCCGTCCACAGTTTCACTGATAGCTTCATGATGTGGCGGGATTGAAAACCCAGGCTGGATTGGGAAAGTGCCCTTAATGAAGCTAACAGGGAACAAAGAATAAAGAACAGTACAGCACAGGAACAGGCCCTTTGGCCCTCCAAGCCTGCGCCGATCATGATGCCTGTCTAAACTAAAACCGTTTGCGCTTAGAGAGTCTGTATCTTCCCACTTCCATCCTGTTCATGTATTCGTCTAGTTGCCCCTTGAATGCTGCTATCGTACCTGTTTCCACCACCTCCCCGGGCAGTAGGTTCCAGACGTTCACCATCCTCTGTGTAAAGAAACTTGCCTCGCACATCTCCTCTATAATTTTCCCCACGTCTGTGTCCCCTAGTACCTGACATTTCTGACTATCCACTCTGTCCATGCCAATCATAATCTTGTAGACTTCTATCAGGTCACCCCTCAACCTCCTTCGCTCCAGTGAGAACAAACCAAGTTTCTCCAACCTCTCCTCACAGCTAACACCCTCCAGAACAGACAACATCCTGGTAAACCTCTTCTGTACTCTCTCCAAAGCCTCCACATCCCTCTGGTAGTACGCTGACCAGAATTGTATACAATATTTCTTTCTTTAAAAATATGCTCAACTTCTTCCAAAATCCCAGCTGGGAAGAGGAAAGCGAACACATCGCTCAGAGGGCATGAAATTGTGGCTCTGCCTGCTGCCCTCCCTTCCCCCCACCCCTCCCCACCTCACCCCCCCCTCGCCACCCGTCCTGCCTCTCAATCAAATGAATATTCAACCCCACTCCATGTGCACATCTGTCTCCCCTCTTCATGTATGTGTGCATGTCTTCTCCATGTGTGTACTTCCTCTACACAGGTGCTGGTGTATGTACCACCTGTTTGTGTGTCTGTGTTCAGGGAAAACACAGTTTCTCATATTTATCTGCTGAAATCTTGTCACTATCTGGGGTGTTGGTGTGCTAAACATACAAACAAGGAGCAGGAGTAGGCCATTCAGTCCCTTGGACCTGCTGTGCCATTTAATAAGACTGTGGCTGATCTTATTGTAACCTCAAATCTGCATCCTGCTGACCCTCGATAACCTATCACCCTCTCGCCTACCAAGAATTATCCCCCTCTGCTTTAAACTATTCAAAAACTCTGCTTCCATTGCCTTTTCAGAAAGAGAGTTCCAAAGAATCATAGAATCCTTATATAATGCATAACAAGGCCATTTGGCCCATTGAGTCTGTAACAACCACACATCCCACCTAGGCCCTATTCCCATAACCCCACACATATACCCTGCTAATTCCCCTGACACTATGGGGCAATTTAGCATGGCCAATCCACCTAACGCGTACATCTTTGCATTGTGGGAAGAAACCGGAGCACCCGGAGGAAACCAATGCAGACAGGGGGAGAACGTGCAGGGTATATGTGACCTGAGGCCGGAATTGAACCCATGTCTCTGGTGCTATATTAATCACTGTGCCACAGTGCCACCCAACTCACAACTCTTTGAGTGAAAATAGTTCACCTCATCTCCAGTTTAAATGGGCGACCCCTTAATTTTAAACAGTGACCCTCTAGTTTGAGATTCTCTCACAAGAGGAAGCTTTCCCTTCACGTCCACCCTGTCAAGACCCCTATGTGTCCTACTTCAATTTTAGGAGGGCCCAGTTAATGACTGCATTGAGTTACAATTATTCTGGCAAAACGGTTAACAATTTGCTGAGATTTACAGCTTGTGACAATGAAATACAAATGGTGAGAATATTTTGAACATTCCCCAATGGGAAGCTGCCAAGTGGCACAGTGGCATAATGGTTAGCACTGGTACCTCACAGCACCAGGGACCTGGGTTCGATTCCAGCCTTGGGTCACTGTCTGTATGGAGTTTGCATGTTCTCCCTGTGTCTGCGTGGGTTTCCTCCGGGTGCTCCGGTTTCCTCCCACAGTCCAAAAGATGTGCTGGTTAGGTGCATTGGCCTAATGCTAAATTCTCCCTCAGTGTACCCAAACAGGCGCCGGAGTGTGGCAACTACGGGATTTCCACAGTAACTTTATTGCAGTGTAAATGTAAGCCTACTTGCGACGCTAATAAAAAAACTTTAACATATTTTAAAAATAGAAAGGTTTAAAGACATGAAAAGGCAGTCAGTCACAAAAATCCAACTGATCCTACTCCTTCTGCTGTCTCCCTCATTATCCCTTCCTGGTAACTCACCCCATCATTTATACTGTCTATTTCAATATCCTTTCTTTATAACTTACCACATCATACACGTTGTCTCCTTCAATACCCCTCCCTAGTAACTTACTCTATCATTTGATTATCCTTTGAGTTACTGGTGCCTTAATTAAAATTCTGGCCATAGTTCTGGCTACCGGGATGTTATATTAGTCAGTTATATACAGTTCAGTCAAGTGGGCGGCTCGGTGGCACAGTGGTTAGCACTGCTGCCTCACAGCGCCAGGGACCTGGTTTTGATTCTCGAGCTTGGGTCACTGTCAGTGTGGAGTTTGCACATTCTCCACGTGTTTGCGTGGGTTTCCTTGGATGCTCCGGTTCCCTCCCACAGTCCGAAAGATGTGCTGGTTAGGTGCACTGGCTATGCTAAATTCTCTCTTAGTGTACCAGAACAGGTGCCGGAGTGTGGCGACCAGGGGATTTTCACTGTAACTTCATTGCAGTGTTAATGTTAGCCTACTTGTGACACTAATAAATAAACTTTAAATGCATATATTTATTGGAAGGGAGAGGCAGCGGTGAATTGTCATTTAACTAGTAATCTCTGGATTTCTCTGAATGACACAGAGTCATTCAGACTCAAAACGTTGGCTCTATTCTCTTGCCACGGATGCTGTCAGACCTGCTGAGATTTTCCAGCATTTTCCGTTTTTGTTTCCGTTTCCAGCATCCACATTATTTTGCCTTTATCTAAATGCTCTGGGGCCTGGGTTCAAATCGGGCAGGTGGTGGAATTTGAATTCAATGAAATAGCTGGAATTACAAAACTCCAACAATGGCCATAAGACCATTGCCAATTGTCGGAAAAACTCACCTGGTTCACTCATGTTCTCTGGGGGAGGAAATCTACTGTCCTTACCCGGTCTGGCCTACATGTGATTCCTGTGCCACAGCAATGTGTTTGATTCGGAAATGCCTTCTGAAATGGCCTGGCAGGCCACTCCTGCTACAAATGGAACAAAAAGAAGTGAAACCAGATAGACCACCCGGCATCAATGTTGGCACTGGAATGACAATGACAAACCCAGCACTGTCAACCCTGCAATGTTCCTCTAACTAACATCTGAGGACTAGTACCAAAACTGGGAGACTGTCTCACAGAGCAGCCTGACAGTCATACTCATGGAAGCATACCTCAGATACCACCATCACCATTCCTAGGTATGTCCTGTCCCATTGGCAGGACACACCCAGCATAGGTGGTAGTACAGTGATATACAGTCGGAAGGAGTTGCTCTGAAAATGCTGAACATCGAGTCTGGACTCCAAAAAGTCTCATAGCACCAGGTCAAACATGGGCAAGGAAACCCCCTTCAGCTGATGAATCAGTGCCCCTCCATGTTGAACCCCATTTGGCGGCGGAAGCACTGAGGGTGGCAAAGGCGCAGAATGTACTCTGAGTGGGGACTTCACTGCCCATCACCAAGAGTGCCTCGGTTGTACCACCACGGACCAAACTGGCATAAAGGACACAGCTGGTAGGCTGGAACTGCGGCAGGTGATGGTTAAGATCCCACAGCTGGCCAATGTTTGGCCACCTCCGCTCCTGCCCAATGTGGACACTTCCTCGCACCACATTTCAGGATAGATAAAAAGACACCGGAGGAGGTTTACTGGGATATTACCGGAGATGAGGGACTTTGACTCTGAGGACATTTTGGAAAAGCTCAGACTGTCCTCCTTGGAACTGAGATGGTCAAGAGGTTACCTAGGATAGGTTTCCAAGAAGGTGAGACGCTTTCCTAGATTAAATCACAGAATCTTACAGCCCTCAGGCACAGAGTGCAGGAGCTGAACCAGGGATTGGATGTTCTCTGCCATGGAGTGCACGTCCTACACCAAGCTCTCCACTGTGGATGCCAGCCTCACAATGTTTGCTTCGGAGTATCTCCTGGGACAGAATGTGATGGGACTTCACAATTTGGCCTTGCAGTCTGAGGAGGGAAGCTAACATCCCTTCCTTACACTCGTGGCTTTGCCTTTGCACTCCAGCAGCTCCGAGATGGCTGGACTCTGGGGCACATCATCTGCCCAGGACGCGGCAGAGCCCTAGGGTCCAGCATCCCTTCGAGTCTTGGATGTCTGTGACGTCTCTGTCTCTGCTGACTCATCAGCTGTGAGGTGCCAACCACTGAGTGACCCTGAGGCCTGTCTGCTAGTTATGCCCACCAAGATGGCATTATCCTCGCTCGTGGAGATTGCGGGTGACAGTTGTGCTGCTTCTTCAGTGTTATTCCCCGAGAATTTCTCATGGAGCTTCCCGGGCCCATCGTGTCCAGAGAGTGAGAGGTTGGAACTGGCTAGTTGACTGCTTGATCTGTGAAGGAAGTGAGATGACATTAGTGCAGGACAGAGGCATAAGGATAACAGAACTGAGCTCATGTGAGGATGGTGTCATGGCTGGATGAGGGTTTTCATTTTGTGTCTTCACCCTCAGCACCGATGCAAGTGGTCCTGATCCTCTCCAACCAGCTCAAGGACTCTTTCCTCAAATGGATTGAGGATCTTCAACTTGGCCATTGCTCTGGCTGCCTGCGCCCACTTACACCAAATGTGCTTGAGTTGCTCCTGCAATGAGACATTTTTTTTATTAGTATCACAAGTAAGGCTTACATTAACATTGCAATGAAGTTACTATGAAAATCCCCCTAGTTGCCACACTCTGGCGCCTATCCGGGTACACTGAAGGAGAATTTAGCATGGCCAATGCACCTAACTGGCACGTCTTTCAGCCTGTGGGAGGAAACCAGAGCATCCGGTGCAAACCCACTCAGACACTGGGAGAACGTGCAAATTCCAATTGAACCCAGGTTCCTGGCGCTGTGAGGCAGCAGTGCTAACCACTGTGCCATCACTATGGCACCAGCTGGGAGAACATATGCAGAACTTGTGCCGGGTCAGAGGGTAAGGATGTCTGGCATGTATGTTAAGTGAGTGGGAGTGAGCATGTGAGGATTAGTGGAACCACCTGACAGAGTAGGAGTATCAGGGATGGCGGGAACAGAACGAGTGTTGGGATCCCGTGAGGTGGCTGGGAGAAAGTGTGATGGGCATGTTACTAGGTGCAGGTGGACACAAAAGAAGGGTGACATATCCTGGCCGCACGAACAAGATCATTCACTTTCTTCCTGCACTGGATCCCCATTCTCTTATGCAGTGAGCTGCCCTCTCTCTGCCGCTGCCACTTTGTTGGTAGACTATCTGCCCATATAAGAGTCGAGGGTATAACGCCTTGCTCCACCCCAACCAGAAGCTTGGTGCAAGCTCCCTTTGAGAATCGGGGCACAGCTTTCTGGCAGCCGTCCCCCAGCTGGACTTGGATCACAAGCTGGGAGGGGTTTAAAGGGGTAATTATAGGCCAGTGAGCTTGACGTCCGTGGTAGGGAAATTGTTGGAGAAGATTCTTAGAGATAGGATCTATACACATTTAGAACGGAACAGTCTCATTAGCGATAGACAACATGGTTTTGTACGAGGGAGGTCATGCCTCACAAATTTGGTTGAGTTTTTTGAAGAGGTGACAAAAATGATTGAGGGAAGGGCTGTGGATGTTGTCTATGTGGACTTTAGTAAAGCATTTGACAAGGTCCCTCATGGCAGGCTGGTGCAAAAGGTTAAATCTCACGGGATCAAAGGTGAATAGCTACATGGGTACAGAACTGGCTTGGCCACAGAAGACAGAGGGTAGCAGTGGAGGGGTCTTTTTCTGATTGGAGGTCTGTGACTAGTGGTGTTCCTCAGGGCTCTGTATTGGGACCTCTGCTGTTTGTGATGTATATAAATGATTTGGAAGAAGATGTAGCTGGTCTGATTAGTAAGTTTGCGGATGACACAAAGATAGTGGATAGTGATGAACATTGCCAGAAATTACAGCAGGATATAGATAGACTGGAAAATTGGGCAGAGAAATGGCAGATGGAATTTAATCTAGATAAATGTGAAGTGATGCATTTTGGTAAATGTAATGCAGGGGGAGCTATACAATAAATGGCAGAACCATCAGGAGTATAGATACACAGAGGGATCTGGGTGTGCAAGTCCACAGATCCTTAAAGGCGGCAACACAGGTGAAAAAGGCAGTGAAGGCCGCATAATGGCATGCTTGCCTTTATTGGACAGGGCATAGAGTATAAAAGTTGGCATATGCAGTTATATAGAACGTTGGTTAGGCCACATTTGGAATACTGCATCCAGTTCTGGTCGCCACACTACCAGAAGGACGTGGAGGCTTTGGAGGGAGTGCAGAAAAGGTTTACCAGGATGTTGCCTGGTATGGAGGGTATTAGCTATGAGGTGAGATTGATTAAACTAGGGTTGTTCTCCTTGGAAAGACAGAGGTTGAGGGGGCGACCTAATAGAGGTTTGTAAGATTATGAAAGGCATAATGGGCTGAACAGTTGGAAGCTTTTTCCCAGGTCAGAAATGACAAACACAAGGGGTCACAAGTTCAAGGTAAGGGGGGCAAGGTTCAATACAGATATGGGGGTGACATATTTTACACAGAGGGTGGTGGGGGCCTGGAATGTGCTGGTTGAGGTGGTTGAGGCAGACACGCTAGGATCATTTAAGACTTATCTAGATAGCCACATGAACAGACTGGGAATAGAGGGATACAAACGAATGGTCTAGTTAGAACACATGATCTGTGCAGGCTTGGAGGGCCAAAGGGCCTGTTCCTGTGCTGTATTGTTCTTCGTTCATGCACCTGATTGATGAGGTCAAGTGATGCCAGGACGAGCCAATCAGAGGCATGTGTGGCGTCAAAGTTGTGAGAACATTTTTTGTTTTTGAAAATGGCTGAAGATTTTTCTCATTGGTGAGGCTGGTAGGATTCTCCCTTGCTTTCTGAATGTTAGAAAATTCTGGCAATTATCTGGCCATTATCACATTGCTGTTTGTGGGAGTTTGCTGTGCACAATTGGCTGCTGTGCTGCCTATATTGCAACAGTGACTACAGTTCAGATATAGTTCATTGGCTGTGAAAACCTTTGCGCAGTGCTCATGAAAGAAATTAATACAGAAGTGCAAATCATTTGGCCAGGGTTTTCCAGCCCTGTTGTGGTGGCACCCACCACCATGTGAAATTCGGCGGCTTAGCCAAAAGACCATTGACTTTTGACAGGACTGGAAAATCCCAGTGGTAGGTGGGGCCAGAAATTCCCACCTTTTCTCTTTTGAAGAGGCCAGACAGATACAAAGGGGGTGATCTTACATGCATATCAGACCAGTCGATCGGTGTGACAGGCTGATAAGATTGGGCAAGAGGCAAAAAATTGGGCTCTTGCCCAATTTCTCACCTCTCAAGATATTACTGGTCACTGTTCTGCTGGGAAGATCAACCTCGTGCCCGGGACACACTGGAGTGCACTTGGAGATACAGTGCACCTGTGCAATGACGCTCCTGCAGCTCAGCAGCCGGCTTTCCGGTGAGAATAGGCTCCATCCACTGCCCCTGTTGGCGAGAAGCACACTTTGCCTCATTTTCTAAGTGCTGTACAACTGCATCTGGGAGCCAAAAAGTAGGAGCGATTCTTTCCCATTTTCATGCTTGTTTGGTGCTTAGATTTTTTTGGTAAGGTCGCCCCCTGCCCACACCCCCCCAAAAGATGGTACAGTTAGGGGCACAAATCTTGCATCATGGCACAATGTGTACAGCTTTTGTTTCCACCCAGAGAGCTGGGTATACTTGCCACTGCACTGAAGTGGCTCCAGAGGGGAACTAAATGGTTAGTGGGGCTGAGGCTCTTAAGGAGAGATGAAAGATGTGGGAATGTTTATCCTGGATAGAAACCAGACTGGAGCAAGCCCTTAATGATGTTCTCAATTTAAAAAAATCACTTGTAAATACCAGGATATCACATTCATGTTGGTAATTGTTGAATGACGTTAATGATGATTGCTCCCTACGCAGAGTAACTGCTTAGTCTGTGCAAACTAATGAGGGTTAATTGGCAGCGGTGAAGTTGAAAGGGAAATAGTATTGTCTGACCTGGCTTAGCAAAATTGCAATCTGTAGAGAAACTCTTTCAGAGACTCTGGTAGGAAACACAGAACAGATTTATTAATAAGAATTCTTCAGCAGTATTTTTTATTAATTAAGGGGATCAGGGATTATGGGGAAAAGGCAGGAGAATGGGGATGAGAAAAATACCAGCCATGATTGAATGGCGGAGCAGACCCGATGGGCCGATTGGCCTAATTCTGCCCCTATGCCTCATGATCTTATAGCAGCCTCATGGCTGCAGCTTGCTCCCTTCCTAAGGGGGAGTCTGTGGTGCAGTGGCATCATCACGAGACTAGAATCCAGAAACCCAGGGTAATGCTCTGGGGACCTGGGTTCGAATCCCCCACCACGACAGATGGTGAGATTTGATTTCAGTAAAAATCTGGAATTAAGATTCTTCTGATGACTTTGAATTGATGGTCGGAAAAAACCCATCTGGTTCACTAATGTTCCTTTAGGGGAGGAAATCTGCCGTCCTTACCTGGTCTGGCCTACATGTGACTCCAGGCCCACAACAATGTGGTTGACTCTCAAGTGCTCTCTGAAACAGAGGGTAATTAGGGAAGGGCAACAAATGCAGCGATGTCTGTGTCCCATAAAATAGATATAAAAAGAAGTCTCTTGCCTAAGCGGACTCCACACTCCCCCCACTCCCCCACAGGGTGCAGTGGCAGGGAGGGGTGGTGGGTGCAGCAAGAGAGACCACTGTTGTCATGGGGGAGGCATGCAACTCTCTGCGGTTTACTGGAAGCATTGGACTGCTACAGTTTGGGGGCTGGTAAGTTTTTTTTTCTCTCCATTTGTAGGACATGGATGTTGCTGGCGGGCCAGCATTTATTGCCCATCCTTAGTTGCCCATGGGGGGCAGTTGAGAGTCAACCATATTGCTGTGGATCTGGAGTCACATGTAGGCCAGACGAGGTAAGGATGGCAGATTTCCTTCCCCAAAGGACATTGGTGAACCAGGTGGGTTTTTCCTGACAATCGATAATGATTTTATGGTTATCAGCAGATTCTTAATTCCAGATTTTTTTTATTGAATTCAAATTCCAACATCTGCCTTGGCAGGATTCGAATCCAGGACCCCAGAATGTTAACTGAGTTTCTGGATTAATAATCTAGCGATAATACCACTAGGCCATCGCCTCCCCTATTCGGAATGTTCTTTTGGTTTGATTTATTATTGTCACATGTGATTGGTAAGGGAGTGGTATGTGTGTGTGTGAGGTGTGAAGAATGGCCGCAACTGGAAGGGTCATTGCTGTGGGCTTCCACAAGGAGTCATTGGGAAGAATATCTGGACCTCTTGGCTCACAAGGAGTACGGTTAAAGGCAATTATTTTCAAGATTCACCAACTCCCATTTCCCTTTCATAGAAATTATAGAAACCCTACAGTACAGAAAGAGGCCGTTCGGCCCATTGAGTCTGCACCGACCACAATCCCACCCAGGCCCTACCCCCATATCCCTACATATTTACCCACTAACCTGTACATCTCAGGACACTAAGGGCATTTTTTTTTAGCCTGGCTAATCAATCTAACCCGCACATCTTTGGACTGTGGGAGGAAACCAGAGCACCCGGAAGAAACCCATGCAGGCACGAGGAGAATGTGCAAACTCCACACAGACAGTGACCCAAGCCTGGAATCAAACCCAGGTCCCTGAAGCTGTGAAGCAGCAGTGCTAACCACTGTGCTACCGTGCCACCCTTGGGAAAGGCACATGGCATCTGTAAAATTCAAACCGGGCTCCTAAATGCACTGATTTCAAGCCTGCTTTAAATATGTTAATAAAGTTTTCTCTCTTGGCATAGAGTTCAGGGTAAGTTTAATTCATGCTGAAAGATATTGATGACAAGGCAGATTCCTTGCTGGCAGGTGAAGGACTGACTAAATTAAAGGAAAATACTCAGTTTGTGAGATTAGATAACAATCTACACTTTAAAGAAACTTATTTTACTTACTATAAACAAATGGAAATCTGCCTGTTTCTGAAGTGGCCTAATCAGAAAAAGAAACAAAATATTTATATTTCGATTATCTCGATTATGACAGCAGGAGATCCCAAAGACCTCAATACCAGCACTGCAGACAAGAAAGTAAAGTTTATTTATTAGTCACAAGTAGGCTTACATTAACACTGCAATGAAGTTACTGTGAAAAATGCCTCAATCACCGCACTCTGGTGCCTGTTCGGGTACACTGAAGGAGAATTTTAGCACAGCCAACGCATCTAACCAGCGCGTCTTTTGGACTGTGGGAGGAAACCGGAGCACCAGGAGGAAACCCACGCAGACATGGGGAGAATGTGCAAACTCCACATAGACAGTGACCCAAGCTGGGTCCCTGGCGCTGTGAAGCAGAAGTGCTGCCCTCACTTTCATTCCTAATAGGAATTCAATAGTACGATGTTCAAAGAACGAATGTCACCACTTTTTAGCAATGGACTTTGTTTATTGGCGGCTTTTCAGTGATTCTTTGAGCTGTCAGCTTCCCAGAGTTCCCGTGCCAACCTTTTGAAAATGTGTATCAGCTTCCGAGTCTTGTAGGTTGGCACGTGTTACAAGGGTTCCGACTCCTAATTCAATCTCCCAGGGGCTCGATGACCAACGGAACGGAGAACTTGCTGTTCTGCAATTAGTTTTGAGGCTCTGGCACTTTTTCAACTGAAATCTAGATTCGACGTGAGCTCAATGGGTAAATGTTTACATTGGATTGATTCCAGAGAGTGTCATTGAAGCCAACACAAAGTAATTTCAAACCTTTCTGCAGACGATGTTGATAGCTGATGAAATCAAGCTGGTATGGATCACCTCACTTATGTCTGAGACACCCTGCCAATATTTATTCCTCAAGCACCAACATCAAAACAGATCATCAGACCATCATGAAATTGCTGGTGGCTTAGACCTTGTAGTGTGCAAATTGGCTGCCACATTCTGTGTCTTAAAGGAATGACTACACCTTCATGATTTGAGTATTGGGGTGGCACGGTGGCACAGTGGTTAGCACTGCTGCCTCACAGCTCCAGAGACCTTGGGTCACTGTCAATGTGGAGCTGGCATTCTCCCCGCGTCTGGGTGGGTTTCCTCCGGGTGCTCCGGTTTCCCCCCACAGTCTAAAGATGCATGGGTTAGGTGCATTGGCCATGCTAAATTGCCCCTTGGTATCCCAGGATGCGTAGGTTAGAGGGATTAGCAGGGAAAGTATGTGGAGTTACGGGGATAGGGCTGGGTGGGATTGTTGTTGGTGCGATGGGCTGAATGGCTCCCTTCTGCACTGTAGAGATTTTATGGTTCTCTGAATAGGGATGTTTGACTGCAATTGTATAAAGCATTTGTAAGGTCATACCTAGAGTATTATGTGTAGTTTTGATATCCTTATTTGAGAAAGGAAGTCCTTGCTATAGAGGAAGTGCAGCAAAGGTTTACCAGACTGATTCCTGGGATGGCAGGTCTGTCATATGAGGAGAGACTAAGTTGGTTAAGATTCTGTTCATTGGAGTTTGGAAGAATGAGAGTGGATCCGATAGAAACTTATAAAATTCTAACAGGGTTAGACAGGGTAGATTCAGAAAGAATGTTCCCAGAGGTGGGGGAGCCCACAATTAGGGGCCATAATTTGAGAATAAACCTTTTAGAACTGAGGTGGGGAGAAATTTCTTCACCCAGAGGGTGGTGAATGTGTGAAATTCACTCCTACAGAATGTAGTTGAGGCCAAAACATTTGTGTGATTTCAAGGAGAAATTAGATATAGCTTTTGGGGATAAAGGGATCAAAGGATGGAGGAGGAAGAGGGGAATCAGGATATTGAATTTGATGATTGGCTATGATCAAGATAAATGGTGGAGCAGGCTCGAAGGGCTGAATGGCCTACTCCTGCTTCTAGTCTATGTTTGTATGTTAAAATATGTCACTGGGCTGGCTATCAGTGTTGTTGGAATCAATGCAAAAGGAAAAAATATCCAGGCCCGTGTTGTAGTTACTGGACTGTGGAGGTATGGACAGTTGGGTGGAGGGGGGGAGAGAGAAATGGGGAAGGCGGACGGGAATTGCCAGCTGATTTTGGCGCACAGTCTTAGAGTCACTGGGTGGGGTTTTCCTGTCCCACCCGCCAGGGGAATTGTAGTGGGTGGGACAGAACCATGCAAAGATTTATTTAAAATTCATTCATGGGACATGGGTGTTGCTGGTTGGCCAACATTTATTGTCCATCCCTAGTTGACCTTGGAGGGCAGTTGAGAGTCAAGCACATTGCTGTGGCTCTGGAGTCACATGTAAATCATGGGGAAAGATGACAGATTTCCTTCCCTAAAATGAACCAGATGAGTTTTTCCAACAATCGACAATTGCTTCATGGACATCAGTAGATTCTTAATTCCAGATTTTTTTAAAATTTAAATTCCACCATCTGCTGTGATAGGATTCGAACTCAGCTCCCCAGGACATTAGCCAAGTGTCTAGATTACTAGTCTAGTGATAATACCACTAGGCCATCGCCTCCCCAGTAATGGGGATTGTTGACCTTGGGCTGGATTTTCTGGTCTTGAAGCGAATGCAGCTGGAAAATCCCTCCCATAGAGACATATGGCAGGGAAACAGGCCATTCGGCCCAACTTGTCCATGCTGACCAGGCTTCCTAAACTGAACTAGTCCCATTTGCCTGCATTTGGCCCATATGGCTCTAAATCTTTCCCATCCATGTACCTGTCCAAATGTATTTTAGATGTTGTTATTGCTCCCGCCTCTCCCACCTCGTCTGGCAGCTCATTCCATATAGGCACCAGACTCTGTGTGAAAAATTTACCCCTCCGATCCCTTTTAAACCTTTTCCCTCTTACCTTCAGCCTATGCCTGCTGGTTTTGGACTCCCTTATCCTGGGGAAAAGACCTTGGCTTTATCTACTCCCCTTGTGATTTTATAAACCTCTATCACGCCACCCTTCATCCTCCTTCGCTTCAGGGAACATGAATAAAATGAACAGTGGCCTCAAACTCGGTGGGTCTGCAGGGAAACAGCTGGTGAGCAGGAATGCTTCAGTCCCTGAAAACAGCTGGAGAACGGCTGTGGCGACTAAATTTTCACTTTAAGAATTCCAACCAGTTGTTTGAGATTTCTGGATTGCAATAAAAGTGATAAATGGCGTCATGTTCATCGATGTTCGGATACCAGTTCATCAGAATCTGGATTTTTTTCAAAGTGATTTCAGGGTTTTGGAATGGGCTTGTAAAGCTTGTTGCCTTGAAAGTCTCTCGGTGACCCTGAGGGTCATAATTCAGTCTCAATATCACAGAGGACATTGTGATTTTGGGTCATACTGGTACAAAGGCATAATTAATGACTGCATTTGCCTCTTCTTGTCCCATCTACCCACAGTTTGAATAGCTGAACACTGATGCACGCATGCCATGGTGTATTTTACACACAGACATCAGTAATAATGTAAAAGCTAGGGTTAGAAAATCACTCGGAGAATCACTGGTATGTCATTTGTACAAATTAGAGTTAAAAATAGGCAGTTTCAATGCCTTTTTCTTCCTCCTTTATCCAATTTCCCATAATATTCTTTATTTGCCTTGTAATATTCCAGGAATCCCTTTTTTTCTGTTTCTCATTTATTTTACTTTCGGTTCTCTTATTCCTTTGTTGTGTGTGTGGGCAGTTGAACCAAGTTGTCTCTGTTTTCATTCACATTTTCTCCTTACTGCTTTTCCCTCTCTGTAGTTTCTCATCAATATCTGTTCAAATCAACCACTTATCATTTAACTTTCACTCTCTGTCTTTTCTGTTATTTTTACTTTTCTCCCATTGTTTTGTTATTTGCGCTTCAAATTTTTTGTTTTTCATTCACGTCCTCATTTTCTCCCAAGACTAAGTGGGGGTTGGGGGGATGGTGAACTGATGAAAAAAGTTCTAAGTTCGATTCCTGTCTTGTATCATTGCCTGTGTGGAGTTTGCATGTTCTCCCCGTATCTACGTGGGTTTCCTCCTGTTTTCTCCCACACTCCAAAGATGCGCGGGTTAGGTGGATTGGCCGTGCTAAATTGCCTTTTTGCGTCAGGGGGACTAGCTAGGGTAAATGCATGGGATTATGGGGATAGGGCCTGGATGTGATTGTGGTCAGTACAGACGTGATGGGCTGAATGGCCTCCTTCTGCGCTGTAGGGATTCTATGGTTCCAGAGTGAACGTGAAAATGGGAGAGTTCTGGATCCATTTTTTTGGTGAGTCCAAATCTGGTACCAGTGCATAAAAAATGTTGAAAATTGTTTCTCACCTGTAGAGGCAGAGGGTGGGCTTGAATTGCCAGAAAACCGGTTGAAAGCAGCGGTGCGCACAGTTGCGTGTGAGCGGGTCTCTCTGCTCTAAGCAGAATCGAGACGTGTCAAAAGCCTTGTTGCTTTCAGCCCTCTGTGGCCTAAAGCAGGCCTTCCTGCCCAGCAACTACAGGGGGCCAACAGCCTATTGTGAGCCCCTCCCCTAGTCGGAAAGATCGATCCCTATTGGTGGGGACCAGCTGTGATTCTTGCTGGAGAGATCCTCCCACAGAGGTAAGTGACCCCTGATGATTGAGTCCTGGACTCCCTAATGCCATGTAAATTGCATTAAAATTAAATTTAAATAATTTATCCAGTGCCGCGCCAGGTGAGGGCATGAGGTTAACTGAGCTGGATATCTGATGCTAGTAAGATTGCGGGAGACAAGAAATCAGGCACGAACCTGATTTCCTGGCTCTCTCATAAACTTACCCACTCGCCCCGTCCATTGGGTTAAAGCAAATTACTGCGGATGCTGGAATCTGAAACCAAAAGAGAAAAGGTTGGAAAATCTCAGCAGGCCTGGCAGTATCTGTAAGGAGAGAAAAGAGCAGAAGAGAAAAGAAGCGAGGTTATCTGGGCTTGAAACGCCAGTTCTTTTTCCTTCTTACAGATGCTGTCAGACCTGCTGAGATTTTCCAGCATTTTCTCTTTCGCCCCACCCATTGGTCTTGAATGATAACATTAAGGGCAGAATTTAGTGTAATTCATAGAATCTACAGTGAAGAAGGAGGCCATTCAGCCCATCAAGTTTGCGTCGACCACAATCCCACCCAGGTCCAATCCCCATAACCCCATGCATTTACCCTAGCTGGTCCCCCTGACACTAAGAGGCAATTTTGCATCACCAATCCACCCAGCCCGCACACCTTTGGACTGTGGGAGGAAACCCGAGCACCCAGAGGAAACCCACACAGACACAGGGAGAACGTGCAGGCTCCACACAGACAGTGACCCAAGCCGGGAATCGAACGCGGGTCCCTGGCGCTGTGAGACAGCAGTGCTAGCCACTGTGCCACAGTACCACCCCAGCTGGGTTCAGCTCACCGCTTAGAGAGCTGGTGAGAAACATAAAGCATATATCTGCATCGCTGTGGTTATGGGTCACCTATCTAGCTGATCAAAGGAGCTTACACCTCGTGTCTGTGGTGCTTCATCCATTCACGCCGTGTGTGTGCTGGCACCTCAATTTTCTTCTACCTCTTAACAGCCTCCTACTCCTGAAAGTTCAGACTTTACCACCTCTGCATGTCTGTGCATGTCACCGGGGGGTCAGTATAGAGGTCTTGTGGCACAGTGGTAATGTCCGTACCTCTGGACCAGAGTTCTGGGTTCATGTCCAACACCAAGGCTTGTTGGTCATAGATGGAGCATTTATAACAGATATAAAGGGATGTGTTTCACTCCAGGTGTGATTCTATTACATACTAGAAGTTTTAATCAAAATAAACTTTATTTATTTAACAAATGAATTAGCTTAACTTTTACTAGTTGAAGTACTTAAACATGACAAGCTGCAATTGTTAACTGCTAGCCTATCTCTATTAGTTCCAATAAAGCAATATTCCTCTTATAGACTTAAACTCCTCTTCAAAATCAGTGAGAGACACACAGACCTACACGCTTGTACTTGAGCTGCCAGTCCTCCAGCCTCCAGAACATCTCTGGAGAAAGAGACAGACAGAGAGAGAGACATATTTCTCCTAGCAGGTCCCAAATAACAGTCTCCAGAGAGAGAGAGAGAGAGAGAGACAGGAACACCTCTTGCTTCTTTCAAAACCTGGCAGTAACTGCCTGCTTTTTCCCTGTTATCTTAACTTCTCCCCTTAAGCACATGATTCTTTCAATCAGTTTAATCAAAACCTTACTCTGATACACCAGGGGAAAAGCATATATACAAAAAGCATGAAAACAACCATATCCCTAGCTTATAATCAAACATTAGCCTGCATTCTCAGCTTTTGAGCAATCTGGTGCAGACAAATTGGCACTATGTAAAACAGAACTGAATTTTAAACATACTCCTTACAAAAAAAATGTAATAAATCAGGGGTGGCACGGTAGCACAGTGGTTAGTACTGCTGCTTCACAGCTCTGGGGACCTGGGTTCGATTCCTGGCTTGGATCATTGTCTGTGTGGAGTTTGCACATTCTCCTCATGTCTGCATGGGTTTCCTCCCACAGTCCAAAGATGTGTGAGTTAGGTTGATTGGCCATGCTAAAATTGCCCCTTAGTGTACCAAGATGCATAGGTTAGAGGGTTTAGTGGGTAAAATATGTATGGATTTGGGGGTAGGGCCTGCATGGGTTTGGTGTGAGCTAGATGGGCTGAATGGTTTCTTTCTGTAGTGTAGTGATTCTGTGAAATCCACTTTTAAAGACACAGTATCATCACGTTGCGCAGACATACCCTGGGTCCCTCTGCTCCTTTTATGAGTCATGTTCCTTATTTTGTATTGCTTCTTCTCCATCTCCCTATCAAAATGTGTCTTTTCACACTTCTCTGTATTAAATCTAATCCAAGTGTCTGCCCTGCAATTTCTTTTCTACTTAAAGTGTTTATCCAATTCCATTTTGAAGATTACAATGAAATCTGTATTAGTCACCCTATTAGGCAATGCGTTCTCAATCCCAACCGTATTTTGCATTAAAAAAAGCATTGGTTGGAGATAGGATTACAAAGTTGTAGATTCAGTTCTCAGACATGGTCACTCCCTGGGAGCCAGGCTGCTTTAACACGGAATTATTTCCACTCTGTCAGATACCTAACATGACATTTTTTCGGTCTGACTAACTCAAAGCAATTTAAAGTGACCATAGACTGAAATCGTTGCATTAGAAGAAAGGATGCTTTCTCATTTCAACAACAGGCAGCATGTTGGAACAATGGTTAGCACTGCTGCCTCACAGGGCCAGGGACCAGTGTTCAATTCCGGCCTCGGGTCACTGTCTGTGTGGAGTTTGGACATTCTCCCCATATCAGTGTGAGTTTCCTCTGGATGCTGTGGTTTCCTCCCACGCTCCAAAGATGTGTAGATTAGGTTGATTGGCCATGCTAAATTGCCCCTTAGTGTCCAAAGATGTGTAGGTTAAGTGGATTAGCCATGGTAAATGTGCGGTGTTACAAGGATAGAATAGGGAGAAGGTCGTGGGTAAGATACTGTCAGAGAGTCAGTGCAGACTCTTCTGCACTGTAGCGATGCTATGAACACCTTGTCATGTCCACAAGACCTTCCAAAACACCTTACGATTTATTATTGTCACCGGTATCAATATATAGTGGAAAGTAATATTTCTTGCGTGCTATATAGACAAAGCATACTGTTCATAGAGAACAAAATGAAAGAGTGCAGAATGTAGTATTACACTCGTAGCTAGGGTGTAGAAAAAGATCAACTCAAGGCGAGGTCGGTCCATTCAAAAGTCTGACAGCAGCAGGGAAAAAATTGATCTTGAGTTGGCTGGTATGTGACCTCAAACTTTTATATTTTTTTCCTGACAGAAGAGGGTGGAAGAGGCGATGTCCAGTTTGTGTGGGGTCCCTAATTATGCTGGCTGCTTTGCTGAGGTAGTGGGAATTGTAGACAGAATCAATGGATGGGAGGCTGGTTTGAGTGATGGATTGGGCTATGTTCACGATCTTTTGTAGCTTCTTGCATCTTCGGCAGAGCAGGAGCCATACCAAGCTATGATTTTAAACAAGAAAGAGTGCTTTTAATGTTGCATCTGTAAAAGTTGGTGACAGTAGGTTAACTTTGAAGTGTAGTGGTTGTTGAAATTAGATGAATGGAGCTACCCAATTCGCAGACTGCAAGGCTCTATGGACAACAGGCAGATGAATTGTATTTTTTTTGTGGTGTTGGTGAAGGGAGGGCAGTTGGCTAATGCAAGGGGCGAACACCCAGTTCTTTAGATTGGTGTGGAGATGCCGGCGTTGGACTGGGGTAAGCACAGTAAGAAATCTCACAACACCAGGTTAAAGTCCAACAGGTTTATTTGGTAGCACAAATCACAAGCTTTCGAAGCACTGCTCCTTCATCAGGTGAGTGGGAATTCTATTCACAAACAGGGGATATAAAGACACAAACTCAATTTGCAAAATAATGATTGGAATGCGAGTCTTTATAGGTAATCAAATCTTAAAGGTATAGATAATGTGAGTGGAGAGAGCGTTAAGCACAGGTTAAAGAGATGTGTATTGTCTCCAGCCAGGACAGTTAGTGAGATTTTGCAGCCCAGGCAAGTCGTGGGGGTTACAGATAGTGTGACATGAACCCAAGATCCTGGTTGAGGCCGTCCTCGTGTGTGTGGAACTTGGCTATCAGTTTTTGCTCAGCGACTCTGTGTTGTGTGTCATGAAGGCCGCCTTGGGGAATGTTTATCTGAAGATCAGAGGCTGAATGCCCATGAAAGCTGAAGTGCTCCCAACTGGAAGGGAACACTTCTGCCTGGTGATTGTCAAGCGGTGTTCATTCATCTGTTGTCTTAGGGCCATGGAATCTATACATTCACATGAACACGCGGATAGATACTGTGTTTAACATCTTATCTCCACAAATGCTCAAGCCTGCACTGCAGTGTCAGACTAGATGATATTCCCAAATTTGGAATGGCGAGAGTTGCCAACAATCAATTTAGAAAGAGCTCAGAGCTGCTCTGTTCAATGGGAATGATCAAATGGAGATTAATGCGTCTGAGTAGGTGCCAAACCCCAACTTAAAAGTCAACTACAAGTTAATGCAAGAAAAATGTCTCCAAAAGCTCTGCCCAAGATCAAATGAGGTTGTTTGAAGTAGCGTTTGAAATCATGGCCTCAGGACTTGCATTGTCCATGGTTCGGTGGGTGGGGAGTAGGAAATGATGTTGATATTTGATTCCAATTGGAATTAGTTCATTGAGGCTCTTTCTTGCTGCCTGAGACAATAATCCATGGCAAATCGGACCAGCTGCATGAGTTGTGGTAAGTGGGTTTTCATTTCCGCCCACAAGTGTCTCATCTTTGAATGCAAATGAAGTGGTGATATGAAAATGGTCCACTCTATTATTCAGTGTGAAACACAGGGCAGCTAACTGCATGATTGCAAGAACCATATATTCAAAAGGCTCAGTGGATTGGTCTAGATTAGATACATATACTGATTAAAGTTGGCAAGCTCAATGGCAGACACTGCCAGCTAAGAATCCAGGCATCCAAAAGGGAATCAGTTATGTGAAGAGGAAGAATGTGTGGGCTTATGGGGAGGAGGCAGGAGAATGGCGTTCAGTGAATTGCTGTTTTGGAGAATCAGTATAGACACAATGGGCGGGATTTTCCGGCCTTTCTTGTCCCGAAACTGGAAAGTCCTGCCTGAGATCAATGGACCTTTCCATGGTCCGCCCCTCACCCGCTATGATCCCTGTGATGGGCAGAATGGATAAATTAACCCCAATGGGTCGAGTGGCCCCCTTTCGCATTGCAACAATTCTGTGAAGAAAGATGATAAAGGGTTTGTCTTGTCAATGTTTCGATTATTGTACAGCCGCAGGATGGGAGTCAGTTTTATCCTGGGTTCTAATGTACCCTCAATGTCAATGCATTGTTTGGCTATTTATTAACTTGGTATTTGTTGCCGTTGCACTTTGTGGTCCTGTTACATTCAGACCTGCAGGAAACCGAGATGCTTCAGTGAACAAGAATGTTGGAAGTTGTGAACACAGAACCTTTGTGTATGAACTTAGTAATGCTTTCGCCACACCTCTCCATTATACTTTCTGCCATTGTTTTCACTGACCGAGGTGGCTGACCAGGAACCGGGCCTCACCCTGGCTGAATATTATACAATCCGCAGGGTGAGGGCCCAGTGCAGATAGATCTGTGAGAAACTGTCTCCTAACAAGATCAAAATGATCATATATAGATCCATAGTACAGATAAATGGATTCATTTTTCCGTTAAACTAAAGTGTGAAGTGAGGCTTAAGTGTACTTGTATGTGCTTGTCAATTAATGATCAACTCGTAACTATATCCAGGGCTGGAGGCTACAGTGAGTGGAAAGGTTTGAACACCAAAGAACCATGTTTCATCCAAAGCCAGGCTCTACAGTGCAATCATTCACAATATTTTGATGCTGTGAGGCTATGTTCAGTATTGAATGAACATGGAGATGCAGAGAGACCCAGCCCAGAGTTTGGGAATAAGGGAATGGGGCCTGGGTGCAATTGGAGCCTGGGTGGGATTATGACTGGTACAGACTCGATGGACCGAATGACCTCCTTCTGTACTGTAGGGATTCTAAGGATTCTATGAAGGTATGCAGGATGAATGGAATGGATAGGTAAAATGAGAAAGATTGGTGAGAGAGGAGGTGGCACTTGGGGACTGCTACTCATAAGTAGACAATGTACTGCACCCCATTGTACGCTTTGAATAAGAACTCAGGAAAGCTGTGGACCTATGCACTATGCACTATGCATAGTGGCGGGGCAGGCTTGAAGGGCTAGATGACCTACTCCTGCTCCTCTTTCTTACGTTCTCATGTAGCACTCAATTGTCCAGGGTTTGATTATATATGTCTGTTGACTCTGCTCTGTGCTGTGTGCTGTTAGTCAAGCCTGGGATGTGGCAGGGGACAAAATAAGCTGAAAAAAGCAACTGGAAGTATGAGAGCAGACATTGTAAGAAGTGCCTGTGACCAAAACTCATGTCACACGCATACAACTGGTGTCATCTCTGCGTATCTCCAATGCATGAGACATTACACATGGTTGCCTGAAACCTTTGACCTCGTCCACGGCTAGGCTTCTCCAGTGCCGCTGTAGTGAATCGAGTTTTAGTTGAGTGCCAAATTCCCCATTCTTGCTGGGCAATGGGAAAATACAGGATCAGAGAATCTTGCCTGGTCACTTTGTCGACCAAAGCTACCTCTTTGAGCAAGCTTCTGGTCACCTGTCCTAATATCTCGTTATGTTGATCAGTGTCAAATGTTGGTTGCTAACACTCTTGTGTAGTGCCATGGGATGTTTTGGTATGTTATATGAGGGGTGAAATTTTCCTGTTCCGCCTACCATGGGAATCGTAGCGAATGGGACACGGACCATGCAAACGTCCATTGACCTAGGGTGGGATTTTTCGGCCTTGGGTGAGTGCGGTCGGAAAGTCCCTCCCATCGTCTGTAAATACAAGTTGTTGTTACGAGTCCAGAGTTAAAGTCTGAAATCTTGTGGTGGGATGAGGCCAATGTATAAACATGATGGAGCCAGGCTTGGAGCTGGACACACTGTCTCCTGACTTGTACTGTGTAGTATAAGAGTGTTCGGCATAGCAAGGGTGAAGGAGGAGATTTACTAGGATGCTTCCTGGGATGGAACATTTATTTTATAAAGGGAAGTTGGATAGACTTGGGTTGCTTTTGTTGGAGCAGAGGAGACAGAGGGGGTGATCGAGGTGTACAGAATTATGAGGGGCAGGGACAGAATAGATAAGGAACAGCTGAAGGGTCAGTTGCGAGGGATATAGGTTCAAAGTGAGACGCAGGAGGTTTAAGGAGAATTTAAGTGAAAATCTTTTTACTCAGAGGGTGATAAGGGTCTGGAATGCACTGCCTGGGAGGGTGGAGGAGCCAGGATGACTCATATCCTTTAAAAAGTACCTGAATGAGCATTTGGCACATCATAACATTCAGGGCTATAGGCCAAGAGCTGGCAAGTGGGATTAGTTGGGAGATCAGGTGTTTCTCACATGTTGGTACAGACTCGATGGGCTGAAGGACCTCTACTGCACTATATGATTTTATTCTATGACTGAGTGTGGAGAGAGTCTAGCAGAAGTCAGTATGAAGTTAGCTCCTAGTCTGTGTTATACTCGGTATATTTATATATATTTATGTGCCACCAATGTTCAACTTAATGTTCAGCCTCTGAATCTCTTTGTGAGACCTGTGGACAACCCTCATAATGAACCATACATGATTGGTTGGCACAGTGGCACAGTGATTAGCACTGCTGCCTCACAGTACCAGGGACCTGGGTTCAATTCCGACCTTGGGTCACTGTCTGTGTAGAGTTTGCACATTCTCCCCGTGTCTGCGTGGGTTTCCTCTGGGTGCTCCGGTTTCTTCCCACAATTCAACGATGTGCAGATCAGGTGAATTGGCCATGGCAAAATTGCTGCTTAGTGTCCCAAGATGTGTAGGTTAAATAGATTAGCTATGGGAAATGTGGGGGGTTTCGGGGATAGGGTGAGGAAAGAGGCTGGGTATGGAACTCCGTCAGAGACTCAGTGCAGACTCGATGGGCTGAGTGGCCTCCTTCTGCACTGTAGGGATTCTATGAAAGGCAGGAATGGGAATTGCAGCAGTTGAGCAGACAGAAATGAAAATAACACTGGGGCCTTAATTTCATCGTAGGTCATGGTGGCACAGTGGTTAGCACTGCTGCCTCACAGCACCAGGGACTAAGTTCGATTCCCAGCTTTGGTCACCGGCTGTGTGGAGTCTGTATGTTCTCCCCATGTCTGTGGGGTGGGCCCCTCCAATTTCCTCCCACAGTCTGAAAGACAGGCGGGTTAGGTAATTGGCCATGCTAAATTCTACCTCAGTGTACCCAAACAGGTGCCAGAGCGTGGCAACTAGGGGATTTTCACAGTAACCTCATGCAGCGTTAATGTAAGCCTACTTACATTATATTAATAAATAAACTCATAAGTTGGCCATACAGATGAGGCTTCTGTCTAATACAGATGGGAGCTTTGCAATGCCAGGAGAACTGGACGAATGCCAACGTGGGAGTAAATTGGTACAACTACCTACTGCTTGATTTGATTCCGCCATCACCTAGTCTTCAAGTCCAAACCCAGGGCAGCAACAGTACAAACAATGGCCCACACAAATGAGAACCTCATTGAGTCCATTAATAATGGCTCAGCCATTTTGTTTCAGTATTACAGCTGAGATAATGTTGTGCAATTAGGGGTGAGGGTTAGAATGCTCTGTAGCTGGAGTCAGCATGTTTAGCCGGAACTCGCAATGAGGCTGAAGTGGGCGAGTCCACTGCAGACACGCTGATTGAGCTCAAAGTCAGCGCCCTTGCTCTTAATTCTTTACAGACAATGGAAACGACAGGTTTCCAAGGAATGTGCAGCGAGCTGTGTAAAACTTGGGCATTTGCAGTGAGCAGCCAGGTCACAGGGGAGAGATTTTGGCTGGTACCGTGTTCACCCTTGACTGTTCCCTTACAGTTCACAAATGATTTCCTGATTGTTCTGAATAAAAAGCCACTGAAATGTGAACTTCTGCGAGGTCACTGATAGAAATCTCCATTAGCAGGGGTGTGCTTGTGGGAAACTTCAGTGAAGCATTCCAGTCGGAATTAAACCACCATCAACTTGTCGAAGATCGGAAAGACGTACAACGCACAGGAGATGCTTTAAAGTCCATGGTGGGGCGGGGTGGGAATCTCCTAACCAGGAGACTCAAGCCATGTTGTGGGCTTCCCAGGGACCGGGTTTGATTCCCGGCTTGGGTCACTGTCTGTGTGGAGCCTGCTCCTCACTGCGATGTGAGGGATATCCCCTCCCTCCAATAGATGGTAGTGTGGTCTAAGGCACTAAGGTGGTCTAAGGATGATTAAGGTTTGCGTCTTTTCACAGTCATGTGGTCAAATCGCACCGCTGCCAGATGTGATTTGAGTTTAGGTTAGCACGATGACAGAATGGTTAGCAGTGTTGCCTTGACCTGTCTGTGCGGAGTCTGCGTGGGTTTCCTCCGGGTGTCCTGGTTTCCTCCCGCAGTCTGAAAGACTTTAGGTGCAGGTTAGGTGCATTGGTCATGCTAAATTCACCCTCAGTGTACCCGAACAGGTGCCAGAGTGTGACAACTTGCGGATTCTCACAGTGACTTCATTGCATTACACAATGTAAGCCTATTTGTGACACTAATAAATAAACGTAAATGCACCAGATGAGGAAGATGCTCAAAGCTAAGTGCTGCAGATTCCCTATTCATAGAAATCATAGAATCCTACAGTGCAGAAGAAGGCCATTCAGCCCCTCGAGTCTGCACTGAACACAATCCCACCCAGGCCCTATCTCCATAACCCTATGCATTTACCCTAGCTAGTTCTCCTGACACTAAGAGGCAATTTAGCATGGCCAATCTACCCAGCCCGCACATCTTTGGAGTGTGGGAGGAAACCAGAGCATCCAGAGGAAACCCACGCAGACACAGTGAGAATGTGCAAACTCCACACAGACAGTGAGCCAAGCCAGGAATTGAACCTGGGAGCCTGGCGCTGTGAGGCAGCAGTGCTAACCACAGTGCCCCCGTGCCACCTTCATAGCACTGTAAGCTGCTGCGATAGTCATTTGGTAAGTGGGAAAAGCACACAGTAGCTGTAATTTCCCATAAACGTTGGTTCCAGTCAGTGAAGTAAACACATTCATAAATCACAATAGCTTCAACCATATCGGAAAACAATGACTGAGACTATCCTAGCACCAGCTATGGAGCAAAGCTTGAGAGCAAAAGTGGACTGCAGTGACCAGCTGAACAGTGACAGAATGAAGATTGGACTAATCTCTGACAAGAGAGTGATGGCTGCCTGATTCTTGCTGTCCTCTGGCATGTGACTGAAAGAGCAGTAAGATTTTCAGTTCTTTCCAAACATGGGAAATATTTTTGAGACAATCCGGCAAGCAATAGAGGTAAGTACCAGAGGCTGAAAGGACTTAGCAGCTGCTTGGGGGAGTCATTCTTTAGCAACATTAAGATGATGAATTCATTGGCACAGTTTACTGGACCACGGGCTGTTTTTATTCAGTTCCTTCACTTTGTCAGGCATTAACTCAGCACTAGTGCAGACCCCAGGCACCCTTTCTGATATTTAATATGGTCCTGCTGCTGCCAAAACGTCAGAGCAGTTTGTCCACTGTTGGAATCCAACAAATTTACTAAAGAAACACATTGACAAACTCGAGATGGAATTATCACTCAACAACAAATTGCATTTGTGTAGCATCCTCTGTCAAGGTGTCTCAAAGGACCCCTCACAGGATTGGTTATCATCCAAAAATTGAAAGCCAACCATATCATGAGATATTAGGATCAGCGCCCAAATATTTTTTAAAGTTTATTTTTTATTGATGTCACTACAATGGCGTTGCTGTGAAAATCCCATAGTTACCACACGCCAGCACCTGTTCGGGTACACTGAGGGACAATTTAGCACGGCCAATGTGCCTGACCAGCACATTTTTTGGACTGTGGAAGAAGCCAGAGCACCCACAAGAAACCCACACAGACATGGGGAGAACGTGCAAACTCCACACAGCCCAAGGCCAGAATCGAACCCGGGTCCCTGGTGCTGTGAGGCAGCAGTTCTAACACCGTGCCCCCCTGTATTGAGTAAATATTTGATCAAAGAAGTAGCTTTTAAGGAATGTTTTAAAGGAGAGAAGAGAGGTAGTGAGTTTGTAAGGAGAGCATTCCAGACCTTAGGGGCCAAGCACTGGAAGCCACCACAGCCCATTACACATTAATATTGGTTAGAGGATAGAGTTGGGGGACCACAGAGATCTTGGAGGGTTAAAGGATTGGCGGACGTTACAGAGATAGGGAGGATATGGAAGGATTTGAAAAGAGAAATATAGAAACTTAGAAACTAGAAGCTGGAGTAGGCCATTTGGCCCTTTGAGCCTGCTCCGCCATTTATTTTGATCATGGCTGATCATCAAATTCAATAACCTGAACCCTCTTCCTCCCATATTCCTTGATCCCTTTAACCAAAGAGCTATAACTAATTTCTTCTTGAAATCAGACAGCGTTTTGGCCTCAATTACATTCTGTGATAGTGAATTCCACACATTCACCACCCTCTGGGTGAAGAAATTTCTCCTCATCTCAGTTCTAAAAGGTTTACCCCTTATCCTTAAACTATGACCCCCTGGTTCTGGACTCTCCCACCACTGGGGACATTCTTTCTGAATCCACTCTGTCAAACCCTGATAGATTTTTACAAAGTTTCTATGAGATCCCCTCTCACTCTTCTAAACTCCAAAGAATATAATCTTAACCACCTTAGTCCGTCCTCATATGACAGACCTGCCATCCCAGGAATCAGCCTGGTAAACCTTCGCTGTACTCCCTCTACAGCAAGGACATCCTTCCTCAGATAAGGACACCAAAACTGCACACAATAGTCCAGGTGTGGCCTCACAAGAATGAGGATGTTAAAATTGAGGTGTTGTCAGGCTGGAATCCACTGAGAATGGGGGTGATGGATGAATAGGATCTTGTCTGAATGGAGCTGTGGAGCACCAGAGTTTTGGATGTGTTCTGGTGGGTTAAAAATGGCAGCTAGAAACCAACAGATGTGAACCTTCCAGATCTAATATTTATAATAAAATTTACCTCACACTTGTCAAGTCTCATAAAACTAAAATATATATAATAGTACTTTATAGGACTTCACAGATCAAATATTCATAATGATATTTATACAACAATTCATATTGCAATTTACAGAGTCTCACAAGTTTTCAGCCTGAACATCTGCAGTTCTTCCAGGATGCGTTTGCACAGTATATTTATTCATGTCACAATTGGCTTACATTAACACTGCAATGAAGTTACCGTGAAAATGCTCTAGTCACCACACTCGGGTACCTGTTTGGGTACACTAAGGGAGACTTTAGCACGGTCAATGCACCTAACCAGCACATCTTTGGCATTGCGGGAGGAAACCGGAGCACCCGGAGGAAACCCATGCAGACGTGGGGAGAATGTGCAAACTCCACACAGACAGTGACCCAAGCTGGGAATCGAACCCGCGTCTCTGGCGCTGTGAGGCAGCAATGCTAACCACTGTGTCAGTGTGTGTGCGGAGAATGTCCCATTGGTTGTTTCAGGACACAGAGCTGCGAGGCTCTAGTCTCTGATTTGATTTGATTTACTATCACATGTATTGTATGCACTGAAAAATATTATGTGGGATTTTCCCAAAAAAATTCTAAGTGTTGAATTTGTGTAAATCCCGCTGCCCGATGCCTGGTAGGCAGTGCCAAGGTGCCCCCTGTGGATTGCCACTTTGCCCTGGGGGGGGCCAGGCTGGCACTGCCAAGCTGGCAATGCCAAGGGGCATCCCCCCTTACCTCCAGCCCTCTGAGAGGTCTCTGTGGCCCCCCACTTCACTCCAACGGGGTGGGGCTGCCATCTCCTCAATCATGGCAAGCTATTGTAAACCCTGCTGAAGTGAAATACTCCTGGCGGGGTAGGGGGAAGGAATGGGGTTGGGTGGGGTGGTGGTGGTGTAGGTGGTGGGGGAGGCTAACCAGCCTCGGAGAACACAGGCCCGGGCCTGCAAATGATATTTGAATGATCATTTGCATAATTTATCCAGCTGTCTGCTGATTTCTGGTGTGGAGCTCACGGAGTTGGAAACCTGGCAGTGTGGAGATACGCGGAGGTCATGGCGCCCAGCGGAAAGGCCCCTACGCGGCCTCCACTTATGTCTGCCGGCCCACTGCACTGTCAGAGCAGCAAAGCAGGCTGGGAGAATCGTCCCCATTGTGAACGAGAGTGAGCATTGCAGCAATGGCCCTGAGGTTCACTGACAATGGGTAAGAGGATGTTTTGGCAGATGAAGCGATTCATTTAAAAATCAATTGTACCAAACAATTTACACCCAAGCATTTCTAAATTTTAACCTATGCAGCTGTCTGGAATTTTGAGATTTGTTTGAAGTCACTTTTCATAATGTACTTATTACAGTCTTTTACTGAATAATCTTCTGATGTTGTTTCTTGCACACTATACAGACCGCTCATAGAGTACACAGGGGAGAAGGAAAGGAGAGGGTGCAGAATATAAAACCAGAGAAGGGGAGTAAAAGATAGAATTAGTGGATGTGCAGGGGATAGCTTGCAAGAAGTTGCCTCGCTCTGGCACATCTTAGGTGCACTTCTAAGTCTCCTGAGAGGCTTGTTTAGCAGAATCTCTATTTGCCCCTATGTTAGAGGGGCTGTGGCTGGGAGAAGGGAATATATAGACCGAAGAGTCTGTTCTGGCTTGTACCAGATGGCCAGTATGTAATACAAAAAAAAAGGATATAGGTCTCCGAGTCTAATCATTCTGCTGCCACCTTCTTTATTTCAGACCAGATTCTCCTCACCCATCGCCCCCGTTCTCACGAACCTACACTGGCTTCCATTCCGACAATACGTCAATTTTAAAATTCTCATTAAAATCCCTCCATATCCTTGTCCTTCCCATCTTTGTAATATCGTCTAACCCTTCCAGATCCCTGTGTTTCTCCAATGCTAGCCTCTCGCTGCACAGTGGTTAGCACTGTGTCCCTGGGGACACTCATAGTGCCGGGGACTCAGGTTTGATTCCTGGCTTGGGTCACTGTCTGTGTGGAGTTTGCACATTCTCCTTGTGTCTGTGTGGGTTTCCTCAGGGGGTGCTCCTTCCATAATCTGAAAGTTGTGCATTGGCCATGCTAAATTCTCCCTCAGTGTGACTAGGGGATTTTCACAATGACTTCACTACAGTGTTGATGTAAGTTGACTTGTGACATTAAAAAAATAACGCTCTTTATTTCTTTCTGACATGTTTGCTGATTTTTTTCTCCATGTTAAACCTTTGATCATTTGCCCCCTCGATTCCTGTCGTATCTCCAAGCATTTACCCGATCCATCACTAAACTGAGAACAGGAAGTGTTGGAACAACCCAGCAGGTATGGCAGTAACTGCAGGGCTAGAAAACAAAGTTATCATTTTGATTCAGTTTGTCCTCTTCATTGGAATTAAAGGGAGGGAAAAAGTGTTGGCTATTAAACTGTAGCTGGGAGAGATTGCAACAAAAAGATGGAACAAGAGACAGACAGACCAGTCAGAGAGAGGGTGGGAAAGGAAGGCAATTGGGGCAGCACGTGGGCATAGTGGTTAGCACTGCTGCCTCACAGTGCCAGGCACCTGGGCTCGATTCCCAGGTTGGGTCACTGTCCGTGCGGAATCTGCACGTTCTCCCCATGTCTGTGTGGGTTTCCTCCAGGTGCTCCAGTTTCCTCCCACAATCAGAAAGACGTGCTAGTTAGGTGCACTGGCCATGCTAAATTCTCCCTCAGTGTACCCCAGTATGGCGGCTAGGGGATTTTCACAGTAACTTCATTGCTGTGTTAATGTAATCCTTACTTGTGACACTAATAAATAAACTTTTTACTTTACTTTAGATGTATGGGATATAAAAGAACGGAATAAGAGACACTTTCATCAGCTACCCCATTAATTATTATCACTAAGGTACACTTTTTCACTCACTGTGTGTTTAACCATTAATCTTGTGGTAGCATTTTATCATTTACCCTTACACAGTGTTCGTGATTCATTTATTCCCTGTTATCCTGACTGTTATTTACCAGATGTCACTCATAATTACTCGTGAGCCCATATTAGCTCAATAACCATCCCCCTGTGCTACCCCTATTGTCATTCGCCACCTGTTACCCATGCCATCCTTTTAACCATTTGTTTCATGTTACCCCTGTAATCAGTTCTCTCAAGGTAACCGTATATCCCAATTACCTGGTGCCACTCACTTCACTGTCTCTATCGTGCTGCTTCGAATGTTAGGAGCTGCTTTTATCACCACTATTACCATTCGCCTGCTGCCACTTTTCCCTGATAATAGCTCAGGATGCAGCAGGGGATGTTATTAAAGGGGCTAAACGTACGCTCACATTGTTGTTGTAATTGAGTTCCATTCCAGCTCTTAGCCTCTGACACACCAGCAACATGCCAAGGCTCCCATGCTGTGGTGCAGTATGGTCTAATGTATATTTAAATATTTTCTGTTCTATTTTACATTTATCTGCTATTCTCTGTACTTCAGTGTTGAATAAGTTGCCTCCCTGTAGGCGCTTGAGGAGTGAGCTGAAACTAGGCCTCAGTGCTTCTGCACCCTATCCTTTCCTACTCCCCAATGTGCGCCATGCATGGTATGTTTTGTCTGAAAAGGGCACAAGGAGCAACACTTTTCATTTTATCCCTATATACCCTACGGTGGCACAGTGGTTAGCACTGCTGTCTTACAGCACCAGGGACCTGGGTTCGATTCCTGGCTTGGGTCACTGTCAGCGTGGAGTTTACATGTTCTCTCCACGTCTGTGTGGGGATGCTCCAGTTTCCCTTGTGACCTCTAGTTTTGGACTCCCCCACCATTGAATCTACTCTGAATCTACTCCGTCTAACCCTGTTAGAATTTTGTAAATTGCTAACAGATCCTCTCACACTCTTCTAAATTCCGGTGAATATAATCCTAATCAGTTTAGCCTCTCTTCAAATGACAGACCCTTCATCCCAAAAGATGTGCTGGTTAGGTATGTTAGCCTCGCTAAATTCTCCCTCAGTGTATCCGAACAGGTGCCGGAGTGTGGCATCTAGCGGATTTTCGAACCATTGAAAACTAAAGGCAGGAGAAGGCCATTCAGCCCCTCGAGCCTGCTCTGCCATTCATTTTGATTGTGGCTGATCATCAATATCTTGATCCCTCTTCCTCCCATGTCCCTTGATCCCTTTAGTCCCAAGAGCTATATCTAATTTCTTCTTGAAATTAGATAATGTTTTGGACTCAACTACATTCAGTGGGAGTGAATTTCACACATTTACCACTCTCTGGGTGAAGAAATCTCTCCTCACCTCAGCCTTAAAAGGTTTACCCCATTATCCTCAAACTATGACCCCTAGTTCTGGATTCCCCCACCATTGGGAACATTCTTTCTGAATCTACTCTGTCTAACCCTGTTAGAATTTTTTAAGTTTCTAAGAGATCCCCTCTCACTCTTCTAAACTCCATTAAATATAATCCTAGCCAGTTTAGTCTCTCCTCATATGACAGACCCGCCATCCCAGAAATTAGCCTGGTAAGCTCTTATTGCTCTGCCCTGCATTGCAGTGTTTATGTAAGCCTACTTGTGACACAAATAAATAAACTTCAACAATGGGACAATAATAAATCAAATCCTGCTTTGGCTGGGATTCTCTCAAAGAAGTTCTAAGTGTCGAATTAACTGGAAAACTGAAGTAATTCATGCTGGTTTTCTCAGTGGGTGTTTACACTAGAATCTCCCACACCCTGTACAATGTAGAGGTCACCAGCATGAATATCATTAGATTTCCAGAGGGAGGACCTATTCATCCTGGAGAGGCTGAAACCAGGGGTATCTGTATATGGACAGTGGCCCCAAATTGTCATCCTCCTGACCGTTGGCCAGTTCGATTGCTGGCCAGCCCGGGACCCCCGCATTTCTTCTCCCCACCAACAACCCCATGGCCCGTTCATAGCCCATTGTCCATTCGCGGGCCAGTCCCGAAACCCCCACCACCCTGTCCTGGACCAGGGCTGGGATGAGAGAAACGCTCCCCCGCCTTGTTCCAGCTTCACACAGATACAAATATCCACTGCGATGCGGCCTGGACATCATGGGGAATCTGGCGCTGGAACAGCAGCCTGACAGATTCCCTGATTCTGCAAAACCAAGCCCACTCCCCCATCTGTGAGAAATATATGTACAAACAGCAGCCAGCCAGCCAACGTGTGAAAGATCTGCAAATTAATTTCAGTGTGGCATCCTGCTCTGGCCATCTCGTTTATCTGCCTTGTTTGTGGCATGAGGTGCACTGCTGTCAATGGCGGTTAGACATGGTGCACCTGATTCTTTTAACCCTCAGCCTTCCTCCAAATTTCACTGCTTCATGCAAATATTATCCTTTCCAGAATGTTCTATCCCATCATGTTGCTATGCTGCAGTGTGAGAGACGTGTTGCCCAGAAGGGGTGAGCCCACAGCCACACTGCAACACCACCTGCTTAACCACAAGGTGGCACGGTGGTTAGCACTGCTGCTTCACAGTGCCAGGGGCCCGGATTCAATTCCCGGCATAGGTCACTGTCTATGTGGAGCCTGCGCATTCTCCCCGTGTCTGCATGGGTTTTGTCCAGGTGCTCTGGTTTCCTCCCCCAGTCCAATGATGTGCGGGTTAGGTGGATTGGCCATGCTAAATTGCCCCTTAGTGTCAGGAGGACTGGCTAGGGTAAATACATGGGGTTACAGGGATGGGGCCTGGGTGGGATTGTTGTCGGCGCAGGCTTGATGGGCCGAATGGCCTTTTTCTGCACTGTAGGGATTCTGTGATTCTATGATTGTAAGGATAGTAGACCTGTCCCTTGTACTGTAAACTGTTCAGCAGTGAAAGAACAGGCCAGTTGCACTCCCTCTAAGTAACAGTAAGCACCTGTTACTTATCTCAGTTAACATTTTAAATTAAATCTCAGTTATAACTCTCCATTGAGCTACCTATTCAGCCCTTAGTAATTGCTATAATGGCGACACCTTTCTTCCTGTCAACTGTTATTATATATGCTCTTTGACTATGCCCTTACACGTGACATATTCTTAACAAAACAGACCACCACAAGCTCCTAAACTCTGAGATCCCTCGCTAAAGTCAACAGAGATCTGGAGATAATAGAGCTTAAATCTCTCATGTCATAAAGCTGTTTGAAAAATTGACGCAAAGACTGCTGGAGATCATTCCTAATTGTAAGAAGCACAGATTAGAACATTGATTTTTCTTGGACCATTGGCAGTGGGCCCAGCTTGACGAATCAGAGGCCCAGCATTTCCTCCGCAGCTGGCCCTAACTTGCTGTCATTCAGCCCTTCCCAGAACTGAGTAAGATAGGATGATAGCACGGCGGCACAGTGATTAGCACTGCTGCCTCACAGTGCCAGGGAGCCGGGTTCGATTCCCGGCTTGGGTCACTGTCTGTGTTGAGTTTGCACGTTCTCCCTGCTTCTACGTGTCCCTCTGGGTGCTCTGGTTTCCCCCCACAGTCTGAAAGATCAGCCATGCTCCATTGCCCCTTAATGTCAGGGGGACTGACAGGTAAATATGTGGGGTTACAGAGATGGGGCCTGGGTAGGATTGTTGTTGCTGTGGGTTTGATGGGCCCAATGCCCTTTTTCCGCACTATAGGGATTCTGGAATTCTATAACTGTAAGGACAGTGGATCTGTCCCCTGTGCACCTTTAAGGTTTGATTAACTGTAAAGACTTGCATTCTAATCAGTATTCTGTAAACTGAATGTGAGCCTTTATATGTTGTTTGTGATCAGAACTCCCCACTCACCTGATGAAGGGGCAGCGCTCCGAAAGTTAGTGGCTTTTGCTACCAAGTAAACCTGTTGGACTTTAACCTGGTGTTGTGAGAATTCTTACTGTGTTTACCTCAGTTCAACGCCGGCATCTCCACATCTAGAAACTGTTTAACAGTGAAAGGACAGGCCGTTTGCACTCCCTCGGCATCTGTTACTTATCTCAACGCACCTGGTTGGGTGGGTTGGCCATGCTAAATTCTCCCTCAATGTACCCGAACAAGCGCCGCAGTATGGCGACTAGCGGAGTTTCACAGTAACTTCATTGCACTGTTAATGTAAGCCAACCTGTGACTAATAAGCTTTGTAGAAACGGGAGCAGGAAGCCCCATGGTGCCAGGTTGATTGATATGTGGGTGTTGGAAGTTGAAGATTATTGTAGTCCATGAGCTCAATGGATCTGAAGGCCTCATGAGGGAGCAATGCTCCCTTTGTGGATTCATGCTGGAATACAATGCAAATGGGTCCCCTCTTGTCTGATTTTGTCACTCGCAGCTGGGCAGCACAGTGTTGCAGTGATGAGCCCTGCTGCCTCATAGCACCAGAAACCTGGGTTCAATTCCCAGCTTGGGTCACTGCCTGTGTGGAGTCTGCATGTTCTCCCCGTGTCTGCATGAGTTTTCCAGTGCTCCAGTTTCCCCCCACAGTCCAAAAATGTACAGGTTAGGTTGACTGGCCATGCTAAATTGACCCTAGGGGGATTAGCAGGGTAAATATGTGGGGTTACGAGGATAGGGTCTGGGTGGGATCGTTGTTGGTGTAGGTTCAATGGGCCGAATGGCCTCCTTCTGCACTGTCAGAATTCTATGAACTCCTGTTCCTGCTTGATTTCTCTGCAGTCTCTGATGATTTTGGTCACAGGATCCTGCTTCAATCTTTCCTCTCTTGTCCATCACTGTGGGACTGTTCTTACATGGTTCCACTTTTCTAAAATTCAATTGTAACCATCACATATCTTCCCACCTCTTAGACAGACGTATCTGGAACTTCCCCAGAGTTCCATTCTTGCCCCCTTGTCTTCCCCATCTCAGTGCTGCCCCCGGCGATACTTTGAAAAAAATCATTCATGGCATATGGGCGCCACTGGCTGGGCCAGCATTTATTGCCCATCCATTATTGCCCTTGAGAAAGAGGTGAGCTGCCTCTTAAACTGCTGCAGGTAGATACACCCACAGTGCTGTTAAGGAGGGAATTCTCGGATTTTGACCCAGCAACTGTGAAGTAAGGATGGTGAGTGGCTTGGAGAGGAACTTACAGGTGGCGGTGTTCCCATGTATCTGCTGCCCTTATCCTTATAGATGGTACGGGTCATGGGTTTGGAAGCTGTTGTGTCAGGAACCTTGGTGAGTTCCTGCAGTAAATGGTACACATTGCTGCTATTGTGTACCAGTGTTGGAGGGAGTGAATGTTTGTGGATGGGGTGTCAGTCAAATGAATGGCTTTGTCCTAGATAATGTCAAGTGTCTTGAGTATTGTTGGAGCTGCATCACCCAGGCAATTGGAGAGTATCCCATCACACTCTTGACCTGTGCTTTGTAGATGGTGGACAGGCTTTGGGGAGTCAGAAGGTGAGTTACTCATGACAGGATTCCTAGTCTCTGATCTGCTCTTGTAGCCACAGTACTTATATGGCTGGTTCAGTTCAGTTTCTAGTTAATGGTAACCCCCAGGATGTCGATAATGGGGAATTCAGCAATGGTAATGCCATTGAATATGAAGGGGCGATGGTTAGATCCTGCCTTGTTGGTGATGGTCATTGTTTGATAAGTGTGTAACACAGATGTTATTTGCCACCTGTCAGCCCAAACCTGGAACTTGTCCAGGTCTTGCATCATTTGGACATGACTGTCTCTGTGCTTGTTTCACATCAGCAAGTTCTAATTTACTTCAAAAATAGCAAAGCTTCATTATAGAATGACCAAAAGAAGCAGAAGGACACTTCTGCCGCAATACAGAGTAACCCTGGTGTATCCTATTAAGGTTCATAGTACAAAGATGCTGCAAAAAGAATCACAAGTTGAACACTGTTCCGGCCATGGGATCTTTTATATCCCCCTGAGGGCCGAAGGGGCCTTGGTATAACATCTCCCCTGAAAGATAGTCACCCCTGACAGTGCACAGTAGCACAGTGGTTAGCGCTGCTGCCTCACAGCGCCAGGGATCTGGGTTCGATTCCCAGCTTGGGTCACTGTCTATGTGAAGTCTGCACATTCTCCTCGTGTCTGTGTGGGTTTCCTCTGGGTGCTCCACTTTCCTCCCACAGTCTGAAAGATATGCTGGTTAGGTGCTATTGGCCGTGCTAAATTCTCCCTCAGCGTACCTGAATAGGTGCCAGAGTGTGGCGACTAGGGGATTTTCACAGTCACTTCATTGCAGTGTGAATGTACACCTGCCTGTGACGCTAATAAATAAACTTTAAACTTATCACTGGAGTGCCAGCCTTCATTTTTGTGCGCAAGACCTGGAGTGGGACTTGAATTAAATCCTTTTATTTATTCATTTGTGGGAAATGAGCATTGCTGGCTGACCAGCATTTATTGCCCATCCCTAATTGCCCTTGTTCAGAGAGGACAGTTGAACAATTTGAACAGTCAACCACGTTGCTGTGGCTCTGGAGCCACACATGAGCCAGACCTGGTAAGGACGGCAGATTTCCTTCCCAAAAGGAACCGGATGGGTTTTTCCAACAATGGTTATCGGTAGATTCTTAGTTCCAGATACATTTAACGGAATTAAGACTCCTGCACCTGCTGTGGTGGGGTTTGAACCTGGACCCCCCAGAACATTAACCGAGTTTCTGGATTAATAGTCCGGCAATAATACCACTGGGCCATCTCTTCCTCTCCACTTGCTGACTCTGAGGTGAAATTGCTACCAATTGAGTAATGGCTGACACACCAAGCTTAGTCCTGTAAACCAACTTCACATTTAAAAGGCATTTTTGATTTAATCATTTTTAGCGCTATTGTTCAACCTGTGATTGTTTTTGCAGAACCTTTGGACTGTGAACCTTAATAGAATACATCAGGCTTAAGCCGCGTTACAGCAGAGAAGCCTTTCTGCTTCTTTTGGTCATTCTGTAATGAGGTTTTGCTATTTTTGGAGTAAAGTAGAACTTGCTGACACAAAACAAGCACAGAGATATTCTGGGGTAATTTACAGCTGCAGACAGTGCCAGTATTGCCCTGTGCTTTGAGACTAACTCACAAATCACCAGGTTGTTGAGAAGTACAGCTAATTAGTGTTAATTTGTAACAAGGAGAGATTTCCAATTTACTCGGAATGTCAGGCAAAATTAAAGTAAATATTGATAACAGTGTGTTTGGGAAGTGTTCAGGGCGAGACACCAGGAAGAAACTGCATACAAAGGCTTATACTGTAGCCAAGCAAAGCACAGAGGAAACTCCTGTAACGAGTTTATATCAAAAAAAGTAAAAATAACAACACAGGAAGTGAAATGACTTGGCCAAATACTTGTTTGATCCTTATAACTGGCTCCTGCTCAAATAGTTGATGTTGCTCCAACTGTTGGCCTTGAAGAGTTTGTCTAATCTGGTTGAGATAAGAACATAAGAACTAGGTGCAGGAGTTGACTAAATGCAGGCTGGATGACCACATTGCTAAATGTCTTTGCTCAGTCCGCAAGCATAACCCCATCATCCCTGCCACTTGCCATTTCAACTCACCACCTTACTCTCATGCCCACATATCCATTCTTGGCCTGCTGCAATGTTCCAGTGAAGCCCAATGCGAACTGGAGGAACAACACCTCATCTTTCAATTAGGCAGCCTCTAGAATCAACATCGAGTTCAACAACTTCCAGTCATGGACATAAGAACTAGGAGCAGGAGTAGGCCATCTGGCCCCTCAAGCCTGCTCTACCATTCAATAAAATCATGGCTGATCTTTCCATGGACTCAACTCCACTTACCTGCCCATTCACCATAACCCTTAATTCCTTTACTGTTCAAAAATCTATCTATCTTGCTTAAAAACATTCAATGAGGTAGCCTCGACTAGGCAGGGAATTCCACAGATTCACAACCCTTTGGATGAAGAATTTCCTCCTCACCTCAGTCCTAAATCTGCTCCCCCTTATTTTGAGGCCATGCCCCCTAGTTCTGGTTCCACTCGCCAACTTCCCTGCTTCTTTCTTATCTATTCCCTTCATAATCTTAAATGTTTCTGAATTTCAATGAGTATAGTCTTAGTCTACACAATCTCTCCTCATAAGCCAACCTCCTCAATCCAGAATCAACCTAGTGAATGAACCTCCTCTGCACCCCCTCCAGTGCCAGTATATCCTTTCTCAAGTTGAGTCATAGGGGTTCACAGCATGAAAACAGGCTGTTTGGCCCAACTTGTCCATGCCACCTTTTTTAACCACTAAACTAGTCCCAATTGGCCCATATCCCTCTATTCCATCCTATCCATGTAACTCCCTGAATGCTTTTTAAAAGGCAAAATTGTACCCGCCTCTACTAATACCTCCGCCAGCTTGTTCCAGTCACTTACAACCCTCTGTGTGAAAAAATTGCCCCTCCGGACCCTTTTGTATCCCTCCCCTCTTATCTTAAATCCATGCCCTCTAGTTTTAGACTCCCCTACCTTTGGGAAAAGATGTTAACTATCTAGCTGATCTCTGCCCCTCGTTATTTTATAGCTTTCTATAAGATCACCCTTAAGTCTCCTACGCTGCCAGGAAAAGAGTCCCAGTTTATCCAGCCTCTCCTTATAACTCAAACCATCGAGTCCCGGAAGCATCCTAGTATCTTTTCTGCACTCTTTCTAGTTTAAGTAAGGAGTCTAACACAGCACACAGTACTCCAGGGGTGGCCTCACCAGCACTTTATACTACTGCAGCATAACCTCCCTGTTTTTAAACTCCATTCCTCTAAAGAACAGATACAGGAGAGAGACTCAGACACAACAAGATAATTGGAGTGAAGGAAAGACTGAGGAAAGATTTCTCTCGTACCGTTGCATCTGGGCAAATAGAATGTCAGATAAACAGGAATTGGAGTTGTTAGTCAAACAGAGCCTTTGAAGTCAGATAGTATGAAGCTGGAAATCTTTCTGTTGGCCTGTTCACTGTTTGGGGAAGCTGTTATAAACAGACGAGGGCAGTCCAATAGAAACAGGAACTTTTCCGTACTCTGTCCAATTCGATGTAGGTTCGCAATGGCTGTGCCTCACCTCATCTGCAAGTAAATAAATAGACCAGACTCTGGGCACACTCTCCACGTGTTGCTGAGTGCAAGTTTCCATTCTGACTGTGCCTATGATCCACTGTTAAACAGGCATTCTCTACAGAGGAAATAGTGAGCTTTCTGTGTGACTTGCATATACTTTCATGTTTCTATTTGTTGTGAAAACTCTATGATAGCCATCAATCTGACACCCATCTAGTTTGTTTTCCTATTTATTCATGGGATGTGGGCATCGTTGGCTAGGCCAGCATTAATTACCCCTTGAACTGAGTGACTTGCTGGCTGAGCCATTTTAGAGGGCAGTTAAGAGCAACCATGTTGCTGTGGCTCTGGAGTCACATGTAGGCCAGACCAGGTAAGGACGGCGGATTTCCTTCCATAAAGATGAACCAGATTGTTTTTTTACGACAATGGTTTCATGGTCATCATTAGACTTCCTGAATTCCAGATTTTGGGGTGTGATTTGAACCCAGGTCCCCAGAGCACAATCCTGGGTCTCTGGATGGCAGGTCTGTCATATGAGGAGAGACTAAGTTGGGTAGGATTGAGTTTAGAAGGCTGAGAGGGGATCTCATAGAAACTTTTAAAATTCTCACAGGATTAGACAGGGTAGGGTCAGGAAGAATGTTCCCAATTGTGGGGGAATCCAGAACTAGAGCCATAGTTTGAGAATAAGGGATAAACCTTTTAGAACTGAGGTGAGGAGAAATTTCTTCGAGAGTGCTGAATGTGTGGGATTCACTATCACAGAATGTAATTGAGGCCAAAACATTGTCTAATTTCAAGAAGAAATTAGATATTTCTCTTGGGGCTAAAGGGATCAAGGGATCAGGAGATATGGGGGCAGGGAGGGGCTGGTTTGATTTTGATTTGATTTGATTTGATTTGATTTATTATTGTCACATGTATTAGAGTGAAAAATATTGTTTATTTTGCACTATACAGACAAAGCATACTGTTCATAGAGAAGGAAATAAGAAAGTGAAGAATGTAGTGTTACAGTCATAACTAGGGTGTACAGAAGGATCAACTTAATGCGAGGTAAGTCCACTCAAAAGTCTGACAGTAGCAGGGAAGAAGCTGTTCTTGAGTCACTTGGTATGTGACCTCAGACTTTTGTATCTTTTTGCTGAAGGAAGAAAGTGGAAGAGAGAATATCCAGGGTGCTTGGGGTCCTTAAGTATGATTGCTGCTTTACCAAGGCAGCAGGAAGTGCAGACAGAGTCAATGGATGGGAGGTTGGTTTACATGATGGATTGGGCTTCATTCACAACCTTTTGTAGTTCCTTGTGGCCTTGAGCAGAATAGGAGCCATTCCAAACTGTGATACAGCCAGGAAGAATGCTTTCTGTGGATCAGGGAATCAGGATATTGAATTTGACGATCAGCCATGATCAAAGTGAATGGTGGAGCAAGCTTGAAGGGCTGAATGGCCTACTCCTGCTTCTATTTTCTATGTTTCTATATTTCTATTACTAGTTCAAGTGACAATACGATTACTGCCTCCCTCATGGGAATCATAACTAAAGAAAAAACTGCATTGCCTCTCATGACTTTTCTTTGAAGTCACATACAGTGAATTATTTTGAAATGCTGTCACAGCTGTCATGCAGATATACACGGCAGTGAATGGACAAGCAGAAAGACCCCCCCAAACAGCAGTGTAGTGGATAGTTAATTAATCTGCACATTGGGAGGAGTTGGAGAAGGAGGAGTATTGGTTACAGAGTAGGAGAAACCTCTGCCTTGTTTTAAACACAAGCTGTGGAACGCTGTATAATTAGGGGAGTTAGTGGTATTATCACTGGACTAGTAATCTAGAGACCCAGTGTAATGCTCTGGTGACCTGGGTTCAAATCCCACCGTGGCAGATGGTGAAATTCAAATTCAATACAACTTTGGAATTAAAAGTCGACCAGGTTGATTGTCATAAAAAACCCATCTGGTTCAATGATGTCCTTTAGGGAAGGAAATCTGCTGTCCTTACCTTGTCTGGTCTCCAGTGCCACATCAACTTCCCTCAGGGATGGGCAATAAATGCCGGCCCAGCCAGCTCTCCCAAATCCCATGATCGAATAACAAAATTAACTGAACCACGAGAAAAAAGCATATCATCTGAAAGTCAGTTCCTCAAATAATGCACAATGACCTCAGTATTGCACTGCGCCCACAGCCTGGATCGTGTGTGGAAAACCTCTTTGAAACCACAACACTCTGACGCAGAGGTAAGAGGGTAACCACAACAGTTGGCGAGATTGTCTGCCTACAAAGTCATGCATTCTCAGCCTCTGGTTTTCCTATCTATTCGTTGCCATGGATTGGAAAGTGGCACATTTTCCTGACACATGTCCCCTGTGTCCCAGGAAAAGACCTGGAATGCTGGCTCCACATTATTCCTTGACCTATGGAGTTGAACAGAGCAAAATGACTGCACGGTCCACTTCCAACTAGAAGGACATGGGCAGCAGATACATGGGAACACCACTATTTGCAAGTTCCCCTCCAAACCACTTACCGTCCTGACTTGGAAATATATCGCCGTTTCTTCACAGTCGCTGGGTCAAAATCCTGGAATTCCCTCCCTAACGGCATTGTGGGTCAACCCACAGCACATGGACTGCAGCATTTCAAAAAGGCAGCTCACCACCACCTTCTCAAGGGCAACTAGGGATGGGCAATAAATGCTGGCCAGCCAGCGATACCCGTGTCCCTTGAATGAATAAAAAAGTGCACTCTGGGATAATGTGTTTCACTTTCTCCAACCCAGCAGGGTAGCAGCAGCAGTGACTTCTGAGCTTTCGTCCTAACTTCCAACGCAAGGAGACAGCAACAAGATAAGTGATAAATGATAAAAAACCGAAAGTGCAGTTAAAAGTTTCAAAGTTAATTTATCAGTGTCACAAGTAAGCTTACATTAACTATGAAAATCTCCTAGTCACCACACTCTGGCACCTGTTCGGGTACACTGAGGGAGAAGTTAGCATGATAACCACTGTGCCGCCCATGTTACTTAAATTTTAACTATGCACTTGATTCAAATTTTTCTGGTTTCATGGATTTTTCAGAGAAAACAGATGAACGCAAGAATGTTTCTGAGCAAACGTCCCAATGTTGAGTTACAACAATTGGCAGAGAAATAGGCATGGCAAGATCAGAGTGCCTTATATCTACCATCAATACAAAGTACAGTTACCTGTCTCACCACCCCCCAACGCCCCCCTCAAAGCAGCTTTCATATTGTGTGGACACTGCATAATTAAAGGATTATTCTGAATTTATCAGATTGATTTCCAGGAAAGAAAGCAAGATTTGCATTTATATAGACCAGAAAAGGGCCATTCGGCCCATCGAGCCTGAAATGACAACCATCCCACCCAGGGATTGTGAAAGGCCCAAAGATGTGCAGTTTAGATGGATTGGCCATGCTCAATTGCCCCTTAGTGTCAGGGGGATTAACCAGGGGATTGCCATAACCAAGTATTTAGCCCGCTAATCCCCCTGACACTAGGGGGCAATTGAGCATGGCCAATCCATCTAACCCACACATCTTTGGGCCTTTCACAACCCCATAGTATTCCAAAGTACTCTCTGACCAATGACAGGCTTTTAAAGTGTGCTCACTATTGTCATGTAGGAAAGCAGGTATCTGGGTTGGCACAATGGTGCAGTGGTTGGCACTGCTGCCTCACAGCGCCAGAAGCCTCAGGTTCAATTCCAGCCTCAGGTCACTGTCTGTATAGAGTTTGCACATTCTCCCTGTGTCTGAGTGGGTTTCCTCCCATAGTCCAAAGATATGCGGATTGGCCATGCTAAATTGACCCTAGTGTCAGGGGAATGGCAGAGTAGGTATGTGGGGTTACAGGGATACGGTCTGGGTGGGATTGTTGCCCGGGAAGACTTGATGGGCCAAATGACCTCCTTCTGCACAGTAGGGATTCTATGATTCTACTCTGTGCGCAGCAAGCTCCCACAGACACCAATGAGATAACAACCAGATAATGTGCTTTAGTGATGTTGACTGTGGGATAAATATTGACCAAGACCCAGGGGATAGCTCTTCCGTTCTTCAAAATTGGTTATTTTAACCGTGGGCAGATGGGACCTCAAACATCTCATCCGAAAGAGGAGCTTTGAGTTATATTGCATTAAACTGACGCTCCCTTGCCAATAAGAAGGCAGCTGCAGCAGAGGCTAATTTATATTGTTTTTTATTGAGATATTACACAGTAAAATATATGCTGAAGGCAGTCTGATGTGAGCAGTTTGTGTCACTGCTCGAGTTTAATCGAAGCCCCATCTGTCTGCTCTGCTGGATCAATGGGTTGTTAAAAATTCATTGGCACTGTGTGAAGAAGCTTTCACAGCGTCCGGCTGATACTCTTCACCCTCTCCCAACACCACATAAACCGGTTAGTCATCGCGCTGCTGTTTGTAAGATCTTACTGTGCACAAATGTAATGATGCATGTCCGAGTGATTCATTACATATGATGTACTTTGAGTCACCTTTTAACCACTGCTGAGGAGCTTATTCAATACAAGTATTGTTCTTTCTCAACAGTGTGTCAGCTGTGATTTTGACGGGGCCAAAATGTCTCACAGAATGAGGGGAAGTGGTGGCCTAGTCGTATTGTCTCTGGACTCACAATCCAAAAACCCAGGCTAATGCTGTGGGGGCACAGGTTCAAATCCTGCCACAGCAGATGGTGAAATTTGAATTCAATAAAAATCTGGAATTAGCAATCTACTGATGACCATGAAACTGTTACCAATTGTCAGATAAACTTATCTGGGTCACTAATGTCCTTTAGGGAATGATAATCTGCTGTCCCCACCTGGTCTGGCTTACATGTGACTCCAGACCCACAGCAATGTAGTTGACTCTTAAAATTCCCTCAGGAATGGGCAACAAATGCTGTTCCAGTCAGTGATGCCCACATCCCATGAATGAATAAAATAAAAACTTCTATAGTGAAGAAGGAAGCCATTCAGCCCATTGAGTCTGCACTGACTCTCTGACAGAGTATCTTACCCAGGCCCTCAAACACACACATTTACCACAGCTAGTCCATCTAACCTACACATCATGGGACACTAAGGGGCAATTTAACATAGGGCCACTCCACCTAACCTGCATATCTTTGGACTGTGGGAGGAAACCAAAACACCCAGAAACACCCACAAAGACACGGGGAAAACATACAAACTCTACCCCCAGACAGTCACCCAAGGCTGGAATTGAACCCGGCTCCCTGGTGCTGTATTTAACAAAGAACAAGGAACAGGCTCTTCGGCCCTCCAAGCCTGCTCCGATCATGGTGCCTGCCTAAACTAAAACCATCTGCACTTATGGAGTCCATATCCCTCCATTCCCATCCTACTCATGTATCTGTCTAGATGTCCCTTAAATGCTGCTATTGTACCTGCTCCCACCACCTCCCTGGGCAGCACATTCCAGATATTCACCACCCTCCCTGTAAAAAACTTGTCTTGCACATCTCCTCTAAAACTTTTCCCAACACACCTTAAATCTATGTCCCCTGGTATTGACTTTTCTACCCTAGGAAAGAACATCTGACTACCCACTCTGTCCACTCATAATCTTCTAAACCTCTATCAGGTCACCCCCAAACTCTGTTGTTCCAGTGAGAACAAACCGAGTTTATTCAACCTCTCCTCATAGCTAATGCCCTCCAGACCAGGCAACATCCTGGTAAACCTCTTCTGTATCCTCTCCAAAGCCTCCACATCCCTCTGGTAGTGTGGCCACCAGAATTGTACACAATATTCCAAATAAGGCCTAACTAAGATTTTGTACCGTTGCAGCATGACCCACTAATTTTAATACTCAATGCCCTGACTGATGAAAACTAGCATGTCGTATGCTTTCTTGACTACCTTATCCACCTGCGTTGTCACTTTCGGTGATTGGTGGACATGTACATCCAGATCTCTCTGCCTGTTAATACTCCTAAGGGTTCTACCATTTACTGTATAATTCTTATAGCGCTAGCCACTGTGCCACCATGCTGTCTGTCGAGCTTTCTCAGTCTCTGCTTTGATCTGGATGGTTAGGATAAGCAGTTATGTCAAGAATGCACCATTTTTTTAGAAAGTGTCTTGTTGGCTGTTCCTAATGAAGTTGAAGCTCACACTTTAAATTACATGACTGAAGTAAAATCTATCCCATCGGCCCTCGCCACATGATTGGAAGTAATGGACAGTACTCTCCCAAAAAATGACAACGTCCTTTCCGGATGAGAAAGCTGGTGTGCCAGTGTGAATCAGAACGCAATTTATGTGTGTACTTGTGGTGAAGGTCACAGCTGAAGAACATCCACTGGGCATGCCTGTACTTGCAGGTAACAATGCTCCCTCTCTCTGAAGGCAGGTCACAAGTCACGGTTGGAAAGGAAGACAATTAACTCCTTTCAGCTAACTGGCAGAACAGAGTGTCTCCAAACCAACTGCCGAACCGCTAAAGTCAGCGGGACCGCCAGCTTAACAGCCGCAACATTTCACTTCTGCTCCACACGGACAAACTAAGGACTGATTCGTTTTTGACCTCACTTCTCACTTTGTGTGCGTGCGTGTTGTACCTTTTTATTATTCTCAATTTTTGAGGGTGGTACGGTGGCATAGTGGTTAGCACTGCTGCCCCACAGTGCCAGGGACCCAGGTTCAATTCCCACCTTGGGTCACTGTCTGTGTGGAATCTGCGTGCTCTCTCTGAGTCTGCATGGGTTTCCTCCGGGTGCTCTGGTTTCTTCCCACAGTCCAAAGATGTGCGGGTTAGGTTGATTGGCCATGCTAAGTTTCCCCTTAGTGTCCAGGAATGTGTCGGTTAGAGGGATTAGCCGGGTAAACATCTGGGGAAGGGGTCTGGGATGGGATTGTTTTCGGTGCAGGCTCAATGGGCCGACTAGCTTCCTTCTGTACTGGAGGGATTCTATGATTTTATGAAATCTTGCTTTATTAAGAAATGACCTTATGAATTTATTGGCTGGAAACCACTAATTGGAACTTTTAAAAAGAGTCCAGTCGCATTACAATGACATGAAATCACAATCAAAGCGTTTGCCATCACCGGGTGGCACAGTAGTTAGCGCCACTGCCTCACAGCACCAGATGTCTGAGTTCTATTTTTGACTTGGGTCACTGTCTGTGTAGAGTCTGCACATTCTCTCCATGTCTGCATGGGTTTCCTCCGGTTTCCTCCCACAGTCTAAAGATGTGCGGGTTAGGTTGATTGGTCATGCTAAATTGCCCCTTTGGGGAATTAGTAGTGTAAATAGGTGGGGCTATGGGGATAGGGCCTGGGTGGGATTGTGGTCAGTGCAGACTCGATGGGCTGAATGGCCTCTTTCAGCACTGTAAGGATTCTATGAACATCCAAAAATTTTGCGTCCAAAGCTTGGCTGCCAGACACGAAATTTAATTCAAGATCAAGGAGAAACCTGAAGGCAGCATATCTTTGAGTTAATTTGTCGAATAACGAAGGGAAACCAAATGAGTGATGAATGACTCGAATGTTTCTGCCACCTGTAATCTGGGAAAGCAATTGCACTTCATCATCGTGTCTCGTTCTGACACAGATTTCACTCCATCATTTAAGTGCCAGACCGAGCGATCGTGTTTACTTAAGCAGTGTCGCTCCTGACATTACATTTAATCTGCAAAGCTAACAACCCAGAGAAGAAAAAGGGTTTTGGCTTCATCCGCAATTGGTGAAAGTGTGAGTGGTTCAAATGATACACGCCAAGGTTGAACTGACCCTCACCGGATCTCGCTGCTGTCAGATACTGGGAAATGGCTGAGTGTGGGGCACGGGGAGAGGGCTGACGCTGTGAGGATTGAACATGGTGGGACAGTGTACGTGACACTGAGGCGGTGGGGTGGGGGGGCTGAAATTTGTGGCACCCCCCCCCACCGCCCTCGGGGATGGGGAGTTGGCGGGGGGGGCGGTGATGGTGGGATGGGAGATGGAGCTGAGAACGAGCCCAGATGGCTGGTGTGAGCCACTTGGCTGTTTTTGTAATGGGGAGGAGGGCAGGACACGGCTGCCCACCCAAACATGGCAGGTAGTCCATTGGGGAGGGAGAATTTAGCATGGTCAATGATTGAATGGTTGGGCAGGCTCGAGGGGCCAAATGGCCTACTCCTGTACCTATTTTCTATGTTTCTAATATCCAGGGAAATTCCTCAGAGTTTTATCTTGTTTTTATTATATGATCACACTAATCGCTATTTCCAATCAGCATAATCTGTGAGACAGAGTCCATCATTTTTATTTGTTTAATACGTCCATTAAAAAACTTCTGCAATACTGTGGAAGTGCATTTCATCATTTAGTTGATGATTTATGGACTTAAAACCTAATTTTGTTCAGCAGATGTAAAGTTAGATGATCATAATTCTTTGATCCAGATAAATCAGAGCTGGCAGCTGACAGTCAGGGGGCAACTTGAACCCATTGATACGGACAGGAAGTTCAAATATCAAAAATGGCAAATCTATCCTCAACCTGTTTCAGCTAACCCTTTTCCTGTTTTCAATGAGAACAATGTAGGGTGGCAGGATGGCACAGTGGTTAGCACTGTGGCCTCACAGCGCCAGGGACCTAGGTTTCATTCTGGCCTCGGGTCACTGAGTGGAGTCTGCACATCCTACCTGTCTCTGTGTGGGTTTCCTCTGGGTGCTCTGGTTTCCTCCCACACGATGTGGAGATGCCGGCGTTGGACTGGGGTAAACACAGTAAGAAGTCTCACATCACCAGGTTAAAGTCCAACAGGCTTATCTGGTAATAAACGCCACTAGCTTTTGGAGCGCTGTTCCTTCATACGACATATGACAGCGAAGAGTCGCTGAGCAGAGACTGATAGCCAATTTCCACACACATGAGGACGGCCTCAACCGGGATCTTGGGTTCATGTCACACTATCTGTAACCCCCGTGACTTGCCTGAACATGCAAAATCTCACTAACTGTCTTGGCTGGAGACAATACACATCTCTTTAACCTATGCTTAATACTGTCTCCACTCACATTGTCTGAACCTTTAAGACTTGATTTGCTGCAAAGACTGGCATTCTAATCAGTATTCTGTGAACTGAGTGTGTCTTTATATGCCTTGTTTGTGATCAGAACTCCCCATTCACCTAACGAAGGAGCAGCGCTCCGAAAGCTAGTGGCGTTTACTACCAAATAGATCTGTTGGAATTTAACCTGGTGTGAGACTTCATACTGTGTTCCTCCCACACTCCAAAGAAGTGCGGGTTAGGTTGATTGGCCATGCTAAATTGTCCCTAGTGTTAGGGAAATAGCGGGGTAAATATGTGGGTTACGGAGATAGGGCTTGGGTGGGATCATGGTCGTTGTAGACTCAATGAGCCAAATGGCCTCCTTCTGCATTGTAGGGATTCTATGAAAGTTGAGGGGTGGACGGGCACGGGGCAAGAATCCAGTCGGCTCTCTGGAGGTGGATCCCTGATATAAACATTTCAGTGAAGTTATGTGCCCCCAGTTTTACCTCAGTTTGATTGGGGGCCTGGTTTCCCTGGCAACAGGAAGGCTTGATGTGGATGTGCCGGCGTTGGACTGGGGTAAACACAGTAAAAAGTCTGACAACACCAGGTTTTAGTCCAACCGATTTATTTGATAGTAAACGCACAAGCTTTCGAGGTTTCCCTCTTCGTCAGGTGAATGACCAAGATGCATGTGTCTATGTGTCATTGATTGTACACCAGAGGAGATATACTCCCACATCCCTGCCATTGTAAACCCTCCCCTCCATCAAACATCCCCCCTCTACCCTGCCCTACGGCTGTGACTGGACACCCTCAATGGCTCTCAATACAATCTCTCTGTAATCCATCTCCGTGGCCAATGTCTCCCCCATCTGATGTCTTGTATCCCCCACCCCGAATAAGCTTACATTAGAACATATGGCTGTATATGCTCCACCATTTAGTAAGTTCATTGCTGACATCTATGTCATCCACACTTTCCCCATCCCACCCCCATGTCCCAAAACCACAAAGTGACCAAATCTCATATCTATCAACCTCATTCTTGAAAGTACTCCGCAACGGAGCATCCACAATCCTGTGAGGACAATTCCTGATGTTCACAACCCTCTGAGTGAAGATATTTCTCCTCATCTCAATCCAAAATGGCTGTCCTTTTATCCTGAGGCTATGGCCCTTAGTTCTAGACTCTGTAGCCAAGCAGTAACAACCCACAAGCATTAACATCTGAGAATCTTGTATGATTCAATGAGACTACCTTTTGTCCTTTTAAACCATGGGGATTTAAAGGCCCATGCCACTCAATCTCTCCTCATAGGACTGACCTTATCTAATAGCATTACCTTCCCCCACACACCAAAGTGATCTTACCTGTTACTGGTCCTTACTACCTCCAACCAAGTCACTGAGTTCACCACCCGCTACCCACTCAATGTTCCTCAATCTGTGATCTCACTGGCCTCCCATCCCAGAAAACATACAACCTTTAAAAAGTATTTCAATGAGCACTTGAAACGTAGCATTCAAGGATATGGGAGAAGTGCTGGAAAATGGGATTAGTGTGCCTTTAGTGGTAGTTATTGTCGGTGCAGGCTCAATAGGCTGAAGTGCCTTTTCGGTGCTGTATGACACTATGGGTGGGATTTTATGCCCTCGCTCAGATTCCCGTGGCAGGCGGTACGGTAAAACTCCAGCCTATGACTCTATCCTCTGCAATCGAATTCAGCTGAACTCGCAACACACACCCGTGCAACCCTTGATTTCATTGCCACCCCTGCACTCCTTTCCAATGTCCCTCTCTCTCACAATCTCCAATCTCCTCGGGCCCATCCCATGTCCCATTCAGAACCCTCTGAATAATAGATCTACGTATTGAATAATAATTGACTGGGGTTCTAGGCCTGCAGAGAAACACAATGGAATTCTATCCAGACCCTCTCAAATCAGGCTCATGAGCAAGTTCCAAAAAGCTGTCACAGTTTAATCTGTATTTTTTTAGTTCAGTCATTTCTGGAAAAGCCCACAACTCCTCTGCTCCAAGGCCATGCTCTCAGTCTGGCTGCCCGCGGATGGGAAACTGCGGTATAAACATGTTAATCATGGCAGTGCCTCCATATCCCGGCCACTAAACCATCCCCTTGTTCGCTCCCTGTAAATATCAGGGTTCTTCCTCTCGAATGAAGCTTTCAACATGAGCCACCATCAATTATCTCAGGTACAGGGCGCCCTGCTGGGGACTATTCTTGTTGCTGAGCTTATTGACTCATTAATCACTTTGCTGGAACCATCAGAAAACTTCCTCTTCACAATCAACTAGAGGCCAAAGAGTGAAATACATTTGTCTTAAATTTCCCTTGATTTAACCATCATTTCCAGAACACAAACCTCAGTAAGATGGCTGCAGCCTGAATCAACCAAGCAAAAAACTCACACCCAGAGTTACCCTGCCGAACTCCAACAACTTCCTGTAAATGCCCCGGTGCTAATTTCCACTGGTTGGCTGGCCGTCCATATTTAAATACAGTCGAGTGAGTGAGGCTAACTCTCCTCATTATTTTGTGCCCTGAATCTTGATCCAATTTATTACCAACATTATTGTAATGATGCGCTTTCCCAGACTCCATTAGAAACACAAAAGGTTTATTTATTAATTAGAAAAACTGAGCAGAGGCCAGTAGCCAGCACGGTCGCTGGTAAGTCCCTGCATGTCTACTGCCCAAGAAAGGACTCCACTCCCCTGGGGGTGATTACCCCTCTCACTCCCAATTCGATCTCCAGCCCAGGTGATCCTTACTCTGCTGTGTTTCCCTCAAAGGAACAATCACCACAATTATGTAATTGCTGGGATGAACTTCTTGGCAATAAACTTGCAGTAGATATATCACAGCGAAAAGACCATTTTGTTAGCTACATTTCAAGTTTTTTAAATTCATTTATGGGATACAGGCATTACTGGCTGGCCAGCATTTATTGCCCATCCCTAGTTGCCTGAGAGCAGTTGAGAGTCAACCACATTGCTGTGGCTCTGGCGTCACATGTAAGCCAGTCTAGTTAAGGACGGCAGATTTCCTTCCCTAAGGGACATTAGTGAACCAGATGGGTTTTTCTGACAACTGACAGTGGTTTCACTGTCATCAGTAGATTCTTAATTCCATTTTTTTATTGAATTCAAATTCCATCATCTGAAATGGCGGGATTCGAACCCTGGTCCCGAGAACATTAGTTGAGTTCCTGGATTAATAGTCTAGTGATAGTATCACCAGGACATGGCCTAGTTACACTTGACCTGCAGATCAATGAAAGTTGTTTATTGTTCTGGACATCTGTCAGGAATTTACTAGGCTGTTTAGCCAGGTATTAGATTAGATATGCGTTTCCAATGATAACCTATCTATTCCTACATTCTGAAGAGGAGGATGGTGAGGAGAATGGAAGGGGCTAGATTGGAGGCTGATAGAGCAAGGCATCATAGGCAGCCATTTGTTCCTTACTCGGCGGTATCTACTCATCACAATTTACAGAGTCCTGCGTCTACACAACTGCCTTCAATTGCTGCTGCTCCATTCAGAGGTTACTATGGGAGGTATATCCATTACTGGGAAGTAACCCATCTCGTCTGTGAGCAGTACATGTCAACACAGCTTTGAATTCTTTTAGCCAGCAGCACCCGGTGACATTTGCCACATTAGTCACGCGACAGCTCACCATTGTAGTCAGAAGGCTATTGAACACTCTTCAGAGAACCAACACTTCTCTCCCTTCCCAATAGAAGCAGGAGTCAAAGAGAGGGAGAGAGAGAACATCCAGTTGTATAGATGGGAGGGCCCCCCAGATGAAGGAGCAATTCACAATATGTTTGTGGCGATCAAAGCCCCGTGAGATCAAAGCCTCCATTTCATGAACAGTAAAGGCTTTCATTCTGCTCATGTGTAACCGATGTGCCGTTTCCTGCCACCAAGAAGTTCACATAAAACTTCCATCATTTTTATTTATTCATGTGGGTGTCATTGGCGAGGTCATCATTTATTGCCCATCCCTAGTTACCCTCAAGAAGGTGGTGGTGATCTTCCCTCTTGAACCGCTGCAGTCTACGTTGTGCTGTTAGAGAGGGAATTCCAGGATTTAGACATTGCTACAGTGAAGGAACAGCGATATATTTCCAAATCAGGATGGTGAGTGACCTAGAGGGGAACCTGCAGGTGGTGGTGCTGCCCTTGTCATTCTAGATGCTAGAGGTCATGGGTTTCGAAGGTGCTGCCTAAGGCACCTTGGTGAGTTCCTGCTTTGTAGACGTTACACATTGTTGCCACTGATCGCTGGTGTTGGAGGGAGAGAATGTTTGTAGATGGGATGCCAATCAAGTGGGCGGATTTGTCCTGGATGGTGTCAAGCTTCTCGAATGTTGTTGGAGCTGCACCCATCCAGGCAAGAGGAGCGTATTCCAGCACACTCCTGACTTGTGCCTTGTAGACGATGGATAGGCTCTGGGGAGTCAGGAGGTGAGTTACTTGCAGCAGGATTCTGAATCTCTGACTTGCTTTATATGGCTAGTCCAGTTCAGTTTTAGCAATCTTTAGTTTTATGTTGTATCTTCACCATTCTAACTGATTGAGAGCCCCGTATCAGAATGGGTGAAAGAAGAACAGAAAACACTGGAAACACACAATGGATCAGCCCACATCTGTGGTCTCTCCGGGGCTGAACAATAAAAGGGGTTGCCTCCCTCTCTTTGCAGAGTTTCCTGGGACAGAAGTGGCAAATACTTCAGCGTGAGGTGGGAAGCTCAGGGAATGAGGGAATTGGAACCAGTGTGGGGCCCACAGCCTTCAAGTGTGCATATGGGTATTCACAAGTGGCCTGAGGGACATTCTGTACCGACAGGGCCCAAAGTACTGAAGACTATAAAGTGCATTCATACTGGCGTCAAGACAACACAGGCAGAACTGCTCATATGAATGTGGAAATGATGAGAGTGTGATAACATTGATTAAGATTCAACCTTTGATCAATGGTGACTGAACCCCACAACCTCCTGATAAACAGCATTTCCTTCCCCTGTATCATTGTTTTTGTAGAATTCATCCAAGTAAAATGTTAGTGTGATTTCTGTTGATTGGCCCTTTTAACTTTGGATGTGGGGAAAGAGTTCTCTCCGTTGTTGAAATATTATTCTACTCGATATCGCAAAGCCGGTTGTTTTGCTGCAGAGCCCAGCAAGCAGGCCGAATGCACAGCCTGAATAGTGATCCCAGCTACAGGGTTAGACTGAGGCTAAGCACTGTGCTGAATACTGAACTTTGCGCTTTCGGCCAGGCTGAGTTCACTGGACATCGAGCTTGGATGATGATCTCAGTCCGTCAGTTTTCTCTGGATTGCGATATCAAGTCTGGACAGGAAAAAGGATACTAACGCTTGGATAACATTTGGAATCTGAAACCAAAACAGAACATGCTGGAAAGTCTCAGTAGGTCTGACAGCATCTGCGGAGAGAGAATAGAGCCAATGTTTTGAGTCCAGATGACCCTTGGTCAGCGCCATTCAGACTCAAGACGTTGGCTCTATTCTCCCTCAGTAAGATGTCTCACAACACCAGGTTAAAGTCCAACAGGTTTATTTGGTAGCACAAGCCACAAGCTTTCGGAGCACTGCCCCTTCATCAGGCGCAGCGCTCCGAAAGCTTGTGGCTTGTGCTACCAAATAAATCTGTTGGACTTTAACCTGGTGTTGTGAGACTTCTTACTGTACCCACCCCAGTCCAACGCCGGCATCTCCACATCAGGTCTACTGTCTCTCCACAGATGCTGCCAGACCTGCTGAGACTTTGCAGCATTTTCTATTTTGGTTTCAGATTTCAGCAGCATTTTGCCTTTACTTGGATACTGAGGCTGGGTGCACGTTTCTCTGAATCTATGTGCCTGGGTGCTTTACTGCTGCACCTTGGGGTGGTTGTTATGTTTACTGCTCAATGGGCAATTAGGTTCTCATGAACCTTTGCATCAGTTGGTGCATTAGGTCCTCAGCACTACTGGTGGAACCAACAGTTTCCCAATGGGAATCAGACCTGACGTATTTGAAAAGAGAGAAGGAGCAACAGAGTGATACCAAGAGGGTCAGGACGGGTGAAAATCTGTTTTATGTTCTGCCACCACTCTCATCTTTCTTTCTGTTTAATCATAGACTTCCTACAGTGCAGAAGGAGGCCCACTGAGCCTGCACCAACAACAATCCTACTCACCCCTATTCCCGTAACCTCATGTATTTACCCTGCTAATCTCTCCAACGTTAAGGGACAATTTAGCTTGGCCAATCCACCTAACCCGCACATCTTTGGACTGTGGGAAAGAACCGGAGCACCCGGAGGAAACCCACACAGACACAGGGAGAATGTGCAAACTCCATACAGTCAGACACCCGTGGCTGGAATCGAACCTGGGTCCCTGGTGCTGTGAGGCAGCAGTGCTAACCACTTTGCCACCGGGCTGCTGTCTGGGTTTTGGGAATTGCTGTCTAGACCAGCATTTATTGCTCATCCCTAATTGTTCTTAAAAAGGTGGTGGGGAGCTGCCCCCTTCAACTGCTGCACTGTAAGTGGTGTAGGTACACCAACTGTGCTGTTAAGGAGGGAGTTCCAGGATTTTGACCCAAGGACAGATGAGTGACTTGGAAGAGAACACCCAGGTTGTGGTGTACCCATGCGTCTGTTGCCCTTGTCCATTCTAGATGGTAGAATTGTGGGTTTGGAAGGCACATCTAAGGCACCCTGGAGTGAAATCCCTTCATTCACCGTATGGAAGTGCAGTGTGTAGATATACTTTCCCCACTTTTATAAGGCCATAAGATATTGGAGCAGAATTAGACCATTCGGCCCATTGAGTCTGCTCTGCCACTCAATCATGGCTGATATGTTTCTCAAACCCACTCTGTGGCCTTTTTCCTGTAACCTTTGATCCCCTTACCAATCAAAAACCTATCTATCTCTGTCTTAAATACACTCAAGATGTAGAGATGCCGGTGTTGGACTGGGGTGGGGACAGTAAGACATCTCACAGCATCAGGTTCAAGTCCAACAGGTTTATTTGGTATCACGAGCTTTCAGAGTGCTGTTCCTTCATCAGGTGAGTGGAGAATTGGGTTCACAAACACGGCATATATGGACAGAGTCTCAATTGCCAAATAATGATTGGAATGCGAGTCTTTACAGGTGCAGACAATGCGAGTGGAGAGAGGGATAATTGCAGGTTAAAGACGTGTGAATTGTCTTAAGCCAGGACGGTTAGTAGGATTTTGCAAGCCCAGGGCAAATGGTAGGGGTTACACGTAGTGTGACATGAACCCAAGATCCCGGTTAAATACACTCAATGACCTGGCCTCCACAGCCTTCTGTGGCAATGAATTCCATACATACCTACTCTCTGGCTGAAGAAATTCCTCCTCAACTTGGTTCTAAAGCATCGGTCCCTTTACTCTGAGGCTGTGCCCTTGGATCCTAGACTCTCTGACTAATGGAAACGTCTTCCCCAGAGTAAAGTCCATCCTTTACTCAGAGGCTGAATCACAATTGATAAAATTGTAAATGCTGGGAGTGCTTAGCAACCGTGGAGCGAAGAACAGGGTTAACAACACTTCAGATCTGTGAGCTTTCACTTGATTAAACTATAATCTGGGTAAAGGCAGTGGACTATTAGCTGACACAAAATGTTTGGGATGCAGGATGGCCGAGATGGTTTGGGATGTTGGGAGACACGGAGGCGGCAGGGGGGGGTCAACCTGGCCGATACTAGCTATCTGGTAGTATTCCTGGCTGCTACTCATGTTTTGGGATTACGGAAAGATGATGACTGGTGCTCAGGGCTCCCAGTCAAGGAGCGAGTGCCGAAAATCAAGAATTCCTGGTGCACTCGTTCACAGTAATTTGAATCCAAATTGTTCCAGCGTATGTTCATTGGAATGAAATCTAAAGTAGCAAGTATTCATTATTACGTCCCAGCGCTTGAATAAAATTTGATACGTGAGAGCCTTCCATCAAAGGTAGCCCAGCGATATTAAATTGGAACTGCTGCCTCACATTATTAATGCCTGAAGCTGATGAATCCCAAACAAGTATCACTGCCCCCAACCATCTGCTTCCAGTTTGCAACTCACGAGAATCTGAGATAGATTTTCATAGAATTCTCTTAACTGTGCAGTTGTATTATCTGTTCAAACTTGTGATATTCTACATGAATACTAAGCTGTCTTTTTATGTTAAACTTGATCGGGCTTTTCATTCATGCCGTCTGGTTAAATTATAAATCTACAGACCAGTTATTACTCAGTTTCTTAATTCAATCTCCCTGTCCGAATTATAAAAATGTAGCAATTTATCCAAACCTTTCCTTGTTTCACTTTGTGGTGGTGACACTCTGTATCACTTTCTGAATTTGAAAGCTTCCATCTGTACATGGCTGGGAGAGGGGGGACCCTATGTTAAAGTTTATTTGTTAGTGTCACAAATAGGCTTACATTAACACCACAATGAAGTTACTGTGAAAATCCTCATTCCAGCGCCTGTTTGGTTACACTGAGGGAGAATTTAGCGCAGTTGATGCACCTAACCAGCATGTCTTTCAGACTGTGGGAGGAAACCAGAGCACCCGGAGGAAACCCACACAGACAACGTGCAGACTCTGCATAGGCAGTGACCCAAACCAGGAATTGAACCTGGGTCCCTGGCGCGGTGAGGCAGCGTGCTAAGCACCGTGCCACCCTATTGTGACAATTTCGCCCTTATCCTGGATGTCTCTCATAAAATCCCTACAATGCAAAAGGAGGCCATTCGGCCCATTGAGTCTGCACCGACCACAATCCCACCCAGGCCCTACTCCTGTAACCCCACATATTTACCCTGCTAATCCCCTGACACCAAGGGTCAATTTAGCACGGCCAATCAACCTAACCCACACATCTTTGGAGTGTGGGAGGAAACCCACGCAGACATGGGGAGAATGTGCAAACTCCACACAGACAGTGACCCCAAGGCCAGAATCAAACCTGGTTCCCTGGCGCTGTGAGGCAGCAGTGCTAACCACTGTGCCACGCTGACAAAAGCCTCCCTTTGGCAAGGAGGATCTGCCACTGATTAAAGATGTCCCGTTTTGATGGCGAGAGTCCTCGAGAAGTAACAGTTGCCCTTCTCGAATATTCCCTGATTTTGGATATTCCCTTTTTACTCTGAAGGCAATGATTCTTTGAATATATGTTTTAATAGTTCTAAAATCAAATCTTACCTTTCATTAAATGATTGTTCTTCCTATAAATATTTTACTTTGCTTTACTTAATAATGTTGGTGTGAGCAGAATGTAAGAAAGCAAGATTCTTACCTTGTCCACTCTGGTGAGGTTGTGGAACTTTTTTACACATTGCAGCCATGTACTGGGAACAGAGCTCCTGGCGTTAACATTCTCTGCAACCTTTTCCCGCAATACAGGGTGGAATTTTTCCACTCCTGCCAGCAGCAGGTATCACGATGGGCAGGGACACTTAATTCAGCAGGAGGCAAAAAAATCTGTTTCCTAATAGTGGGATAAGCTGCCGGAAATTCCTTTTCCTGAATTCTGATCGTGTTGTGTGACGTTAACAAACACAGTGCCAAAGCTAAACAAGGGAGGTAGGCAAAATCTGGCGTGGGGGCGGGCACGGCTGGTGGGTGTAGGGTAGAAGGGTGGAACATAGGCTGGACATGGGAGCTGGTCTTAGGGGAAGGGTAGTGAGAGTGTCTGGGGAAGAGAGGGTAACGTAAGGGGAAGTGGCGGAGAGAATATCCAGGGAAGGAGGGGTAAGTGTGTCTGGGAAAGTGGGGGTCGGTCTTAGCAGGTAGGGTGGGTGGTGTTGACCACCAAGAGGTAACAGTCGCAGTCAGAGGGAGGAGTGGGATATGGTAGGGTGGCAGGTCCAGGGTAAGAGTCTGGTGGGTGAAAGTCTCTTCAGGTGGGTCATGGAGGGGGATAGATAGGGGACTCAGATATTGGGAGTGGGCAAGGTCAGGGTGACCATGGGGGCAGTTACAGGTGTCAGCTCTGAGGGAGGGAAGGCGTGTGGAAGTGGATTGTGATATTGGGTGGGCTGATGGTGATGGGGAGATGGTGGTGGGTCACAGGAAGAGGGTAGAAGGTGGTGGAGTGAGTTTGAAAGGTGATGTGTAACATTTTGATCTTGTCCACAAAGTCAGTCAGTGAGTGAGATCCTCGAGGTGAGAGGCGGGTCTGGTCGGGTGGATAGAGTTTGGGGGCAGCACATTTGGCCAATTGAAGAGACACGCTAATAATTAACAAGATGTCAGCCATGCCGTTATCTCGTGTTCTCCTCTCTATAATGGAGCCCACATTGCTGCAGGTTTGGGCCTCGTAACATTGAGATCCTGGCAAGGCGTAGCTGTATATCCTGTGGCATTTTCCATTAGCTGCAGTCAGAGGACAGGGAGGGAGGGAAGGAGGAAGGAGAGAGGGAGGGAGAGGAGAGGGAGGAAATGGCAGGGAGGGAGGGAAGGAGGGAGGGGAAAAGCAGGGAGGGAAGGAGGGGAGAGGGAAGGAGGGGAGAGGGATGAAAGGAGCGAGGAGAGAAAGAAGGAGAAAGGGTAGAGGCAGGGAGGGAGGAGAGTGGGAGGGAGGGAGCGAAGGAGCAGAGAAACAGTGAGGAATGGTGAGAGGGAAGGAGGAGAGAAAGAGGGAGGGAGGGGACAGGAAGGAAGGGAGGGAAGAGGCAAGGAGGGAGGGAGAGGAGAGGGAGGGAGGGAGGAAGGGGGATGAAGGGAGAAGAGAAGGAGGAAGGGGGACAGGGAGAGATGGAGAGGAGAGTCAGTGTGTGAGGAAGGGAAGGAGGGGAGAGGGAGTGAGGGGAGAGGCCAGGAGGAATGGTTGGAAGGAGGGGACAGGGAGGAAGGGAGGGAAGAGGCAGGGAGGAAGGGAGAGGAGAGGAAGAGAGGAAGGGGGAGGAAGTAAGGTGGAATGCCTCCAAGGAGCAGGGCTGGTGGAGGCAGCCAACTTGTGACTCTGAATCTTCATCCTGCCCCTCCGGGTGAAGGGCCATGGCTGACAGGGGCTCAGTGCTGCCAAGGCAATGTCTCTCCATAGAGAGTTGAGGTTTGCTGCCCTTGCCATGGATGCTTCTCTCTCCACTTGTCTTTCTCTGAGTGAAAGCTCCCTTTCCCGGGTGGTTTCCTGCACATTGTTAAGTGCTGAAAACATTTTTAAATCATTGATTACTCTGCTGAAAATGATAAATGGAAATGACAAAGACAACTCCAAAGTGACAGGAAAACTAATACTCTTTAATCTAGAGACACCTTCATGGACAGTACAGATTAAGGGAGAGTGTCAAGTCACCAGTTGCCGTTCTGAGTATTGGAAGAACTGGCTTTAATGGAAGGGTGGCACAATGGCACAGTGATTAGCACTGATGCCTCACAGCGCCAGGGACCTGGGTTCAATTCCAGCCTCGGGTCACTGTCTGTGTGGAGTCTGTATATTCTCCCCATGTCTGGGTGGGCTTCCTCCAAGTGCTCTGGTTTCCTCCCACAGTCCAAAGATGTGCAGGTTAGGTGGATGGGCCATTCTAAATTGACCCTTAGTGTCCCAAAATGTGTAGGTTAGGGAGGATTAGTGGGATAAATATGTGGGTATGGGTAAGCCACTCTGTCAGAGACTCAATGGCCTCCTTCTGTTCTGTAGGGATTCTCTCATTTAAAACTCTGGGATCCAGAAGGAAAGCATTTACAATGAGCAGGAGACATGTTTCCTTATTATATTATGAGGAAGTTAGAAAGTGCGTGTTGGTGTGTGTGTGTTGAACATTACAATTCCCTCTTTGTGTTTCCACCAATACATTAGAGTATTTACTCAACAACTGACTTTCCAGCAAATAGTCTCAATTGCAACCTTTATTTTGTGAAAGAGTGATAAAAGCCTAAAGAAATAATCCACCGTGCTTGATTTATTTTACTATTTGTAGCGAATTTTCCCTCGCCTCCCGACATTTTATTAGATTCTAATTTGATTTGAAGTTCTGTAAAATAAATCACAAATGGCGTCACCTAGTGCCTGTGTGCACAATACATGCAAAATGGCCATGTTAGAGTGAAGTCCTTCTCTCTCTGCCCAATGTTAACTGCTGCACTGATATGACTGTCACCACCCTGGGTTACGTTGCTGTATGTCACCACCACTTGTGTTCACAACCAAATGGGTAAATATTATTTTATCCATTAAGTTAAACTGTGGGATTTTATCCCCTTCCTTTGTATTCATTTTGCTTCTAATCATTCTGTCTAAAGGCAGCCAGGATGTTAGGCCAAGCACACAATCTCTCTTTATTCAGATATCTTTACATCCTGTATTTAGGACTGCGCGGTGGCACAGTGGTTAGCACCGCTGCCTCACAGCGCCAGGGTCCCAGGTTCAATTCCAGCCGTGGGTCACTGTCTGTGTGGAGTCTGCACATTCTCCCTGTGTCTACGTGGGTTTCCTCTGGGTGCTCCAGTTCCCTTCCACAGTCCAAAAGACGTGCTGGTTAGGTGCATTGGCCATGCTAAATTCTCCCTCACTGTAACCGAAGGGGCACAAGAGTGTTGCGATTAGGGGATTTTCACAGTAACTTAATTGCAATGTTAATGTAAGCCAAATGTGACACTAGTAAATAAATAAACTTTGGTGGCCAACTTGCCTCACTGTGTAATGTCGGAGGTTGGTTGGGCATGAGGCTAATGTAGGAAAGAAGCAAAGTCTGAGGTAACATATCCAAAGGCAGATGTTCGCACAGCTGCCTCACAGCGCCAGGGACCCGGGTTCAATTCCGCCCTTTGGTGACTATGTGGAGTTTGCACGTTCTCCTTGTGTCTGTGCGGGTGCTCTGGTTTCTCCCCCACTCTCCAAAGATGTGTGGATTAGGTGATTGGCCATGCTAAATTGACCCTAGTGTCAGGGGGATTAGCAGGGTAAATGGGTGAGGTTATGGGAATAGGGCCTGGCTGGGATTGTGATGGGTGCAGACTCAATTGGCCGAATGGCCTCCTTGTGCACTGTAGGGATTCAATGATTCCAAAAATGTGTGGGTTAGGTGGATTGGCCATGCTAAACTGCCACTTAGTATCAGCGGGACTGGCAGGATAAATATGTGAGGGTTTACTGGGATAGGATCTGGGTGGGATTGTTGTGGGTGCAGGCTCAATGGGCTGAATGGCCTCCTTCTGCACTGTAGTGAGTCTGAGAATGGTCAAGTGGGAGAGGAGGCTGAGGGAGGAGTGAACATCCACGGGGAGGGCTGGTGAACAATTCAGAATACATTTTCAGTTATTAACTAATCCCTTATTGAGCCCCTAATTTATTTGAGACATAACTGCGGTGAACAATAATTAGTCAGGGACCGTACAACACAGTGAATCAGCAACTCATTCAGTAAACAATTAATTTCTCATCCACCAGGCAAACTCCTGAGTGTTGAATATAAAGAAGCAATGCATATGCAAATTAACTTCTACTGAGATGATTTGGAAACACAGGTTTTTTTTTCAATTATTATTTTAGACACTCAATAGCTTAAGCCACTGGGAATTTACTGCGTTCATTTCGATTGTACACTTAATTCATCTAACAATCTTCCTGACTCAGCTGTGGTTTTTAAACCTTAATTATTCTCAGTCACTTTCTGGTAGTATTTAATTTATCGGGGCTGAGTTGTTTGTCTACTGATTTTTCAAGTGGTACTTTATCATCCTTATTGATTTCCATGGAAATGTTCACTAGCCAAGCAGCATACACTAGTCATAGACTCATAGAATCCCTACAGTGCACAAGGAGGCCATTTGGCCCATTGAGTCTGCACTGACCACAATCCCACCCAGGCCCTATCCCCTTAACCCTACATAATTGACCTGCTAATCCCCCTGACACTAGGATCAATTTAGCCTGGTCAATCCACTAATTCACACATACTTGGACTGTGGGAGGAAACTGGAGCACCCGGAGGAAACCCACGCAGACACGGGGAGAACATGCAGCCTCCACACAGACCCAAGCTGCGAATCGAACCCGGGTCCCTGGTGCTGTGAAGCAACCACTCCAATAATTGAAGTTAAATTCCGCCAGCTGCCGTGGTGGGATTTGAACCCACGCCCACAGATCAATGACGACCACCCCCCCCCCCCCCCAATCATCTATCTTTTCCCCCCACTCACCTTGCACATATTTTAAAGTCACCAGCTATAATTCCTCAAAAGGAGGTGGATTGTGGGTCGATTAACCCTTCTTGTGTTATGTAGGGCAAGTATTTGAGGCTTAGTTCAATTGGGACTTCCATCCCTGAGTCCGAAGCTGTTGGGATCCAGTCCCACTCGGATGCTGTGCTCAACTCAGTTGAAAGGCACCTGGATCTGCATCCGGAGTGCTGTGAGCCACAAGGCTATGGACCCAGATGCTGAAAATTTGGATCAAAATGTACAAGTGGTTTGCTTTTAGGCCGACTCAGACATGATGGGCTGAATGGCCTTTTCCTGCATGGTAAATTTGCTACAGTTCTACAATTTGATTTGATTTATTATTGCATTGGGATACAGTGAAAAATATTGTTTCTCATGTGCTGTACAGTCAAAGTATACCATTCATTGAGTAACTCACCTCCTGACTCCCCAAAGCCTGTCCACCATCTACAAGGCACAAGCAGGAGTGTGATGGAATGCTTCCCACTTGCCTGGATAGGTGCAGCTCCAACAACACTCAAGAAGTTTGACACCATCCAGGACAAAGCAGTCCACTTGTTTGGCACCACATCTACAAACATCTACTCCCTCCACCACCGATGCTCAGTAGCAGCAGTGTGTACTGTCTACAAGATGCACTGCAGCAATTCACTAAAGATCCTTAGGTAGCACCTTCCAAACCCACCATCACTTCCATCTAGAAGGGCAAGGGCAGCAGATACATGGGAACACCACCACCTGCAAATTCCCCTCCAAACCGCTCACCATCCTCGACTTAGGAATATATCGCCGTTCCTTTGCAGTCGCTGGGTTAAAATCCTGGAAGTCCCTCCCTAGAGAGTGGACATGCCAGATTTCCTTGACCTTCTGAAAACGTAGAGGTACTGCTGAGCTGTTTCAACTATAGCGTCAGCATGGAAGAACCAGGACAGGTTATTGGTGATCTGAATGCCTAGAAACTTGAAACTCTCGAACATTTTCACTCCACCCTTGTTGATGTAGATAGGGACATGTCCTCCCCTATGTTTCCTGAAATCAATTACTGACTATTGAGGGAGAGATTATTGCCGTCACATCATTTCACCAGATTCTCTAGCCGGAATCTTACTGCCTCACCCACCCCAGAATTGGGGCTAGCAAAGCTCTCAGAACAGCATTCTCTGTTAGACTCGAGCTGATCTAATGAGGCTTGAGCATGCGAGGCAGTAAAATTCTGGCATCTATCTCTTTCCTGTACTCCGCCTCATCATTGTTTTGGATCTGCTATAATATCAGCTGACACTTCATTTCGGAGAGAGTTATACCAAAATCCTGGTCACTGTTTGGTAGATGCAAAATTTGAAGATAAGCTGGGCATTCTCGCCAGGCCCTGGCCTTGTATTATCCCTCAACCTACAGATCAATTCATCTTTTATCCCTTTGCTGTTTGTTGTCTGTTACATGCCTACATTTAAACACTGAAAACACTTCAAGAGTGGCCTCAAATCCATCTCCTCACATGTTCCCCGTATCCCTTTAACCCATTTTTAAAATCAGAAATATATCTATCTCCTTCTTGAAACCATTCAATGATTCCGACTCCATGGCACTATGGGGCAGCGAGTTCCACAAATTCACCACCCTCTGCCAGAAGTAGTTCCTCCTCAACTCAGTTTTAAATCTACAGCCTCTCAACCTATACCTGTGACCTCTTGTTCTAGATTACCCCACATGTGTGAAAGACACTAGATAAATACAAATTCATGATGACTTTCCAACTCTCCCAGTCAATTGAGAGCTTTCTCTAAATAAATGAATGATGCAGTAAATGACAAAATCTTTAGAAGCATTAACATACAGAGGGATCTGGTCACACAGGTGCATGGATCCCTGAAAGTAGCAACACAGGCGGTCGAGAAGACATACAGAACGTTTACCTCCATTGGCCAGGAGATCAAGTATAAAAGTTGGCAAGTCATGTTACAGTGGTATGAAACTTTAGTTAGGCTTCATTTGGAATACTGCATGCCATTCTGGTCGCCGGACTACCAGAAGGATGTGGATGCTTTGGAAAGGGTGCAAAGAAGGTTTACCAGGATGTTGCCTGCTCTGGAGGGCTTTAGGTATGAGGAGAGGTTCGATAAACTCAGATTGTTTTCACTGGAAAGACAGAGGCTGAGGTGCGACCTGGTAGATGTCTACAAAATTATCAGAGGCATAGATATGTTGGATAGTCAGAGGCTTTTACCCAGAGTGGAAGGATTGACTACAAGGTTTCAGGGTGAAAGGTGGTAAGTTTCGGGTTAATGTGCAGGGGGAAGTTTTTCACACAGAGGGTGGTGGGTGCCTGGAACATGCTGCCAGTGGAGGTGATGAAAGCAGGTATGTTAGCAACTTTAATGGCATATTTTGATAGACACGTGAAAGGGAGATGAACAGAGGGATAGAAACTGTGTAACGGCACAGGTTTGGTGGGCTGAAGGGCCTGTTCCTGTGCTGTATTCTTCTTTGTTCCTTATATAGCTAAAATAAATCTGATCGATCAACTGATTAAGAAGCTGTATGCATATCAACCTGCTTTGGTGGAGCAGATCTCAATGTCCCTCTTTGTTTAAACAGAGATGATCTGAAATAACTGGATACTCGGGGCTGAGCTAAGTGATGGTGGCGAGCTGGCGTTCTATGATAGGGAGTGAGAAAACTAATGCAGTCACAATCCCAGATACAGAGTGGGCCCAGTAACTAACAGGCAAAATGATTGAATTATCTTCCTCCTCAGTGCTTTAATTTAGATCTCCATTGTAAAGGAGAGCCCAATGAAACATGAATGGCATTATTATCTAGCGTAATACTCTGGAGATCTCGGTTTGAATCCCACCACGGCAGATGGTGTACTTTAAATTCATTTAAAAAATCTGGAATTAAAAGTCTAATGACGACCGTTGTCAATGTTGTAAAAACCCATCTGGTTCACGGACGCCCTATTGTGAAATATGGCCATGGGATTAAGGCTGCGTGTTTTGTTAGCATTGGGAGTTGGGTCAATTGTATTCATCAGCAATAAGTCTCCTCATTATGCAGCCAAAAGGCTGTAGCTATGGGGGAGGAATCTGCTTGTCCATAGCTGGTCTGGCAGCACGGTGGCATAGGGGCAGCCTGGTGGCACAGTGGTTAGCACTGCTGCCTCACAGTGCCAGGGACCTGGGTTCAATTCCAACCTTGGGTGACCATTTGAAGTTTGCACATTCTCTCTGTGTCTGCGTGGTTTTCCTCTGGGTGCTCTGGTTTTCTCCCACAGTTCAGAAATGTGCGGGTTAGGTGGACTGGCCATGATAAATTGCCCTTTAGTGTCAGGAGGGTTAGCAGGGTAAATACGTGGGGTTACGGGGTTAGAACCTGGGTTGGTTGCTCAGTCGGATGGTCAGTGTGGACTCAATGGGTGGAATGGCCTCCTTCTGCACTGTAGGGAGTCTATGATGATGTTATATGTGACTCCAGATCCATAGCAATGTGACTCTTACCTGTCTTTCTGAAATGGCCCAGTCAGTGATGCCGACATCCAATGAACGAACAAAAGATAATTTTGGGCAAGGTGACCATTAATAGGCCCAGGAGACAGATTGTGGAGGGCACTATTACACCTGACTGCCTTAGTGCGCATGTGTCCCTGGAGATGGAGCACACGCTATTGATTGATATGCTGGAGGCTTTCCGTGATCAGTGGCTGCTACAGCATCTGTGAGCCTCAAAAACCTGATTTTAATTGAAGTTTTCTTTGAAAGCTTTGTCGTTTTGAATGACATTGTCTCTCTAAGGGGCTTTCAATCACTTAATGAGTTGTTCATTTGTTTCTGGAAGAAGAGTTTACACCATGTACGTGGGAATTGGCCTCCCGTTTGTGTTGAGTTGAGGTGTCTGAATGTGCAGAAGGGTAGAATTGAATAGCAAACCAACGCATTGCAGCTGTTTCTGTGCAATGGATTTCTATTATAAATTCAATCAAATTATCCTCCAGGATAATAAGCAGGCTGGGCAGTGGTAACCTACTTGTGACAGGCAGCATTAGAACCTCCCAGCTTACCAAAGGCACCACGAGTGTATATTGCAGAGAATGTGTTGCTGGCTACTGGGAGGGAGTTAATGCAGGGGAGCTGATGCAGACTTGGTCCCACCGGCTTTCTTGGAGAGCGTACACAATGGCCCAGATCTTCTGATATCAGGATTGAAATGTTCACCATGATACTGTGGGTTGGGACCCTGAGGGAGTCCCTACTGTGCCCACACACACACAGTATTCACCCAGGTTAAAAAGGCATAAGGATGTATCACAGCTTGGTATGTCTCCTGCTCCTGAAATTACAAAGGGTTGTGAATGTAGCCCAGTCCATCACGCAGATCAACCTCCCATCCATCGACTCTGTCTACACTTCCTGCTGCCTTGGAAAAGCAGCCAGCAGAACCCCACACATTCCAGAAATACTCTCTTCCACCTTCTTCTGTCGGGAGAAAGATACAAAAGTCTAAGGTCACGTACCAACCGACTCAAGAACAGCTTCTTCACACTGCACCAGACTTTTGAATGGACCTACCTTATATTAAACTGATCTTTCTCTGTAACCAGTTACTATTGTAACATTACATTCTGCACCCTCTCCTGTCCTTCTCCCCTATGAACTCTATGAACGGTATGCTTTGTCTGTATAGCAAGCAAGAAATAATCCTTTTCACTGTATGTTAATACATGTGACAATAATAAATCAAATTAAGTAATTGCGCTGCCCTCTGAGAATGTTTCTGACACTGATTAATCACATTATCAGAACCTTGAACATGATACTCGCAACTGGGCAGCATGGTGGCACAATGATTAGCACTGCTGTCTCACAGCGCCAGGGACCCGGGTTCAATTCTGGCGTCGGGTAGCTGTCTGTGTGGAGTTTGCATGTTCTCCCCATGTCTGCATGGGTTTTCTCCCACAGCCCAAAGATGCGTGGGTTAGGCTGATTGGCCAAATTGACCCTAGTGTCAGGAGATTAGCGGGGTAAATATGTGGAGTTACAGGGAAAGAGCCTGGGTGGGATTGTGGTCGGTGCAGGCTTGATGGGCCGAATGGCCTCATTCTGCCATGTAGGGATTCTACGGTTCTATGATTCTATGAAATAGATGCAGAAATGTACCCTGCTGTAAATCACTGGCGTGGGACCTGGATTGATGGTGGAAGGCAAAAGGCTTGGAAATGTAACTAAACCTGAACAATTAACCACTGCACCCCTCCCAACAATGCACCCTCCTGCACCCCTACAATGGCTCACCCCCTCACCTCCTGACAATATTCATAAGTGGATGGACAAACTGCTGGCTGAACCCATGCACGGTCATTTCATAGTGAGACGGCACAACCGAACAGTGGTTAGCACTGCTGCCTCACTGCGCCAGAGAACCGGGTTCAATTCCGGCCTCGGGTCACTGCCTGTGTGGAGTTTGCACATTTTCCTCATGTATACATGGGTTTCCTCCAGGGTGCCCCGGTTTCCTCCCACAATCTGGGTTAGTTTGATTGGCCATGCTAAAATTGACCCTTATTGTCAGGAGGATTATCAGGGTAAATATGTGGGATTATGGGGATAGAACCTGGGTGCGATTGTTGTTGGTGCAGGCTTGATGGACCAAATGGCCTCTTTCTGCACTGCAGGGATTATTTGGTCATGCCCATACTTTGTTCTGAAGGCAACAGCAGTAGAAACACAAATGTTTTATAATTGAATGAAAGTCAGTTACTCAATGGTTGACATTTGACACTTTTACGCAAAGAATATTGCAGAAACATGCCTCCTAACGGGTATAAAAAGGTGCATAATCCATGGAGATACTAGTAGATCCTTCCTCAAGTGAAATTGCCAATTATGTATTTCTCAAACCCATTAAGTTCAAGTGCGGAATATTTTATTGATTTTTAAGTACTGATGAAAATCCTATCAGAGTCTGCAGTCATTTCCTAACAGAGTTTGAATTGTTGGTCTAATTTAGAAAGATGTAAACTGTACCTGGATCAGACCAGCAGGGACAGAGAGACAGCTTACTGCCACAGACAGAAACATAACGCACTGTTGCACATATGGAGAGATTGATATCGATACAGAAACAAGGAGGCAGAGACAGATGCAGAGCACAGATAGAGACAAGAGATGCTAACATAGCTACAAAGACACTAGCAGGAATAAAGAAAAGCCACCAAAGGTAAAGATGCCCAGGTATGATAGCGATTGGTACAGAGATGTTGATACAGCTAGAGGCACTGGTGGAAATATCCAAAACATGGATGTGAAAACAATGTCAGCAATGAGATGTTGATTAGAGGGCTGATAGTGAAGCTTGTGGTTCTCCATGTAATTTGCTGTGATTGCAGATCTGCCTGTAGGGAAGCAATGATGTAGTGATGCCGGTGTTGGACTGGGGTAAACGCAGTAAGAAGTCTCACAACACCAGGTTAGAGTCCAACCAGTTTATTTAAACAATTGAATAAACTGGTTGGACTCTAACCTGGTGTTGTGAGACTTCTTACTGTGTAGGGAAGCAAAGCAGAGAATCCTGCAGCAATCGTGTGTTAGTTTGCTTTTCCATTGACTCGTTGGGTGGGATTTTACAGCCTCGCTCATCCTGAAATCCCACCTGAGGTCAACGGACCTTCCCATTATCTGCCCCTCGCCCACTCCGATTCTCATAGTGGGTGGGCTGGTAAAATTCCATCCGTAGACTCCCTACAGTGCAGAAGGAGGCCATTCAGCCCATCGAGCATCTGCTGACAACAATCCCACCCAGGCCCTATCCCTGTAATCCCATGTATTGTTCTCCGTGGAAAGGCGGAGGCTGAGGGGGTGACCTGATAGAAGTTTATAAAATTATGAAAGGCATAGATAAGGTGAACAGTTGGGAGCTTTTTCCCAGGGGAGAAATGACAATTACAAGGGGGCACAAGTTTAAAGTAAGGGGGGAAAATGTTCATTGGAGATGTGCAAGGCAAGCTTTTTACACTGAGGGTGGTGGGTACCTGGAATGCACTGCCAAGTGAGGAAGTTGAGGCAGTTACATTAGCCACATTTAAGATTTATCTTGATAGGCATATGAACAAACAGGCAATAGAGGGATATAAGTGGTTGGTTTAGATAGGACAATGTGATAGGTGCGGGTTTGGAGGGCCAAAGGGCCTGTTCCTGTGCTGTACTGTTCTTTGTATTTACCCGGCTAATCCCCCTGACATTGAGGGGCAATTAAGTATGGCCAATGCACTTAGCCCGCACATCTTTGGAGTGTGGGAGGAAACCGGAGCACCCGGATTAGACCCAGACAGACACGGAGAGAACATGCAAGCTCCACATAGACAGTTACCTGAGGTTGAAATCGAAGCCGGGTCCCTGGCACTGCGAGGCAGCAGTGCTAACCATTGTGCCACCAAGCTGGCCTTAGAAACTAAATGCAGTTCAATGTGGGGAATCTGAATGCAAACCATGCTCCCCTTCACTGATCTAGACTGGACTGGAGGCCATGTACATTTATCAAGACTGTGCACTTGAAGTATTGCACCAGTATCCAGCCAGGTCCATCTTATTGTTAACCACTTTCCCACCACAAATTTACACAGTGAAAGCATGGTTCAATGTGAATAAAGCTGTCCCGTCTGCCTCCGCTGTCAGTGAGTTAGTAATTCTGTCGTGTTTGTTTCTAAATTACACCACAAACAAGCTCAACTTTAGCTTCCAGGCTTGTGACAGTATTTCTGGAATGAATGCATCATTATTGATGAGCCTGGGCAAAATTAAAGGAAGGTTCACCATTTCACAATCTAAACCGTGTTTGCTGAACAGAAGCTGATGCCACAAATTACAGAATGTTAGGGGCAGTAAGTGGCCATTCGGCCCATTATGTCTGCACTGTATCTCTGAATGAGCCTTTCGTTAGTGCTCTTCTGCTCCCTATGCGCTGTGACCCCGTACATTCTTCATTTTCAGGTAAGTATCTAATTCCCTCTTCAATCTGCCTCCACCATGCACTCTGGCAGTGCTTTCCAAACTCAAACCACACGCTGCTTGTAAATGCTTTTTCTCATATTGCTTTTGCCTCTTTTGCAAATTACTATAAATCTCTGCCCTCTCATTTTTGATCCTTTCACAAGTAGGAATAGTTTTTCCCTATCTATTTTGTACAGACCCCTCATCATCTTGAGTACCTCTATCAAATCTCCTCTCAGCTTTCTTTTTTCTATGGAAAGTAATTCCAACTTCTCCAATCTATTTTTGTAACTGAAGTTTATTATCCTTGAAGCCATCCTTGTCAATCTTTTCTAATGCTTCTTTCTAATGTTTTCGTGGCACAGTGGTTAGGACTGCGGCCTCACAGTGCCAGGGACCTGGGTTTGATTCCCAGCTTGGGTCACTGTCTGTGTGGAGTCTGCATGTTCTCCCCGTGTCTGCGTGGGTTTCCCCCGGGTGCTCCGATTTTGTTCCACAGTCCAAAGATGGGCGGGTTGGGTGGATTGGCCATGCTAAATTGCCCCTGAGTGTCAGAGGGACTAGCACTGAGATTATAGGGATAAGGCCTGGGTGGGATTGTGATTGGTGTAGATTCGATGGGCTGAATGGCCTCCTTTTGCAGTGTAGTGATTCTATGATTCCATGTTCCCCCTAAAGAGTGGCACCCAGAACTGGGTGCAGTTCTCCAGCTGAAGTCTAACTAATATCTAATACAAGTTCAACATGACCTCCTTGCTCTTGTACTTCGTGCTGCCATTAATAAAGCCTAGAATGTTGTATGCTTTATTGATTTGATTTATTATTGTCACATACAGTGACATACAGTGAAAAATAATGTTTCTTGCACGCTATACAGACAAAGCATACCATTCATAAAGTACATAGGGGAAAAGCAGAGGAGATGGTGCAGAATGTAGTGTTACAGTCATAGTTAGATCAGCATAATATAAGATAGATCCATCCAAAAGTTTGATGGCAGCAAGGAAGAAACTGTTCTTGAGTCGGTTGGTATGAGATCTCAGACTTTTATATCTTTCTCCAATGGAAGAACCAGAAGAGAGTATATCCAGGATACGTGGGCTTCTTGATCATTCTGGCTGCTTTTCCGAGGCAGCGGAAAGTGTAGATGGAGTCAATGGATGGGAGGCTGGTTTGCGTGAGGGATTGGGCTATGTTCACAACCCTTTGTAGTTTCTTGCAGTCTTGATCAGAGCAGGAGCCATACCAAGCTGTGATACATCCAGAAAGGATGTTTTCTCTGGTGCACAGTGTCGTAGCGGACATGCCAAATTTCCTTAGCCTCCTGAGAAAGCATTGGTGGGCTTTCATGGTGCTGGCCAGGGGGGAGGGGTGGGTGGGAACCAGGCCGCGTTGCTGGTGAATCGGAGATACAGGAACTTGAAGCTCTCAACCATTCCCACTTCATCCCCGTTGATGTAGGCAGGGAGGGACATGTCCTCCGCTAAGCTTCCTGTAGTCCTGCTCCCTGTTTTATTAACAGTTCTCTCAACCTGTCTTGCCACCTTCAATGATTTAAGCACGTGTACACCCTGCTCCCTCTGTTCCTGCATCCCCTTGAGAATCATACCCTTTATTTTAAATTGTCTCTCCAAGTTTTTCACGTCAAAATAAATTACCTCGCATTTCTCCGCGTCGAAACTCTTCTGCCATTTGCCTGTTCAATCCATCAACTTGCCTACATCCTTTCAATGAAACCAAAGGTGCAGATGAAATATTCATCAGGCAACTTAAATATTTAGAAGGCCAAGGAATAGACAAACTGACTCATCTTTAATGAAGTTTACAACAATGTAGAAAATTCAGAAGACTTAAGTAAATCAATATTCATTGAATTCCTTCAAAAAGCCCGGAATAACTGGAAGTAAACTCCATCACGCTATCAGTCTGATGAGTCAGATAATTAAGATCCTACTTTGAATACTGATGATTAGAATCAGGAGCAAGATACAGCCAGAAATGTTAGCAAGGTTGAATTGTGGAAATATGATGTCTTAGCTTAAGAGGAGCCAGTGGCAATGTTATTGGTACTTGTAATCCAAAAATCCAGGCTAATGTTCTTGAGGTATTGGTTCAAATCCCATCTTGGTAATAAATTTGGAATATAAAGTTTGTCTTATTAATGGTGATCAAGAAGTTATCATCAATTATCATAAAAACCCATCTGGTTTACCAATATCCTTTGGGGAAGGAAATCTGCTGTCTGTACTTGGTCTGGCCTACATGTAACTGGTTAACTTTTAACTTCAGATTTGGTTTGATTTTGTTTTATTATTGTCACATGTATTAGTATACAATGAAAAGTATTGTTTCTTGTACAGACAAAGCGTACCATTCATACAATACATGGAGGAGAAGGAAAGGACAGGGTGCAGAATATAGGGTTCCAGTTACAATAGAGTGAGGAGAAAGATCAGCTCAATATAATTAGGTCCACTTAAAACTCTGAAGGCAGCAGGGAAGGAGCTACTCCTGAGTTGCTTTATGTGGGTTAACTTGCAAGAAAGCCAATTTGACATCTGCGATGGTAACCTCGGAAACCGGTTCATCTGAGATTTCCGGGGCAGATGGTGTCCTCTCGCTGACCTCTTGCTCAAAGCAAGCATAGAAAATGTTAAGCTGATTGGGGAGGGTTGCGTTGTTGCCAGCAATCCTAATCATCTTCACCTTGTAGCTGGTTACACCACATGGATCTTGCCACAGTCGATGGATATACATGTGGCAAGCCTGGGATTCTAACTTAGCATCTTTGATCAACTGTCCTGCCATCTGCAATGGCCAGCAAACCATTCAGTTCAAGGGTAAATAGGGATAGGTTACAAAAGTTGGCCTTGCTAGTGATGCCCACATCCCATGATAAAAAGAGAAAAGCACATCTTTTCTTTATCATCTTAACATTGTTTGTCCTATCGCTCCCCTTTAAAGGAATATACTTTGACTGTGTCCGAACTATCTTTTCTTTGAGAGTAGCCCAGTGTTTAACTACTGTTTTCCTGGCCAACCTTTGATTCCAATTTATTTGGCCCAGATCCATTCTTACTACATTGAAGTTAGCATTCCCTCAGTTAATTATTCTTACTCTGGACTGCTCCTGGTCCTTTACAATAGCCAACCTAAGTCTTATGATACAATGATCACTATTTCCTAAATGTTCTCCTTATGGTCTCAGCAGGTCTGGCAGCATCTGTAAGGAGAGGAAAGAGCTGACCTTTCAAGTCCAGATGACCCTTTGTCAAAGCTTTGTCACCTGGACTCAAAGCATCAGCTCTTTCCTCTCCTTACAGGTGCTGCCAGACCTACTGAGATTTTCCAGTGTTTTCTCTCTTGGTTTCAGATTCCAGCATTTGCAGTAATTCACTTTCATCTAGTCTTCTCCTGATGATATCTGATAAGAACAGAAGAACATAAGAAATAGGAGCAGGAGTAGGCCATCCAGCCCTTCGAGCCTGCCCCGCCATTCAATAAGATCATGGCTGATCCGTCGCTGCTCAGTTCCACTTTCCCGCCCTCTCCCCATAGCCCTTAATCCCCTCTCCTATCAAAAACCCATCAACCCGCGTCTTAAAAATATTTAGCGAGGCAGCCTCCACCACTTCAACGGGCAGAGAATTCCAGAGATTCACCACCCTTTGAGTGAAGAAGTTCCTCCTCAACTCCGTTCTAAACCGCCCCCCGTTTATCTTGAGGCTGTGCCCCCTAGTCCTACTATCCTTTCTGAGCGGGAAGAGTCTCCCCACCTCTATCCTATCCATCCCATTCATCATCTTATACGTCTCAATGAGATCTCCTCTCATTCTCTGATCCACTTGGTCCACCTCATTCCCAAGAACCAGATTCAGAATAGCGTCCAGACTCATTGGACTCGAAATATACCGCTGTGTGAACTTTTTGTGAGCATGCCCTGAGATTCTTATCCTTTTTGCCCTTTACACTGTTACTATCCCAGACTATGTTTGGGTAATTAACATCCCCACTATAACTACTCCATTTTTTTTTGTACCTCACTGTAATTCCCTTGCAAATTTGTTCCATTACAGATCCCCCCTTATTGTTCCAGTGTTGCTGACAGGGCCAGCCTTTTGGCCCATTCCTAATTGCCCCTGAACTGAGTGGCTTTCTAGGCCACTTCAGAGGGTGTTTAAGAGTCAACCACATTACTGTGGGTCTGGAATCACATGTAGGGCCAGACTAGGTAAGCAAGGCAGATTTCCTTCACTAGAGGACATTAGCGACATTTGTGAGGGCGGCACAGTGGTCAGCACTGATGCCTCACAGTGCCAGGGACCCGGGTTCGATTCCCAACTTGGGTCACTGTCCGTATGGAGTCTGCACCTGTGTCTGTGTGGGTTTCCTGCAGGTGCTCCGGTTTCCTCCCACAGTCTGAAAGACATGCTAGTCTTTGGCCATGCTAAATTCTCCCTTAGAGTATCCAAGAAGGTGCTTGAGTGTGGTGACTAAGGGATTTTCACAGTAACTTCATTGCAGTGCTAATGTAAGCCTATTTGTGACAATAATAATTAAACTTTAAACTTTAAGACACAGCAGCCCTGTAACTCCTTCTGCCGCTGGGATGTTTTCTCAGATAATCTGAAGCTCAGCCTATGTGGGTTATCAAGCTGGCATCCCATCACACACTGACACCACATCCAAGGTATGATAGCTTCTGACAAAGCTTGCTGTTGTTTCACTCTCTGCACTTGGCATTTCATCAATGTCCACAGCGAATTCTTTCCTGGAATAGGTCGCAAGCCCGTCACCAGGGGCTTATAGCTGGACAGAGGCACCACTCCACATCAAACATGGCTGATCAGGAGTCTCTCCCGCTATTACCGGGAACCACTGGCGTGTGTTGGAAGGATTTTGCAGGTTGATACTCAGTGTTATGAATGCACCTTCCTTGGCCATCAGGTCCTGGAGTGGAACTCAAACCCGGAAGCTCTGGAATGTTGCCTCCCCAAGTCTCCAGTCAGCCCAAGCTTGGTAAGTTCTAAGTGGTTGTAGAATCCTACCGTGAAATATAGTCTACTCTCAAAATAACTCACAAAATACTTAATGTCAGCTTTTTCGAAGGGAAATTGGTGGAGAAATTGATCTTTCACACAAAGGATGAGATTTTCCAGGCACGCTTGAACCAAAACTGGAGAATCCTGCCCGAGTTCAACAGATTTTGCATGATCCGCCACCTGCCTGCTACAATTCCTGTGGGAGGTGGGACAGGAAAGTTTCCCACCAGATACGTAATGAAGAATCATAGAATCCCTGAAATGCAGAAGGAGGCCATTTGGCCCATCAAGTCTGCACTGACTCTCCGACAGAATGTCTTACCCAGGTCCTCTCCCCCACCCTATCACTGTAACCTCCCCCCCCCCCACCCACCCATATTCACCATGGCTAATCAACCTAACCCATATGTCTTTGGAGGAAACCGAAACACCCGGAGGAAACCCATGCAGACACGGGGAGAATGTGCAGACTCTGCACAGACAGTGACCCGAGGCTGGAATCGAACCCGGGTCCCTGGCGCCGTGTTACCAAAGACTTGACAGTTTGTTTTACACTCTGCCCACCTTTTTGAGGGGTTCAAATGGAAGGGCAAAGTGAGCAGTGGTGAATCAGTCTGTTGATTCACTAACACCTAGTTTACACTGCTGTGTAAGACTAATCCTCGTTGTTTATTTTGCTAGCAGCCTTTATTTTGCGAGAATAATTTATTCGTTCCTGATATTTGAGTAAACAGTTTCTCTCTACCAGTTCCATATCTTGTGCCTTTCTTCCTCTTCTGAACCAGTTGCTATTTACAGCTTCGGATAGAAGCAAAAATCTTGTAGCATTCTGTCTGTCATCTGTCTGGTATAGATCCAATACATGCACTTTTATCTCTGTCCTTTCTGTCAGTGTTGCATCATGCAGAAGATGATTATCACTTTTTACTGGCTTTGTCTAGTTCAAATCCATCAACTGTTTACTTCTCAAAACTTCTATCCATTCGGAACACCATCTTTATGTAACAGAATGTTTCTGTGCTTGTTAAAGCCTTCGAGATGAGCAGAGGGGCAGATGTGGATTGAATCTTTGCCCCGTCATACTGGAAGTTGTTTGCTGCAGTGTTAGCCCATGTCAGAATACTTTACAGTGTTTTCCCAGCTCCATGCATAGCCTGTATATTACTCACAGGGTTTAACAAATGTCTCATTATAGCTAGGTCACAAGTTTAATGTGGGAGATCTTGGTTTCCGCCACAACAGGATACATCTTCTTTTAGCTGGGAGAGATCGATGTGGGAGTCTCGGAGTACTTTGAATTTCTTGTCTTTCCAGCAATAGGTAATTGCCGTGTGAATGAGTTCATGTCTTCATTAAGGCTTGGCCTCGATAACACAGAGCAGGCCCACGGTTACATCTCAGGCCTTTACGGATTACTGTCATTCATGCCTTTGTCACCTCTGGCCCTGCCAATCCCAACGTTATCCTGGCCAGCTCTCCATTCTCTACCCTCTGCCATCTCCACATCAATAAATCTTTTGTCGCTAATAATTGGGGAGATGATTGCATAGTGATATGGGGGAGAAAGTGGGGATCAGGGTATTGAATTTGATGATCAGCCATGATCATAATGAATGGTGGAGGAGGCTCAAAGGGCCGCATGTCCTACTCCTGCTTCTAGCTTCTATGTTCCTATGTTTCAAATCCCGCTATGGGTTCAAATCCCACTATGGCAACCAGTGGAATTTAAATTTAATTAATAAGTCTAGAATATAGAGCTAATCTCAGTAATGGTGTCCATGGCAACTATCAGCAATTGTTGTAAAAACCCGTCTGGATCGCTAATGTCCTTTAGGGAAGGAAATCTGCCATCCTTACCTGGTCTGGCCTACCTGTGACTCCAGAACTACAGAAATGTGGTTGACTCTCAACTTCCCTCTGAACAAGGGTAACTAGGGACGGGCAATAAATACTGGCCAGCCAGCGATGCCCATGTCCCACGAGTGAATAAGAAAAGAATTCCCTCCATCACCGACAGAAGTGGCAGCAGTGTGGTGGAGGGAATCTGTAAGATGCAGCATCTCACCAAGGCTGCTTCAACAGCACCTTCCAAACCCACAAATTCCACCATCTAGACTAAGGGACAATGGTAACGGATACGTGGGAAGACCACCAACTGCAAGTTCCCCTCCTATTCACTCGCCATCCTGACTTGAAAATATATTGCCATTCCTCCACTATTGGTGGGTCAAACTCCTCTAGCTCCCATGCTAACAACACTGCAGGTGTACCTACAAGTCACTCCAAGACCCACAGCTAAATGGTTAACTCTGCGCCATTCCTGTGAGATAGCCAGTCTGATTAAGGATAATTAAGGATGGAAAACACATGCTGGCCTTTAGCAGCAATGCCCATATCCCATGAAAGGAAAACAAAAATCCAGGTAGCACCACATCCCTCTTGTTCACCATCCCATTCATCTTTGCCCAAGGTTGGCTCCAAGTACCCCTGTGTCTCCAATTTAAAATTGTAAGTCTTGTTTTCGAATTGCTGTGTAACCTCACTCCTTCCAATCCCAGTAACATGCCTGAACAGCTGAGGGCTTGTAACAGGAGGATTGGCAGGAGGAAGTATCCAACCGAAACTATTCTCCACGTTGACCCCACTGCCCGTACACTCAGCTATGATCTGCCACTGTGACAGTGAGGTCTTTTAACCGGTTTCTACTGGCCAAGGCATCTGGGCAAGCTCCCAATATCAATAGGAGACCTTGCAGCAATGGTGTCTAATCAACAATTCATATTATCGAGGAGCTTCCACTGACTAAACTTGAAGTGGAGGCGGGAGGGCAGGGGTGGGGGGAGCGGTTAAAGAACTCCATCCAGCCACTGTTAAAGTTGCTGCTTGACTCTGTGACTACGCACATACAAAATCAAATCAATAAAACCTTCAGAGCTCCCTCTCTGACTTTGACCCCCTTTGTCTCTCCTTCCCACCATTGGCACTAATGCTTTCAATCACAGTTTGATTATGGCTGTTCCGGAGCTGTATTCTACTGCCTACACAGCTAAAGGTTGGTTGATTTCTGGGATCCATTGTCTGGACATGTTGAATGACAAATTCGACTTTCAACTTCATTCTGAGCTGGTTTAAAAGTTATTCAGTGTTGTTCATGTTCTGTACCCAGTACTTTACTCCTGTCTGCGTTGCCATTGTTCTGCCCGTTTACAGATATTGTACAACGTGCTTTGCAATTCCTAACTTGCCTCCTCCAATTCTGCTGCCCTTCCCAGATTAGCATCATCTACAAAACTGATGAGCTTGAGTCAGGTTTTGTGTCCAAGTCATTTGATTTGAAGATTCCTTCATTGGACACCACGGCCGGAATTCTCCTATCGTTCATGCCAGCGGGATTCTATGGTCCCGCTGGCAGCGTGCCCCTGCCCACAGATCCTCCCCCCCTACCCCGGCATGGGGTGAAGCGGGTCCAGAGAATCCCACCACTAGCAAACAACATGCCAACTCTCGCAGGCAGGAAACACACGGCTGGGCTGACTTTGTGGCCTTAACAGCAAGTTTTTAATAACAATTCCTAATCATATATATATATATACACACACATATTTTACATATATACATATATATTATATATGATGGCATGGTGGCACAGTGGTTGGTGCTGCTGCCTCACAGTGCCAGGGACCTGGGTTCAATTCTGGCCTTGGGTCACTCTCTATGTGGAATTTGCACATTCTTCCCATGTCTGCATGGGTTTCCTTTGGGTGCTCCGGTTTCCTCCCACAGTCCAAAGATGTGCGGGTTAGGTAGATTGACGATGGTAAATTGCTCCTTTGTATTCAAGATTCAGGGTGAGGGGGATTAGTGAATAAATGCATGACGTTGTGGTGATAGGGCAGGGGATGGGCTTGGGTTAGATGCTCTAGTTGAGAGTCAGTGGAGATTGGATGGGCTGAATGGCCTCCTGAAGTGATTCTATGATGTTATCATGTACAGTAGAGTTGAATCCAGTCTAGGTCTTTACACAGCTATGTCCATCTCTAGAGAGGGAGCAGTACTGTACTCAATCCCGCATTAACCAGGTTTGCTCCAGTTTCCTCCCACACTCCAAAAGATGTGCAGGTTAAATGGATTGGCTGTGCTAAATTGCCACTTAGTATTGGGGGATTAGCATGGTAAATAGAGTCTGGGTGGGATTGTTGTCAGTACAGGCTTGATAGGCCGAATGGCCTCCTTCTGCACTGCAGGGATTCTATGATTCAAAACCCCTGAATGTGAATGTACCAGACCCTGCTATTGCTACAGTGATACCTCTAGCACTCCACTTAATACTTTCACTTAACCTAACAGTGCTCCTGTTTATTCATACCCATGACCTGCCCCAAGTCCCACAACATTTGAATTTAACTAATAGTGGTCCATTGGCAACTTTGTCACATCCCTTCTAGGAATCCAAGTACAACGTAGTACAGAGCCTCCTATAGTCCATTTATGATGTACTTTGCTTTCACTCCACAGGTGCTGCCAGACCTGCTGAGTTTTCCCAGCATTTTCTGGTTTTATTTCGGGTCTTCAGCAAACTGCAGTATTTTGCTTTTACTTCTTGTAATGTACTTCACTACTGGCATCAAGAAACTTAAACAAAGGTTTAAGAATTAGTTAAAATTAAGATTAAATAAACTTGGATTAAATAAAAATGGGATGAAAGAGGAATTGATAAGAATGCAGCTGACTGGAGGGGTTTTGATATGCAAATTAGCACAGAAATCGAGTATATACTTAAGCGAAATGGGGAACAATAGAATATAGAATTTCAGGTGGTATAACAGGAGATTAGTTCAAAGGGGAGAAATAAGAATCCAGTTCACACTTACATGCTAAAAAGCTGACTTCTAAGATGAGTTGTTTAGATTGAAGCAGTACAGGAGCAGGGATGTGTTGTTGCAATTATACAAGGCCTTGGTGAGGCCACACCTAGAGTATTGTGTGCAGTTTTGGTCTCCTTTTCTGAGGAGGGATGTTCTCGTTCTTGAGGGAGTGCAGTGAAGGTTTACCAGGCTGATTCTGGAGATGGCAGGACTGATGTGTGAGGAAAGATTGACTAGATTAGGATTGTTTCCTCTGGAGTTCAGACAAATGAGGCGGGAATCTCATAGAGACTTATAAAATTCTAACAGGACCAGACAGGGTAGATGCGGAGAGGATGTTCCCGATGGTGGGGGAGTCCAGAACCAGGGATCACAGTCTGAGGATTCGGAATCATTTAGATGGAGATGAGGAGACATTCCTTCATCCAAAGAGTGGTGAACCTCTGGAATTCATTATCACAGGAAGTAGTTGATGCCAAAACATTGAATGTATTCAAGAGGCGGCTGGATATAGCACTTGGGGGTGAATGGGATCAAAGTTATGGGGGAAAGCAGGATTAAGCTATTGAGTTGGATGATCAGCCATGATCGTGATGAATGGCAGAACAGGCTCAAAGGGCCAAATGGCCTCCTCCTTCTCCTATATTCTACGTTTCTATGAGATCAAAAGGGAAATTTGGTATATCAGTAGTTGGGTCTTTTATTGACAGGAGAGATGGGGCAGGAGAGGAGAGAAGAGAGAGAGAAGAGGAAGAACTGGTAAGCAGTTATGACCATATCCAACTGGGAAGAAAAACTCTTCCAGAAAGAAGAATTCTAGGCTAGAAGCTGCTGTTTTGAGCACTCCAGAGCGAAATAACTCCTGAGGCCGGTATCCCTACACCAGGTTCCCTTTAGTTACAATCTCAGTGCTTCAGATATGAAGTGAGAATCAAGAGAACCGGTGGACCTGACACTCCCATATTTATATCCAGGTGATACTCCCTGATTGGACAATTATAGCAATTGTGACCTCAATCAGGGAGCTCATCCTCCAAGAGGCCAACCTGATGGGCCTTGCTGAAGTCAAAACTACACTGAAAACTTAAAGATAACTTGTGGGTGGTAACTCTTCACTGGGTTTGACTCATAGAGTTATAATGTATGGGATGTTTGTTTGGGATAAGAGACATTTCTCAGAGTTTAAGAACGTAGATAGATGGGAATGGGGTTAATTCCAGAATATAACCTGTTTGTGTATCCATTATTGTAGTTAAGTGTACCTTTGTGTTGTACTGTGGCCTTTCTTGTGTGTTTTTACAGTTAGAATCATAGAGTCACACAGCAGGGAAACAGGCCCTTCGGCCCAACCGGTCCATGCTAACCATGATGCCCTTCCAGCTAGTCCCAATTGCCCACATATGACCCATATCCCTCTAATCCTTTCCCATCCAGGTGCTTATCCACATGCTTTTTAAGCGTTGCTATTGTACCTGCCTCAACCACTATAGACTCGCGACATTCTTTTATTTGAATGGATCTTTCCCTAACTCTATATCTTTTCTCACATTATACTAAATTGGAAAAAAAAAATACTCTTAAGAATTGGCGTTCCAAGTTACCCATCTGGGTTTTGGGACACCCACACATCTTACATCAGCGAGGTTTTTAACACTGGTCACTGATGTGTGGCTGCTTTAGGCTTTATCATACAACGAGAGGTTTCTTTAGTACTCTGTCTGGCAGCCTGTCCACTGTCAGGATTTATGACACTCAGCACTTCCAGTGTTGCTGCGTTCACCGTTGGAAGCTTTGAGATCAGTGACACTGTCTGTCCTGGTGGGCAGTATCGCAGTAATGCCTGCAATGGTTGGATGCAGAGTGCTGGCTTCAGATAGCCGTAACGAAACTCCATACTCAGGTGGACTGGAAATAATGCTGATCTTAATGAGCAACTCTACCGGATAAACTCACTGAGGATGCGATGCTTCACTAGAGCAATGAGAGACAGAATGGGGGAAATGAAATCTATTATTTAATTTGTTAATAGGAGGAGGGGGATAGAGTCAAGCGTGTCTTCAAAGTTGAAGGTCTGATCTCGTATCTTCTATGAATAACACCTGTTAAATACCTCTTGAGAGTTGTACATCTTCAATGTGAGAAAAGTAGAAATGGAATCACCTGGCAATTCGTTTTAATCTCCCCTAATTAAACTGAAAAGAAGCTTGAAGCTAATTTGGACAGCATAATCCTCAAAAGATTAAAGCAAGTTATAGAGTCATAGAAGTTTACAGCATGGAAACACACCCTTCGGCCCAACTTGTCCATGCTGCCCAGTTTTTACCATTAAGCTAGTCCCAATTGCCCACGTTTGGCCCATATCCCTCTGTATTCATTTTAGCCATGTAACTGTCTAAATGCTTTTTAAAAGACAAAATTGTATCTGCTACTACTACTACCTCTGGCGGCTCATTCCAGACACTCACCACCCTTTGTGTGAAAAAATTGTCCTTCTGGACCCTTTTGTATCTCTCCCCTCTCACCTTAAACCTATGCCCTCTAGTTTTAGACTCCCCTACCTTTGGGAAAAGATGTTGACTGGCTGATCTATGCCCCTCATTATTTTATAGCCCTCTCTAAGATCACCCCTAAGCCTCCTATGCTCCAGTCCCAGCCTATCCAGCTTCTCCTTATAACTCAAACCATCAAGTCCTTGTAGTATCCTAGTAAATCTTTCCTGCACTCTTTCTGGTTTAATAATAACCTTTCTATAATAGGGTTACCAGAATTGTACCGTATTTCAAGTGTGGCCTTACTAATGTCTTGTACAACTTCAGCAAGATGTCTCAAAGACACCTGTATTCAAAGTTCTGACCAATGTACTCAGGAAGCGTCTAAGGACACATCCATCTAACGTGACGCACGAATCGCAGAATTCCTCATCAATATGGCACTTGCCATCAGTTCCCTGTGACACAGTCTCAATCATTTTCATGCACTCAGTTCCAAACAAATTCATCAATTTTAATCAATACCTATCATGAACTCTGCCAACTTTGCAGAGTTTAAAGCACTGGCTTTTGGCCATGCAAGTCCATTTTAGCAGCAGAGGTTGGGAAACCAAGCTAAGAATAACAAGGCATCAACCTTGTAGTCCACACTGGTACAAATGGATTCACATTTAAATTAAGGATCCCATCAGTTTTCATATCACCATCACCGATGTGATCTTGCTGTTCTGATCAAGGTGCAGGTTCTGGGAGTTTAGGGAAGTGGAGGAGGGAGGTATTGTTGTTCTCGTGTTCCTTACTATCTCCACAGGTCCAGTGGGAACAGGAGTGAACGTTTACACAATTAAAAATAATTGCCTTTTGACAGGAGAATTAATCTTGCTTGTTAACAGTGCTGTTTGTAACCTATTGCTCCAGCATCGAGCTGTGTCACTCATTCGCCAGCCTGAGAGCTGAGTAATTGGCTCAGATTCCCCAGTTATACTCTCTCTTTAATCTGCCCCCCACCCCCCACCGCCCACCGAACCTGCAGCGCTCTCTCATTTCCAAACTTGACATCATTATCCAGTCTGGTTGATAATGGAACCGCTGTCATGGGGCAGAAGACTTCTATCTGGATGTGGCGAATGGCTTTAGTTTTATTTTCTTCCAGATGATGACGCTACACAGAACCACCCCATCTCTCACACATCACTGCATGAGCCTTATTTGATGATTTTATAATTCTTAATCCCGTGCAGCTCCTTCTTAGCTCCACCTCATGGTGGATGAGCTGGATATCTCCATAGAGTCACTATTCTGGTTTATATGGATAAGGGATATGGGCGTCATTGACTAGATCAGTGTTTATTGTGCATCCCAATCTGCTCTTGAGGAGATAGTGGTGAGCTGTCTAGTTGACCCATTATATTCCACGTGGTGCAAGTACGTCTATGTGGAAACCAGAACAGAATTCTCTCAAAAAAAAATCTAAGTGTCGAATTCGCAGGAAAACTAGAGTAAATCACACTTCTTTTTTCAGTGGGAGTTCACACTGGGATCTCCCACACTCGGTGCAACGCAGTGTGAATATCATTAGATTTCAGGGGTGGTGCCTATTCATGCTGGAAAGGTTGAAACCTGCGCATGTGCAGTGGCCCTGAACTGTCATCCTCCCAATCGCTGGCCAACCCATGACTCTCCTGCAGTGCTGCCCCCCCCCACCGCCAAGCCCTCCACAGCCTGATTTTGGCCCCCCCAAAACATCATGGCCCTCCCCCCGCCATCCTGGACCGCCCTGGTCTTCAGCCCTCACCACAGTGCCAATCGTCCTGCCCCACCCCTGCAGACTGCACACCCCTGCAGGTAAACCTCCCCCCAACCCTTCCGGAAGAACCCCCCCCCCCCCCCCCCCCCCCAGCCCATCCCGATTGTTGGCCTCCCTCCTTCCCCCACCGATTCCAATGCAGAGTGGCAGTGTGATCCCCCTCCACTCCCACCAATTGCCCCCTTGGTCCTGCCTCCATCAGGCCCCGCCCCATGCCCCATCCCCAACCCCATGTGCCCTGGCCCCCTTGGCACTGCCCGATGCCCGATGGGCAGTGCCCAGATTCCCCCTGGCCACTTTGCCCCTTGGGCAGTTCCAGGCGACACAGTTCTCTGCCCAGGGGGCACATTCCTCCCATCACCCGGCCCCCTTGGGGGACCCCGATTGACCCCCCCTTCAGTCCAGCGGGGTGAGGCCACTCGCTCCCCAAAAGTGTGGACGACTCGAAACCCCGCTGAGGTGAGACACTCTGGCGGGGTGGGGGAGGCTAGCGGGCCTGGAGAATTCAGCCCAGGGCCTGCTAATAATATTTAAATGACATTCAAACCATCATTTAAGTACTAGCCTTGCCTTCTCGCTGATTTCCAGTGTGGAGCAGATGTAAATCTGACGCTGGGAAACGCTAGCGGGTTGGGAACGCTTGCAGGAATCCTGCAAATCGTTCCTGGCACAATTTTCCTGGCCCGTTTGGATATAAAATTAGCGCAGCAGCGGGACAGGAGAATCGCCACCATCCCCCTCCCCCCCCACCCCCCAACCCCAGCCCCCACGTGTTGGAAAGTGGGATTAAAATGAGTGGCATTTTCTTTCTCTTTTCTGGCTGGCGCAGCCACAATGGGCTGAATGGCCTCTTTCTGCACCGTAACTTTTCTATGGTTCTCCATTTTGTTCAGCGCGATGAGGGGATGCCGACCTTCCGCCTCCCATTCATGATGTTTTATTCCACGCAGTCCTTTCTATTTCAGGCACTGATGGCCCTGCCACGTATTCCTCACACTCTGTGTTTCATACATGAACAGACTAAGATCCCCCAGGAGTTAAACACTGCCTTCATTATTGTCTTTGTGTCTGGGACAAAAACACCTCGAGAAACAAACTTTAATCAGTGTCTATGTCAAAGGCTATCGTTTCTTCTGATAAAACTGTTTCCATAAATTGCTGCGAAACTAATTATTGCTTAAATGAGGACAGAACCTCATGGCAATTAGAGAATTATCTGCCATGGAAACAGTGAGCTGGCTCTGAATGAGTAAGGGGTGAGGAGTGGGAGGCTGAGCACAGGACATGATGGAATGGATGTTGGTGACAAGCTGTGGAGTATAAATTGCAGCGGGCCAAGTGACATTTTCAATTTGCTACTTTCCAATTCTTTTTTCTCTGAAATTCAGATTAGCCAAACTTTCTTTTTGAGTTGAAAGGATAAAGGTCGGTTACGTTTAGGTTCTTTGTTGTGGGGGATCGTAGAGTAATTGCAAAGTGTTTGGTATTTTTGTTGGCTGGGCCCATCAGAGGGGGCCTTCCGCTTTGAACGTGGAAATGGGTCAAAGCAGCCTTGTTTTTTGGCTTGATATTTCTAACACCTCCACGGGAACATCTCTGGGTTTCTCCCCACCCCTGCCCCCATCCTGGCCTCTCCGGGACACAGGAATGGCTTGGCTAAATTTCAACATGCTATGGGGGAAGTGTTCAGAGTAATCACTAAAACACTACTCTCAGGCAACTGACTCACCATTACCAAGACTGACCTGCCAAGACTGACCTGCTGTTACCAAGACTGACCTGCCAAGACTGACCTGCCGTTACCAAGACTGACCTGCCAAGACTGACCTGCTGTTACCAAGACTGACCTGCCAAGACTGACCTGCTGTTACCAAGACTGACCTGCCAAGACTGACCTGCTGTTACCAAGACTGACCTGCCAAGACTGACCTGCCGTTACCAAGACTGACCTGCCAAGACTGACCTGCCGTTACCAAGACTGACCTGCCAAGACTGACCTGCTGTTACCAAGACTGACCTGCCGTTACCAAAACTGACCTGCTATTACCAAGCTTAGTGTCAGTTGAATGTCTCTCTTGTGATGTCTCCTTCCCCTACCCGTCTGCAAATCTGATTTTGATTTGATTTGATTTATTATTGTCATATGTAGTAACATAGACTGAAAAGTATTGTTTCTTGCGCGCTATAGAGACAAAGCATACTGTTCACAGAGAAGCAAAGGAGAGGGTGCAGAATGTAGTATGACAGTCATAGCTAGGGTGTAGAGAAAGGTCAGCTTAATATAAGCTAGGTCCATTCAAACGTCTAATGGCAGCAGGGAAGAAGCTGTTCTTGAGTCTGTTGTTACATGTCCTCAGGTTTTTGTATCTTTTTCCCAATGGAAGAAGCTGGAAGAGAGAATATCTGGGATGCATGCGGTCCTTAATTATGCTGGCTGCTTTCCCGAGGCAGTGGGGAGTGTAGACAGAGTCAATGGATGGGAGGCTGGTTCGTGTGATGGATTGGGCTACATTCACAACCTTTTATAGTTTCTTGCGGTCTTGGGCAGAGCAGGAGTCATACAAAGCTATGATACAACCAGAAACTCTCAAAGGAATTACTCACTAAGGAATCCAGTGGTACATTGGGCTTGCCCACAGATCAGTCAGTGACCCTGACTTGTTGGCACATCTCCATGAACTGCTCCCACTCACTGTTTTGCAGTCTCAGTTGGAATTTTGCCCTTTTAAGACTAACACTCCCAAACCCTCCCAATGCCTCTCAGTCACAGCAGACCTGCTGAAGGAGTGAGTCCAGTAAGTTGTGAGACTTCTTACTGTGTTTACCCCAGTCATACGCCGGCATCTCTACATCAGGAGTGAGTCAGCCAGGGAGAATTATCTGAGTCGGGGTAGCATGGTGGCACAGTGATTAGCACTGCTGTCTCACAGCACCAGAGAGCCGGGTTCGATTCCTGGCTTGGGTCACTGTCTGTGCGGAGTTTGCATGTTCTCCCTGTGTCTGCATGGGTTTCCTCCGGGTGCTCCGGTTTCCTCCCACAGTCTTAAAGATGTGCTGGCTGGGCGCATTGGCCATGCTAAATTGCCCCTCAGTGTATCTTAACAGTGGCGACTAGGGGATTTTCACAGTAAATTCATTGCGGTGTTAATGTAAGTCTACTTGTGACAATAATAAATAAACTATAAAACTGAATGATCACATCACCCTGTATCAGCTGAATCAGCGCTCTGCCAGTCAGCCCATGTGACACAGAGGAGTTGCTTTTTGAGTCAATCACTTGAGGTGCCTTTAAGGATCTCACTCTTTACCTCAGCCCTGGTGCTCAATGTGGCCACATCTACAGGCCAGTGGGTGGGGTTTCTAAACCCGCTCCACCATGCGATCTGAGGCACTGTGTGACAGCCCATAAATCCTCAGTGATGGTTTCACTCCCCCAGCACATGACTTTCTGATGCAGCTCACACAGGAAGGTGCCAGCATCCCTCCATGAGCCCCCCCGCCCCACTCCACTGCACCCCCAGAGAATCGCAGAGCCCATCGTGCGAGCCTCGTTGTAGCGGACACAGGTTCTCTGTGGGAGCGTGAGTGACGTCTGAGGGTTCAAGCACCAAGGGCCAGCTGCTAGGTCATCCAGGGAGCATACAGGTCATCTTCCAGCACTGCATGCCCACTCTCCTGGTGCAGCTCCTGGTGCTTTCTGGCTCGGTCACCCCTTCTCACGCCTCCGCCACCTTGGCTGATGGCAGCCTCCTGGCCCTCCTCTCGTCACAGCTTCCAGCATCCTCTCCACCTCCAGGAATCTGGGCGACCTTCTCCCTGCCACGCTGCTGCCTGAGTGAGAGTGCTGTAGAAGGGAGGGCTGAAATACTGAACCCACTTGTAAAGGGCTCACAACTAAATCCCAGCAAATCAGGAGCCAAGCATTGGAAAGTCAGCAGGAAACACATGGCGGAGGACTGGCCCATTACCATATTCTGAATAACCCATGAAGATCACTGGTAGTGTCAGTGGGAAACACTCCGGTATGAACACCAACCAATGCCTCTACTTTCTCAGGAGACTAAGGGAATTCAACATGTCAGCTACGACGCTCACCGACTTTTACAGATACACCATAGAAAGCATCCTTTCTGGTTGTATCAAAGCTTGGAATGGTTCCTGCTCTGACCAAGACCGCAAGAAACTACAGAAGGTTGAGAATGAAGCCCAGTCCATCACGTAAACCAGCCTCCCATCCTTTGACTCTGTCTATGCTTCCCACTACTTTGGAAAAGCAGCCAGCATAATCAAGGACGCTATGCGCCCATGACATCCTGTCTTCCACATCAGGATAAAGATACAAAAATCTGAGGTCACATACCAACTGACTCAAGAACAGCTTCTTCCCTGCTGCCATCAGACTTTTAAATGGACCTACCTCGCACTAAGTTGATCTTTCTCTACATTTTAGCTTTGACTGTAACACTCTCTCCATTTCTTCTCTATGAATAGTATGTTTTGTCTGTATAGTGCCCAAGAAAAAATACTTCTCACTGTATGCTAATACATTCCGGACAAATGTGAAGTAATACATTTTGGAATGTCTAATACAGATAGGAAATATACAGTAAATGTCAGAACCCTTAAGAATATTGATAGGCAAAGGAATCTGGGTGTACAGGTACACACACAGGTCACTGAATGTGGCAACACAGTTGGAGAAGGTAGTCAAGAAGGCATATAACATGCTTGCCTTCATCAGCCAGAGCATTGAGTTTAAAAATTGGCAAGTCATGTTGTAGCTTTATAGAACCTTAGTTAGGCCGCACTTAGAATATAGTGTTCAATTCTGGTTGCCATGCTATCAGAAGGATGTGAAGGCTTTGGAGAGGATACAGAAAAGATTTACCAGGATGTTGCCTGGTATGGAGGCATTAGCTATAAGGAGAGGTTGGAGAAACTTGGTTTGTTCTCATTGGAACAACGGAGGTTGAGGGGCGACCTGATAGATGTCAACAAGATAATGAGGGGCACGAACAGAGTGGATAGTCAGAAGCTCTTTCCCAGGGTGGAAGAGTCTATTACACTGGGGCACAGCATTAAGGTGCGAGGGGTAAGGTTTAAAGAAGATGTACAAGGCAGATTTTGTACAGAGAGTACTGGGTGTCTGGAACTCGTTGCCGGGAGAGTTAGTGGAAGCGGATACGGCAGTGGTTTTTAAGGGGCATCTTGGCAAATACATGAATAGGATGGGAACAGAGGGATATTGTCCCCGAAAGGGTTTTAGTTCAGTCAGGCAGCATGGTCAGTGCAGGCTTGGAGGGCCGAAGGGCTCATTCCTGTGCTGTAATTTTCTTTGTTCTTTGCTTTCTGTGACAATAATAAATCAAATCAAATCTAAGAACACTCAGTCCCGATTAGGGAGAATTGCGGCTCACATTCGGGAAAAACAGGCCTTTATGATGTGAAATTAGGAAGCACTTTTCCACACAGGGTGCATTGGAAATCTGGAACCTTCTCCCATCAGGCTCTGAGTGCTGGGTCAATTGAAGTTTGCAAAGCGGAGGTTGCTGGATTTTTGTTAGGTTAAGGCTATGGGGAGAATATGGACCAAATCCAGGTGAATGGGGCAATACAGAGCTGTCAGAGACTGACTGAACAGGCCCGAGGGGCTGAGTCTACTTCTGTTCATGTGTTCCCATAAATGATGAATAAAGCCTATCATTGGTAGCATGTTATGTTGACCGCATTCGCACTGTTACACACATTAAAACAATGCCTTTATTGTGGGCTAATGTGCTCATCAGAAAAGCAGCTCAGGGAATGGTAACATAGCATAACTAGGAAAGTTATTTATTAACTTGCCTAACAAAATGAGTTATAAACTGGTTCACAGAATTGTTACAATGCAGAAGGAGGCCATTGTGCCCATCGTGTCTGCACTAGCTCTCTGAATGAACTATTCACCTGTGCCTTCTCCCCATAACCTGCTTCTTTTCAAATCATCATCTAATTTCTTCCTGAGTGCCTCGATTGAACCTGTCTCTGCCACACTCTCAGACAGTGCATTCCAGATCCTAACCACTTGCTGTGTGAATCTGTTTCCACCACAGCCTCAGACAGTGCATTCCAGATCCCAACAACTCGCTGTGTGAATCTGTCTCCACCACACTCTCAGACAGTGCATTCCAGATCCTAACACTCACTGTGTGAATCTGTCTCCACCACACTCTCAAACAGTGCATTCCAGATCCTAACCACTCACTGTGTGAATCTATGTCCACCACTCTCTCAGACAGTGCATTCCAGATCCCAACAACTCGCTGTGTGAACCTGTCTCCACCACACTCTCAGACAGTGCATTCCAGATCCTAACAACTCGCTGTGTGAATCTGTCTCCACCACACTCTCAGACAGTGCATTCCAGATCCTAACAACTCGCTGTGTGAATCTGTCTCCACCACACTCTCAGACAATGCATTCCAGATCCTAACACTCACTTTGTGAATCTGTCTCCACCACTCTCTCAGACAGTGCATTCCAGATCCTAACACTCACTGTGTGAATCTGTCTCCACCACACTCTCAGACAGTGCATTCCAGATCCTAACACTCACTGTGTGAATCTGTCTCCACCACACTCTCAGACAATGCATTCCAGATCCTAACACTCACTGTGTGAATCTGTCTCCACCACACTCTCAGACAGTGCATTCCAGATCCTAACACTCGCTGTGTGAATCTGTCTCCACCACACTCTCAGACAGTGCATTCCAGAGCCTAACACTCACTGTGTGAATCTGTCTCCACCACACTCACAGACAGTGCATTCCAGATCCTAACAACTCGCTGTGTGAATCTGTCTCCACCACACTCTCAGACAGTGCATTCCGGAGCCTAACACTCACTGTGTGAATCTGTCTCCACCACACTCTCAGACAGTGCATTCCAGAGCCTAACACTCACTGTGTGAATCTGTCTCCACCACACTCTCAGACAGTGCATTCCAGAGCCTAACACTCACTGTGTGAATCTGTCTCCACCACACTCTCAGACAGTGCATTCCAGAGCCTAACACTCACTGTGTGAATCTGTCTCCACCACACTCTCAGACAGTGCATTCCAGGCTCCACTGTGTGAAGATGTTTCTTCTCTTTTTCCCTTTTACAAATTACCTTCAATCTGCACCTTCTGGTTCTTGATCTTTCTGTCACTGGGAACAGTTTCCGCCTAACTATTCTACTCTGCATGTTTCACTGTGATTTTAACATTTGCGTCTCATTGAGAATAGAAACGTAGTACAGCTGACATTAATGAGCAGCTATGAAAATTTTGGATTTGTTTTTTTTCTTTTTAAACAAAGAGTTGAGTTAACTTGACCATGACTGTCTCAAATGTGCACGGATGCAGGGTGGGCTTCAGCCCTCGTGCCTGCAGTTAGCCCCTCACACTCAGCCACCTCGCCCCAGGCAGCTAATGATTCATTGTAAAGATTGATTGAATCCCTACAGTGCAGGAGGAGGCCACTCGGCCCATTGAGTCTACACTGACTCTCTGACCTTATCTTGGCCCTTTCCCATACCCTATCCCCGTAGCCTCACACATTTGCCGTGGCCAATCTCCCTAATCTATACGTCTTGAGACATTAATTTATCATGGCAATCCACCTAACCCGCACATCTTTCAGAGTGTGGGAGGAAACCGGAGCACCCGGACGAAACCCTCCACCTCCTGGATCACTTCATGTAGATGCGGGAAGAACGTGCAAATTCCACACAGACAGTGAGCTGAGGCTGGGATCGAACCCGGGTCTCGGCGCAGTGAGGCAGCAGTGCTAACCACTGTGCTACTGAGATCTTGACAAAATAGTTATTAATCAGCATATATCAGGAGCGTTGTGAACTAATGTAACCAGAATAGTTATTATTTAATGTTCTCAGCATGTGCAGTGTGTTCTCATCTTGTCCTTTGTGCATTGTCCATAACATGTTCCTGACATGTGCTTGCCATGTTTTTGTGTGTTCTGACCGATTGTTAGTGTAATTATGGAACATACAGGACATGCTGGTCTTTTCCTTAGCGGGCACTTAGCTGATGATTGGATAATACTGAATTGCAGCTCCTGCAGTTATTAAAACGATCAAATTAATTAATTTACTTCATGCCGCTAATAAATGTTGTTCTGCTCTGTAATCTTTATTTATTCCAGCCTTATAGCCATTGCCATAAATCCTTAACGAAACAGAAAAGTGGTCGCACAGCAGCAAAATATAGAATCCCCACAGTGGAGAAGGAGGCCATTCTGTCCATCCAGTCTGCACTGATTCTCTGACGGAGTACCTTACCCTTGCCCTTTCCCTCATCCTATCCCCATAACTGCACACATTCACCATGGCTGATCCTCCTAGCCTACACATCTTGGGACATGAAGAGGCAATTTAGCATGGCCTCACTGAGTTACTTCCACCTCCAATATCACTCACTCACCCCCTGTATCGCTCACTCACCTCCTGTATCACTCACTCATCTCTTGTATCACTCACTCACCTCCTGTATCACTCACTCACCTCCTGTATCACTCACTCACCCCCTGTATCACTCATTCACCCCCTGTATCACACTCACCCCCTGTATCACTCATTCACCCCCTGTATCACTCACTCACCTCCTGTATCACTCACTCACCCCCTGTATCACTCACTCACCCCCTGTATCACACTCACCCCCTGTATCACTCATTCACCCCCTGTATCACTCACTCACCCATGTATCGCTCACTCACCTCCTGTATCACTCACTCACCTCCTGTATCACTCACTCACCTCCCGTATCACTCACTCACCCCCTGTATCATTCACTCACCCTCTGTATCACTCATTCACCCTCTGTATGACTCATTCACCCTCTGTATCACTCACTCACCTCCTCTATCACTCACTCATCTCCTATATCACTCGCTCATCTCCTATATCACTCGCTCATCTCCTATATCACTCGCTCATCTCCTCTATCACTCACTCACCCCCTATATTGCTCACTTATCTCCTGTATAACTCACTCACCTTCTGTATCACTCACTCATCTCCTCAATCACTCACTCATCCCCTGTATCACTCACTCATTTCCTGTATTACTCACTTACCCCTGTTTCAAACACTCACCTCCTGTATCACTCACTCACTCCCGTATCACTCACTTACCCCCGTATCACTCACTCACCCCATATGTCAGTCATTCAACTCACTATTGTACAGGTCTCTAGCCCTCCCCTACTGCTTCCATGTTCAATGTCTTTGCATCAAAGACTGATATCCCTTATTCCGCCAACATTTGCTCAGGCTAAACCGGGCATGATCTACTGAAACGGTCATCCTGATAATGAAAGCTTTGAAATGCAAGTAATATGAGCGGCGCAGAGGTTAGCACTTCTGCCTCACAGCACCAGGGACCCAGGTTCGATTCCTGGCTTTGTGGAATTTGCACATTCTCCCCATGTCTGCGTGGGTTTCCTCCGGATGCTCTGGTTTCCCACAGTCCAAAAGACATGCTGGTTCGGTGCATTGGCCATGCTAAATTCTCCCTCAGTGTACCTGAACAGGCACCGGAGTCTGGTGAGTAGGGGATTTTCACAGTAGCTTCATTGCAGTGTGTGAGGGAGTCTGAGTCTGAGAGAGTGTGTGCGTGAGTGTCGCCCCATTATTTCCAAACTATCTTGATCTTTTTGAAGTAGATGTTTGTGAATGTTGTCTCGCAAACGAGACATTTTTAATCGTGAGATGCTCTGATGCTCAGGAACTAGAACTCCTTACATTTCAACATCAAAGAACAGCTCAATCTCAGGAGATCAGCCACGGAGTCAATCAGTCTTCTGTCTCAGATGGATTACCGCAATACATCGGCCAATCCAGACAGTAATGTGAAACAAACCGGGTGAGAGGGAGCTTAATCCACCGTAAACTGGGGAATGGGAACCTCTCCCTCCAATCCCTGCGCATCAGGAGAGTGGATTTGAGATGTTTACATAGGGAAGCAATAAGGGGGTAGAAAGGATCTGTGTTTGAATTGTACCTTTAATAAAATATGAGATAGCACTGCATGTGGAGGGGGAGAGAGCGGTGAGGGGTGAAAGGGCTCCAGACAGGCCAGGCTGAGGGATAGTGAGGTGAGGGACATCCAGGGATGGCAGGAGGATCAGGACACACCAGATCGTGGAGAACCGGGAGGGTTAAGAGAGAACAGACAGATCTGAGTAGAATATTCTGGGGAGTTGGCTGAAGTGATGAAAGGTTAGCTCCTGTGGGGGATGGAATTAGCAAGGATGAAACAGGGAGGTCGGACTTTGGTAGCTGAAATCTCTCTGCCGCTGAGTAAAGAGATTGGCAGGAAAACAAAAAAAAGGCCAAAGTTATAGAATGATAGAGAAGGGGCTGAAGGGATTGCTGATGTAGGGTGGGTGAGGCAGATACCAGGATTTTAAATTCAGTGCCACTGGAGGCAGACTGGCATCAACAGGGGGTGATGGGTGATTGGAGGTGATGGGTGAATGGGAGGGAGGTGGGTGAGCAGGGGGGTGATGGGTGAGCAGGGGGGAGGTGGGTGAGCGGGGGGGTGAGCAGGGTGGTGGTGGGTGAGCAGGGGGGAGGTGGGTGAGCGGGGGGGTGGTGGGTGAGCGGGGGGAGGTGGGTGAGCAGGGGGTGGGTGAGCAGGGGGGTGGTGGGTGAGCAGGGGGGTGGTGGGTGAGCAGGGGGGTGTTGGGTGAGCGGGGGGTTGGTGGGTGAGCGGGGGGGGTGGGTGAGCGGGGGGGGGTGGGTGAGCGGGGGGGGGTGGTTGAGCGGGGGGGGTGGGTGAGCGGGGGGGGGAGGCGGGTGAGCGGGGGGGTGGGTGAGCGGGGGGGAGGTGGGTGAGCGGGGGGGTTGCGTGAGCGGGGGGTTGGTGGGTGAGCAGGGGGGGGTGGGTGAGCAGGGGGGGGTGGTTGAGCGGAGGGGGTGGGTGAGCGGGGGGGTGGGTGAGCGGGGGGGAGGTGGGTGAGCGGGGGGGGGTGAGCGGGGGGGGGAGGTGGGTGAGCAGGGGGGTGGTGGGTGAGCAGGGGGGTGGTGGGTGAGCAGGGGGGTGTTGGGTGAGCCGGGGGGGGGGTGGTGGGTGAGCGGGGGGGTTGCGTGAGCGGGGGGTTGGTGGGTGAGCAGGGGGGGGTGGGTGAGCGGGGGGGGGTGGGTGAGTGGGGGGGGGTGGTTGAGCGGGGGGGGTGGGTGAGCGGGGGGGGAGGCGGGTGAGCGGGGGGGTGGGTGAGCGGGGGGGAGGTGGGTGAGCGGGGGGGGGTGAGCGGGGGGGGGAGGTGGGTGAGCGGGGGGGGGTGGGTAAGCGGGGGGGGGTGAGCGGGGGAGGTGGGTGAGCGGGGGGGGGTGGGTGAGCGGGGGAGGTGGGTGAGCGGGGGAGGTGGGTGAGCGGGGGGGGGAGGTGGGTGAGCGGGGGAGGTGGGTGAGCGGGGGGGGAAGGTGGGTGAGCGGGGGGGTGGGTGAGCGGGGGAGGTGGGTGAGCGGGGGGAGCGGGGGGGGGAGGTGGGTGAGCGGGGGAGGTGGGTGAGCGGGGAAGGTGGGTGAGCGGGGGGGGTGGGTGAGCGGGGGAGGTGGGTGAGCGGAGGGGTGGGTGAGCGGGGGAGGTGGGTGAGCGGGGGAGGTGGGTGAGCGGGGGGGGTGGGTGAGCGGGGGAGGTGGGTGAGCGGGGGAGGTGGGTGAGCGGGGGAGGTGGGTGAGCGGGGGGGGGAGGTGGGTGAGCGGGGGAGGTGGGTGAGCGGGGGGGGAGGTGGGTGAGCGGGGGGGGAGGTGGGTGAGCGGGGGGGTGGGTGAGCGGGGGAGGTGGGTGAGCGGGGGGAGCGGGGGGGGGGAGGTGGGTGAGCGGGGGGGGGGAGGTGGGTGAGTGGGGGGTGGGTGAGCGGGGGGGGTGGGTGAGCGGGGGGAGCGGGGGGGGGAGGTGGGTGAGCGGGGGGGTGGGTGAGCGGGGGGGTGGTGTGTGAGCGGGGGAGGTGGGTGAGCGGGGGGATGGGTGAGCTGGGGGGAGGGGTGGGTGAGTGGGGGGAGGTGGGTGAGCGGGGGGGTGGTGTGTGAGCAGGGACTGAGCGAAGGCAGGGTACGGGCAACCCAGAAGGGTTGGGGGCCAGCAAGGAAAAAGCACAAATAAAAAATCAATCCTTGAAGTGATGAAAATGTTGGAAAGCGTCCCAGCCTCAGGCGAGGGCGGAGGTGTGTGTGGGATCCGAAGCCTATTTCTGGGATGAACATGACACTGAGGTGGTTTATCAGGCTGTTTTTCTGGGAGGGAAGATAAAGGTTCCACTAACACAGTGGTGAGATAGAGTCAGAGAGGTTTACAGCATGGAAACAGGCCCTTCGGCCCAACTTGTCCATGCCACCCTTTTTTTCAAAACCCATAAACTAATCCCAATTGCCCACATTTGGCCCATATCCCTCCATACCCATCATACCCATGTAACTATTTAAAAGATGTCACTAATTGCAGAATGATGACTGCGGCATCCTCCTCCCTGCCGGGTAGCTGGCTGTGATTCAAGGATTTATCACCATTTAGAGAAAAATTAAGATGATTAAAAAGTTTGCCATTTCCCTTTATGTATCCGCTTCACAGAAATGAAGCTTTCCTTTGCCCAGATATCAGTTTAAAGGAACCAGTGGGTGATCATCACTCATTGCAGACAAAACTCGATTGATATTAAAGTCATTAATTCCATTTCTTGTCTTTGGACAGCAATTATCATCCAGGGGAGAATGTTGGAGCTAAATAAACACTGCAGTGTCGATTCAGTGCGTTATTAACAGGAATAAAAAGGTAACGTTAGGGCATCAGAAGTTTGTTGGAAGAGGAAGTTGAGGGTAATTGAAAGAAGTGTTGAAATTTTGAAAGTGTTTGCGAAGCGAAGGGGTTGGAGATTATTTGGTGAATTAAGAATTGGGGGGGCAGTTCTCACAATGAGTACAAGGAGCTGAAAGGGGGAGATATGAGGATCTTTTCACACACAATAGAATATGGAATCTATTGCTGTAGTTACTTGAGTGACTCGATGTGGCAAATAGCAAACTAAAAGATTTATTGACAGAGATGAACTACGTCCACTGAGGGCTTAACATTACAACCACACAAGTCCACTCCCGACAGCGTTCTGACTCCAGCTGAAACCTCCCAGCCCCGGGAATGTGTGCCCTCGCTCCCAGTTGGCCTTGGATCATCCTCTCGTGCTCCATTGGTTCCAACCTGGTCACTTAACCCATGAAGGATCATCTCTTAAAGGGGCTACGCTACCACAATTACCAAGTGTCCATTGAAACTGAATCAATGACATTGCTTAAAAGTCAACTGAAGGCCTGACAAAAATAACAAAGGGGAAATTTATCTCCGGTTAATGGCCTGGATTCCCTCCCCGCGTTCTTTGTCTGATGGCAGGTTCAGCCAAGTAGCGTGATGCGAGGTCTGCCAGGTGGAATAGCCATGTACATGTAATGGGGAGCAGTGTACCGACCTCAGCGAGGCCCATCAGGTTGGCCTCTTAGAGTATGAGCTCCCTGATTGAGATTATAATTGCTCAATCAGGCTGCTTCTATTGGATAGAAATGTGGGCCTATCAGGTTCACTGACACTCCAGATTCTGCCTGTCTCGGAGTGGAAGTGAGTTTGTAAATAAAGGGAATCTGGTGAAGGCCATTGGCCGCTCAGGAATTTGCTTCAATCTTGCAGGCCTTTAAAACACATAGCAGCAAAAAGTCTCCGTCCGGGGAATGAGGATTTGCAGTGTTTAAATGGTAAACAGCAGGAGAACTGGCAGCGTCCCTGCTCTGCTGGTGAATTGTAATTTTTTTGTACTTTATTTCATTCATTTATTCATCACTCCCCATTCACCCATCCCCCCCCCCATTCACCCATCACCCCTCCATTCACCCATCACTCCCCCCATTCACCCATCACTCCCCCCATTCACCCATCACCCCCCCATTCACCCATCACCCCCCATCATTCACCCATCACCCCCCCATTCACACCCCCCATTCACCCATCACCCCCCATACACCCATCACCCCCCCATTCACCCATCACCCCCCATTCACCCATCACCCCCCCATTCACCCATCACCCCCCATCATTCACCCATCACCCCCCCATTCACACCCCCCATTCACCCATCACCCCCCATACACCCATCACCCCCCCATTCACCCATCACCCCCCCCATTCACACCCCCCATTCACCCATCCCCCCCCATTCACCCATCACCCCCCCATTCACCCATCACCCCCCCATTTACCCATCACCCCCTCATTCACCCATCACCCTCCCATTCACTCATCACCCCCCCATTCACCCATCACCCCCCCATTCACCCATCAGCCCTCCCCATTCACCCATCACCCCCCCCATTCACCCATCGCCCCTCCCATTCACCCATTCACCCATCATCTCCTCATTCACCCATTACCCCCCATTCACTCACCAACCCCTGCTCACCCACCACTCCCCATTCGCCCATCATCCCCAGTTACCCATCATCCCCTATTCACCCATCACCCCTGCCAGTTACCCATCACCCTCTGCTCACCCATCACAGCCTCATTCACTCATCACCCATCACCCTCGCATTCACATCGCTGTCTAGACCAGCATTGACTGCTATTGAGGTGGTGTTGGTGAACTGCCTTTTTGAACTGTTGCAGTCCACGTGGTGTAGGTGTACCCACAGTACTGGCAGGGAGGGAGTTCCAGGATTTTGACCCAGTGACAGTGAAGGAATGGCGATATATTTCCAAGCCAGGATGGCGATGATGTAGATGGGAACTCCAGGTGATGGTGTTTTCATGTGTCCTGCTGCCCTTGTCCTTCTACATGGTAGTGGTCAAGGGTTTGGAAGGTGTGACATAGAAACAATGAAGATAGGAGCAGGAGGAGGCCATTCAGCCCTTCGAGCCTGCTCTGCCATTCATTACGATCATGACTGATTGTCCAACTCAATAGCTTAATCCTGCTTTTTGTCCATAACCTTTGACCCATTCGCCTCAAGTGCTATATTCAGCCACCTCTTGAATACATTCAATGTTTTGGCATCAACTACTTCCTGAGGTAATGAGTTCCACAGACTCACCACTCTTTGGGTGAAGAAATATCTCCTCACCTCTGTCCTGAAAGGTCTACCCTAAATCGGCAGACTGTGACCCCTGGTTCTGGACACCCCCTCCATCGGGAACATCCTCCCTGCATCCACCCTGTCTGGTCCGGTTAGACTTTTATAAGTCTCTATGAGATACCCCCTTACCGGTCTGAAATCCAGTGAAAACAATCCTTACCTAGTCAATCTCTGCTCACACATCAGTCCCACTATCACCAGAATCAGCCTGGTAAACCTTCACTGCACTCTCGAGAGAGCAAGAACATCCTTCCTCAGAAAAGGAGAGCAAAATTGCACACGATATTTTAGGGCCTCACCAAGGCCCTGTTTAATTGCAATAACACATCCCTGCTCCTGTACTTTTCAAGGCAAGGATAGATCAATTTTTGAATAGTAAAGGAATTAAGGTTATAGTGAGTGGGTGGGTAAGTGGTGCTGAGTCCACAAAAAGATCAGTCATGATCTTATTGAATGGCAGAGCAGGCTCGAGGGGACAGATGGCCTACTCCTGCTCCTAGTTCTTATGTTCTTCTTATGTTCTTATGTACTCAAAATCTCTTATAATAAAGGCCAACATGCCATTTGCATTCTTTACTTCCTGCTGCCCCTGCATGCTTACCTTCAGTGACTGGTTCACAAGGACACCCAGGTCCCACTGCACTCTCCCCTCTCCCAGTTTACAGCCATTCAGATAGTAACCTGCCTTCTTGCTTTTTGCTCCCAAAGTGAATAACCTCACATTTATCCAAATTATACTGCATCTGCCATTGATTTGCCCACTTACACAACCTGTCCAGATCATTCTGAAAGATCTCTGCATCCTTGTCACAGTTCCCCCTCCCACCCAACTTGATATCATCTGCAAACTTTGAGATGTTACATTTTGTTCCCTCATCCAAATCATTAATATTTATTGTGATTAGCTGGGGTCCCAGCACTGATCCCTGTGGCCCCCACTAGCTACTGCCTGCCAATTTGAAAAGCACCCATTAGTTCCTACATTTTGTTTCCTCTCTGCCAACCAGTTTTCTGTCTGTCTCAATACACTTCCCCCAATCCCATACGCTTTAATCTTGCATGATAATCTCTTGTGCGAGACTTTGTCAAACACTTTCTGAAAGTCCAAATATACCACATCGACTGGCTCCCCCTTGTCAACTCTACTAGTTACATCTTCAAAGGATTCAAACTGATTTGCCAAGCATGATTTCCACTTCATAAATCCATGCTGACTCTGTCTGATCCTGTTATTGCTTTCTAAATGCTCCACTATGATAATGGATTTGAGAATTTTCTCCCCTACTGGTGTTAAGCTTACTGGCCTATAATTCCCTGCTTTCTCTCTACCTCCCTTTTTGAATATGGGAGTGACATTCGCTACCCTCCAATCTGCAGGGACTGTTCCTGGAAGATGACCACCAATGCATCCACTATTTCTTAAGCCTCTTCCTTAAGTACTCTGGGATGTAGATTATTAGGTCCTGGGGATTTATCCACCTTCAAACCCAACAATTTTCCCAGCACCATTTCTCTACTAATGTTGCTCTCCCATAGTTCTTCCCTCTCACTAAATCTTGCATTCTCCAACATTTCTGATATTTGTCCTCTTCTGTGAAGACAGAACCAAAGTATGTATTCAGTTGCTCGGCCATTTCTTTGCTCCTGATTATACATTCCTCTGTTTCTATCTGTAGGGGATCTGCATTTATCTTCATCAACTTCTTTCTCTTCATATATCTATAGAAACGCTTAGTGTTAGTCTTTGTGTTCCCTGAAAGCTTACTTTCGTGCTGTATTTTCCCTTTCTTAATCAATTCTTCTTTGCTGAATTCTAAACTGCTCCCAATCCTCAGACCTATTATTTTTCTTGGCCAATCTGTATGTTTCTTCCTTGGATCAGATACTCTCTCTATTTTCCTTTGTAAGCCATGGATTTGCCCTCTTACCCATTTTGCTTTCGTGCCAGACAAGAATAAACAAACAGTTGTTGTAGTTTCCGCTTGCGTTCCTTGAATGCTTGCCATTGTCAATCCACTCTTATCCCTTTAAGTCCTCAATCTATCAAGGCCAACTCAAGCCTCATTTCCTCATAGTTTCCTCCATTAAGATTCAGCGCCCTAGTCTCTGAATCAACTACTTCACTCTTCATTTTGATAAAAAATTCTATCATGTTATAGTCCCTCATCCCCAAGGGGGCTCGTACAGCTAGATCAGCAATGATTCCCTTCTCATTATACAGTACCCAGTCTAAGATGGCCTACTGTCTCGTGATTCCTCCACATATTGGTGAAGAATACCATCCTGTATACACTCCAGGAATTCCCCCTCTATGGAATTGTGGCTAATTTGATTTGCCCAATCTATGTGCAGATTAAAATCACCCATGATCACCAATATTCTCTTATCACATGCATCTCTAATTTTGTGTTTAATGCCATTCCCAACATCACCACTGCAGTTTGGGGGTCTATATATATATACATGACACTCACTAATGCTTTTTGCCCCTTGATATTTCTCAACTCTACCCATACAGACTCCACTAAGTAGCCTTGGTGAGTGTACCCTGTGGCTGGCACGCACTGCTGCCCCTGTTCATCAGTAGTGGAGGGACTGAATGTCTGTGGGTCTGGTGCTATTGAAGCTGCTGCTTTGTCCTGGACGGTGTTGAGCTTCTTGAGTGTTGTTGGAGCTGCACATATCCAGGCAAGTGGAGAGTATTCCATCCTGACTTGTGTCTTGGTGGACAGGCTTTGGGGGTGAGTTACTCTCCACAGGATTCCTCGACTTTACCCTGCTCTTGTAGCCACGGTATTTTACCTGAAACTTGCACCTATTTCCACTTCATCCCCATTGATGTAGACAGGGTCATGTTCCCCACTACACTCCCTGAATGACACTCTCCTTCATTTTACTAATATTGAGGAAGGGGTTATTGTTGTCGAACCAGTTCACCAGATTCTCTATCTCGTTCTTTAGCTCTGTCTCATCATCGTCTGAGATCCAACCCACTGCGGGGGGGCGGGGTGTCATCAGCAAACTTGAAAATTGAGTTGGAGGGACAAGAAGGAGTTAAATTTTCCAAGCAGGAATTACATGCAGATAGAGTTTTATTATAAACCCAGATATTAAAGTAAAATGAAGAAGGAGAGAAATAAATGTGGAGGAGTTATGTGGTTTGGGACACCATTATTTTCCCAAATCCGAGGCTGTTGTTTATGGACTCGTTTCCATCAGCATTATAAACTAAAATCTGTCTCTTATGGTGTATGTATCCTGGAACTAACCTTCCAGTTACTGGAGAATATTTTGGACACTAGCCATATTTTCTTATAACCTCAGAGAGTGGAAAGTACCACAGTGGTGGATTCTGCACATAAGCAAACAACTGTACAGATTTATTCATAGATAAGATGAGAAATGGAGGGAGAAACACTCTGCACAATACATTAATTAAACTTGCATTGCCTCCTGACCGCGCTGATTGCAGTCCTTAGACTTTCCCTGCATCCAGCTCTGAAAACCACCCCCTTTATCCTGCTGATCATGTTTCTGTGGGATAAGCTGAATGCAGTTGTTGAATACTGCAGCTGGTCTCTGAAGTTAAACCGGCTGCCGCCCAGATAAGTACGAGGACTCGGGTGGAACTATCCGCATATTTGCATCTCATGCAGAAATAAATATGTACAGCTGAGGAATTTAGACCAAATAACAGTGTGGCACGGCAGCACAATGGTTAGCGCTGCTGTCTTACAGCGCCAGGGTCCCAGGTTCAATTCCAACCTCGGGTCACTGTCTATGTGGAGTTTGCACATTCTCCCCATGTCTGTGTGGGTTTTCTCCCACGTTCCAAAGATGTGCAATTGAAGTGGATTGGCCATGCTAACTTGCCCCTCGCTGTCCCACGATGTGTAGGTGAGAGGGATTAACAGGGTAAAAGTGTGGTGTTACGGGGACAAGGCAATGGTTGGGCCTCCATGAGATGCACTTTTGGAGAGTCAGTGCAGACTTGATGGGCCAAATCACCTGCTTCTGCACATTAGTGTTCAATCCTAGCCTCAGGTCTGTGTGGAGTTTGCACCTTCTCCCCATGTCTGTGTGGGTTTCCTCTGGGTGCTCCGGTTTCCTCCCACAGCCCAAAGGTGTGTGGGTGAGGTGGATTTGCCATGCTAAACTGACCCTAGTGTCAGGGGGATTAGCGGGGTGGAGTGGCGGGGATAGGGCCTGGGTGGGATTGTTATCGGTGTAGACTCGATGGGTTGAATAATTTCCTTCTGCATTAGAGAGTTTCTAATAGATTCAAGTGCATTGGGGTAGTGAGAACACAGGTGACAAGTGTGGGAGAGTGTCCTAGCTTTTGGGTGTAAGGAAACAAAAGACTCATGCATACAATGCAGGGACAGACACCAAATGATCAGAGTCAGAGTTAATAAGTTAGTGAAAAATGCACACGCGATGAGACAGCGCCTTAAGGAGTGGGTAACTGGTGTACGTGACTGCGCTGTAATTGGGTGGACTTGGTTGAGCAGGTGATCTTTTCTGGTTCCAGCACAGACAGCACTGGCCGAATGGCCTCATTCTGTGCTGTAATCAATCTATGGTTCTATGTTTGTGTGTGTGGCACGTACAAAACGGCTATGAATATTTTGCCACTCTATCCGCATAGAGTTTCAGTGTTACAATGTCAGTCTGTTAGGTACCTTTATATACTGAGATCATGATCAGAAGACGTAGGAGCAGAAGTAGGCCATTCGGCCCCTCGAATCTGCTCAGCCGTTCAATTAGATCACAATTGATCTGATGTGGTAATCCTCATGTTCACTTCCCTGCCTTATCTCCATAAGCCCTGATGCCCTTACTTACAGGAGGAGGCAGTGGTGTAGTACTACTGTCGTTGGATTAATAATCTAGGGCAATGATCTGGGGACCCAGATTCGAATCCCGCCATAGCAAATGGTGAAATTTGAATTCAGTATAAACTTGGAATTAAGAATCTACTGATGACCATGAAATCATTGTTGGAAAAAACCCATCTGGTTCACTAATGTCCATTAGGGAAGGAAATCTGCCGTCCTTACCTGGTCTGGCTTACATGTGAGTTCAGAGCCACAGCAATGTGGTTAACTCTTAAATGCTCTCAGGGATGGGCAATAAATGCTGGCCCAGTCTGCGATACCCATATCCCATGAAAAAAAGATTAAAATCTGTCCGTCTCAGCCTTGAACACACTTAATGACCCAGCTGCTACAGCTCTCTGCGGTAAAGAATTTAACAGACCCATTACCGTCCAAGAGAAGAAATTCCTCCTTATCCCTGTCCCTTACTCTGAAATTTTGCCTTCTGGTCCTTGACTCTCCCACAAGGGGAAAGAACTTCTCAGCAACTTTCCCATTATTCCTTTTGGAAAACAAATTAAACTAAATTAAACAAGCTGAAGAACAAAGCCAGAAGGGCAACCCCTTAAAGGGGAACTGCCCAAAACAAAGCAGAAATAAAACTTAAAACACCACCCAAAAGATGATTAAAAGGATCAGTAACACACCCCAGTCCCAGTGGTGTTCAATGGGTGTAGAACAGACCGGTCAAGCCCATTGAGAACCCTCCCTGTCTCAATGAAGTCACCTCTGATTTTTGCAATTGCAATTCCTATTAGGGAGGCGATGGCCTAGTGGTATTATCACTAGACTATTAATCCACACACTCAGCTAATGTTCCAGGGACCTAGGTTCGAATCCTGCTACGGCTGATAGTGGAATTTGAATTCAATAAAAGAAATCTGGAATTAAGAATCTACTGATGACCATGAAACCATTGTCAGAAAAACCCATCTGGTTCACTAATGTCCTTTAGGGAAGGAAATCTACTGTCCTTACCCAGTCTGGCCTACATGTGACTCCAGAGGCCACAGCAATGTGGTTGACTTTCAACTGCCCTTGGGCAACTGGGGGATGGGCAATAAATGCTGGCTGCTAGCGATACCCATGTCCCACAAATGTATAAAACACATAATATCCTCACAGGATTGCAATTGGAGCATTTGGTTTAGTAGGCAGGAAGACATGTGAAAATCAGGAACACTTTTTAAAATTATGATGGCCAACCTTCACAAGTTTAGTACATTGAGGTACGGATCACCGCTAACTGTAAATGAAGCTCCATCTCGGTGGTAAGTTTAGATTAGTGCTGCTTCTGGAACTGTGACAGGCTAATATTGGCAATACATTCATGCCACATGAGTGCTGGGCAATGACCATCTCCAACAAGAGACAATCTGACCATCTCACCTAGACATTGTGTAGCATTACCATTGCTGAAAAACCCCACTATTAAATCCTGGGTGGTAACAATGACTAGAAACTGAACTGGACCAATTACTTAAATACTGTGGCTATAAGGGCAAACCAAAGTCTGGGAATACTGTGGCAAGTAACTCACCTCCTGACTCCCCCAAGCCTGCCCACCATCTACAGGGCACAAGTCAGGGGTCTGATGGAATTATCCCCACTTGCCTGGATGGGTGTAGCTCCAGGACTCATCTCAAGAAACTTGTCACGATCCAGGGCAAAGCAAACCCGCTTGATTGGGCAAATCCTTCAATAGCACCTTCTACTTGCAATTTTACCATCTAGAGGGATAGGGGCACAGCTGTGGTTAGCACTGCTGCCTCACAGCGTCAAGGATCTGGGTTCAATGCCAGCCTCGGGTCCCTGTCTGTGTAGACTTTGCATGTTCTCCCCGTCTCTGCGTGGGTTTCCTCCGGGAGCTCCAGTTTCCACCCACAATCCAAAGATGTGCAGGTTAGGTTGATTGGCAATGCTAAATTGACCCTAGTGTCGGGGGGTTAGCAGGGTAAATGTGTGGGGTTACGGGAATAGGGCCTGGGTGGGATTGTGGTCGGTGCAGATTTGATGGGCCGAATGACCTCCTTCTACACTGTAGGGATTCTATGATCCGATTCGATGACATGGGAACACCACCTAAAAGTTCTCCTCTGAGCCTCCCCCCACTCTGACTTGATCCTTGACTGGCACTGGATTAAAATCCTGGAACTCTCTCCCAAACAGCACTGTGGCTATACCTGCATCAGATGGACTGCAGTGGTTCAAGAAGGTGGCTCACCACCAGCTTCTCTCGGGCAACTGGTGATAGGAAACAGATGCCAGTATTGCCATGAAAGAATCCAACAAAACTGCTGGCTCAGTGACAATTTTCTGTTGACTTACTGTTGGTTTTATGCTATGTTTAAGTCTAGTTGCTGCAGGCACCATGCAATACAAATAGCGAATAACATGATTGTTAAAGCAACATGATGCTTTACATGTTAGATTATTCCTATGAAACTTTGAACAATCCCTTTGTGCATTGAGCCCTGAAGACCAGAAGACTGAAAGCAGTGAAGAAGTAACTGGATTACAAAGATGTAATGACACTGAATTCCACTTGGGGAAGATAGTGACATCGTGATAATGTCACTGGACTAGTAATCCAGAGGCCCAGGCTAATGTTCTGGGGATAGGTTCAAATAAATCTGGAATAGGAAGCTAGTCTCAGTCATGGTGACCGTGAAACTATCGTCGATTGTCACAAAAACCCATCTGGTTCACTAATGTCCTTTAGGGAAGGAAATCTGCCATCCTTACCCAGTCTGGCCCACATGTGACTCCAGATACACTGCAATGTGGTTGTCTCTCAACTGCCCCCTGAAATGGCCAAGGCAAGTAGGGATGGACAACAAATATGGGCAACACAGTGGCACAGTGGTTAGCACTGCTGCTTCACAGCTCCAGGGACTTGGGTTCAATTCCTGGCTTGGGTTACCATCTGTGCCGAGTCTGCATGCTATCCCCGTGTCTGCATGGGTTTCCTCCAACAGTCCAAAGATGCCGGTTATATGCGTTGGCCATACTAAATTCTCCCTCAGTGTATCCAAACAGGTGCTGGAGTGTGGTGGTGAGGGAATTTTCACAGTAACTTCATTGCAGTGTTAATGTAATCCTACTTGTGACACTAATAAATAAACTTTAACTTAAATACTGGGTTGCCGACATCCCATGAAAGAACAAAGGAGAGGTGACTATCTGTGCTCACTGGCATATTTTAACACGGATTCCTCTTGGATGCTCACAAGGGAATCCCAGGAATCAGTTGGTGATATATCAGTTTCAGTATATCAGGAGCAACCAGATCATTTATATATCAAAAGGAAATTTGTTCGATTCCACAGCAGAGGAGTTCTACTGTAGTTACTGTGGCAACAGATTCTTGTTAGCCCTTCAGCAATAATACAACAGTGTCATATGGCCTTTAAAAGTATAGAGTCTCCTTATATATATATGTCTCTCACATCATTGAGCTATAGCAGTCGTTCAATGCTGTGGTTATCGTGACACATTAGCATTGAGCAACTTTGCTTCTTATCCAGGGGACTTTTATTCTTGATTTGGATTGTTATCTTGGCTTTGAAACTTTGGAATTCCCTGGGCGGAATTTTTCTCAGATAAAATCTCGTTGTCAAAGGGTAATCATTCCCAACATTTCGCTTGCTAGATTATAAAAAGAAACAAGACCTGTCAACTCAAAATGATTTCGTAGAATCATCTCCAGAAATACCAATTTCTTCAGTCCCTAGTATCGTGAATACTGCTACGGATGACTTAGCTGAATCTGGGTTGCCTGATGATGGTGCCACATTGTGTGGGAATGATGCAGAATTAGTTCCAACGAAGAAGTGTCTCCAGAGGTTCCAAATCATTCTTCTAGGGTCAAGGACAGCCAAATTCCAGAACATTGTGTACAACCAAAGTGGAATAGCCATTCTTCTCTTGACTTTCTTATTGACCGTGTATAATGATTAATAGTGCAAAGTGCTGTGTCTTGAAAATTATTGATCCCATGTATAACATCATAGTAATTTGTGGGCTGGGGGAGAATGGATATTATATATTTAAGTGGTTGTATGCTCGCTTTAAGAGCCGGACACGGGATTTAATGATGATGTTGTTGGGGTGCTGCACCGACCCCTATTTTACTTTCATTTTCTACTCTGTACAGGCAACATTACAATAAACTGTTGTTACTTTGAATCTACATGTGAAAACCACATCTTGCTTTTTGCTTAAAACCCACAATCCCGAACATAGTTGGGACGAGAAAGGAGACAAGTCTGACTGCGGAAATTACAAAGGGATTTCCCTACTTCCACTGCAGGAAAAGTTATCGTGGTCATCTTCCTCAAGCTGTCATCCTCACCAAAAAAAACCACCACAGACCCAATGCAAGTGCAAACTGGGGTCAAACAGGGCTGCATCATCGCATCAACACTCTTCTCTATCTTCCTCACAGCAACACTCCATCCCCTCACCTTGAATCTCCCAGCTGGAATGGAGCTAACCCACCAGACAAATGGGAAACTATTTGATCTCCGATGCCCCCTAGGCCAGAACCAAGATCATGCCAACTTCTGTCATTGGGCTGTAGTACGCAGAGAATGCCTGTGTGTGTGCGCGTACTCAGCGATGCATTCACCGAGGTATATGACAGAATGAGCCTCAAACTAAACAAAGGTTCTCTACCAGACTGCTCCTGCCACATAAAACTGCCCCATGACCATCAAGATCCATGGTGAGCCCCTGGACAATGTGGATCATTTCCCACATCTCAGGAGCCTCCCCTCGGCACGGGCAGACATCGACGATTAAATCCCACACCGACCTCAACGTACCAGTACAGCAGAGTGTCCGGAGAGCAAGATGTCAAACACAGCACCAAGCTCATGGTCTGAGAGCAGCCATGGCCCCCACTCTCCTGTATGCATCAGAAACATGGGCAATGTAGAGCAGACACTTCAATGCCTCCGCAAAATCCTGTAAATCCACTGGCAGGATAGGCGTATCAATGTGAAATTATCTCTCCCAGGTCAATATCCTCAGCAGCGAGGAACTCGATCAGCTGCGATGGGTGGGCCACATTGTCCGCATACCCAACACAAGCCTCCTGAAACAAGCACTCTACTCCGAGCTCTGCAATGTCAAGCGATTACTAGGAGGGCAGAGGAAATGCTACAAGGACACTCTGAAAGGATGGGCAACAAATGCTGGCTTTGCCAGCAACACCCACATCACATGAAATAGTTTTAATGAAGATTTCTTACTTTCCTGAGTCACATTACCCATTTCATGTCCGCTGTTTATAAGTTACTGAGTATGAGATCTGTTCTTCACTGCAAATTTCCAATTGTTAACTGCTTCCCAAGTGACAAGTTGCATTTACAACACATATTCCAATATTTTGCTATGCATAACATCCAAACGAAGCCGTGTTCTTGGGCTTTTGCACAATGTAATTGATGGTTGGAAATGGGAAGGATGTTCAGTCTGGATCCCTGCACAGTCACTGGTTAAAGGGCGGGCTATCAAACTCATTCATCTCATTGTTCAGTATAGGCAAGGACACAAATATCTCAAAGAGAAGCTATCCTTGATTGTCCTTTGTTAATTTCTTAGAAACATAGAAATGTAGAAACATAGAAAACAGAAGCAGGAGAAGGCCATTCGGCCTTGCGAGCCAGCTCCACCATTCATTTTGATCATGGCTGATCATCAAATTCAACATCCTATTCAGTGGCCAAAGATTTGTCGGTTAGGTGGATTGGTCACATTAAAAAATTGCCCCTCAGCATCAGGGGGTTTATCGAGGTAAATGCATGGGGTTACGAGGATAAGACCTGGGTGGAATTGTGGTCGGTGCAGGCTCGATGGGCCAAATGGCCTCCTTCTGGACTGTACGGATTCTATGATTCTATAATCCTGATCCCGCCTCCTCCCCATATTTTTTGGTCCCTTTAGCCCCAAAAGCTATATTTAATTTCATCTTGCAATCACAGTATGCTTAGGCCTCAATTAATTCCTGTGGTAGTGAATTCGCCAGTCTTTGGGTGAAGAAACATCTCTTCACCTCGGTCCTTATATCCTCAAACTATGACCCTTAGTTCTGGACTCCCCCAAGAACATTCTTTCTGAATCTACCCTGTCTAATCCTGTTAGAATTTTAAAAGCTTCAATGAGATCCCCTCTCAATCTTCCGAACTCCAGTGAATATAATCCTAATCGATTTAGACTCTCCTCATATGACAGACCTGCCATCCCAGGAATCAGCCTGGTAAACCTTCGCTGTTCTCCCTCTATAGCAAGGACATCCTTCCTCAGATAAGGACACCAAAACTGCACACAATAGTCCATTGGACTATACATTGATACTGAATATCGTTTGGTGAGTGGTGACCAGATGAACTTATATTACTAATGGATGAAATAATTCATTTTTTTTCCCCTTTGGAATGATTCTAATTTACCAAAGGAGAATAATTCCAGTTGATGGTGTAATTTTAATTAGTTCCTCCCATCCTATTTTGCACAGTAATTAACATTTCATTTCATTCAAGAGCTCTGGAGGAACATTACTCTCCAACACAATATTATAGACGGAAAACCTAGATTAAACGTTCCCTTCTGATCTAACCTAACAGCAGATTTTATCTGTTAATTTACCTAATTGAACCTCTTCTTGGGAGCTTTTATTCCCCAAAATGACCCGCTTCATTGTGTCTGAGTACAACGCATCACTTCATAAGTAGGCAAAATATAGAATCCCTACAATGCAGAAGGAGGCCATTCAGCCCATTGTGACAACAATCCCACCCAGACCCAATCCCCGTAACCCCATTTATCTACCCTGTTAATCCCCCTGACACTAAGGGACAATTTATCATGGCCAGTCCACGTCTATTTTTGTTCCTAATTCCTATGTTCCTCTGACGAACACACTGGCTTCTGTGTCTAATTTGAGATTGTTGAGGTGACCATTTACAGTGATGCTTTTTATTATTCATTCTTGGGACATGGGCATCGCTGGCTGGCCAGCATTTATTGTCCATCCCTGGTTGCCCTTGAGAAGGTGGTGGTGAGCTGCCTTCTTGAATCTCTGCAGTCCACGTGCTGTGGGTTGATCCACAATGCCGTTAGGGAGGGAAGTCCACAATTTTGAGCCAGTGACTGTGAAGGAACGGCGATATATTTCCAAGTCAGGGATGGTGAGTGGCTTGCAAGTGGTGGTGTCCCCATGTATCTGCTGCCCTTGTCCTTCTAGATGGAAGCTTGGGTTTGGAAAGTGCTGTCTAAGAATCTTTGGTGATTTGCCGCAGTGCATCTTGTAGATGGTGCACACTGCTGCTACTGAGTGTCGGTGGTGAATGGGGTGCCAATCATGGGGGCTGCTTTGTCGTGGATGGTGTCAAGCTTCTTGAGTATTGTTGGAGCTGCACTCATCCAGGCAAGTGTGGAGAATTCCACTTTGAATCTCCATGTGAAAACCAGGCATAAAAAAGGTGAGCAGGCTTTGGAGAGTCAGGAGGTGAGTTACTCACCACAGTATTCCTAGCCTCTGACCTGCTGTGGTAGCCACTGTGTTTATGTGGTGAGTCCAAATGAGTTTCTGGTCAATGAAAACCCCAAGGACCCCTAGCATCCCAAAACAAGAATCCAGGATCCTTGATCTGACTCAAGAAGAAACTTTTTCCTGGTTTGGCATCTCAATCTCATGGACTGTTTAGGGATCTTCCGCACATCTTGAGGTCCTGCAGTTGCCCAACTTTCCAAAGTGTCTCATACGGCTCAGGTTGAAGCACTGCGCAGGGATTGCCGGACATTGCTCTTGCTCATGAGGTCTCCAGAACATTGATGTGGTCTCCCACCATCTTGTGGTCTGTTTGGGTACTGCCTTCCTTGGCTTGGAGTCTCTTTTGTTGCTTTATAAACTGGGCAGTTGGAGTTTTTTTTATTCATCCATGGGACATTTATTGCCCATCCCTAGCTGCAGTTGAGAATCAACCACTTTGTTGTGGCTCTGGAGTCACATGTAGGAGTAACCTGAAGCATCAGGTTAAACTGGATCCCAATCTCTTTAACAGTTATGGAGGCCAGACCAGGTAATAAAGGCAGATGAATGGAGATGTTCCGTCTGCTTTCCTTGGAGAAAAGAAAGCTGAGAGGGAACTTGATAGAGGTATTCAAGACCCAGAGGGGTTTGAACTGAGTAACTAGTGAGAAACTGTTCCCTCTCAAACAAGCATCAAGAACTAGAGGTCACAGACTCAAAATAATGGCAAAAAGGAATAAAAGTGATCTGAGAAAAAATAAATTGCCCAGAGGGTGGTTGGACATTAGAATGAACTTCCTTTGGGTATTGGATTTCTATCTGAAAAGAAATATTTTACAAGGTTACAGTGTATTGTGTTGAGGTAGAAAGCTCGTTCAGCAAGCCTGTACAAACTTGATGGGCCAAATGGCCTCCTGCTGCACTGTAAAGATTCCACAGTATGCCTTATGCAACAACTGCCAGTGCACCATGGACAAGGACTGGCCTTGAACCCACAAACCTCTAAGCCAGAGGAGAGTGTGCTGCCTGAGAGCCACAACTGACACTGTAAAGCACAGCCCCCAATGCCAGGATGAATCCTGGGAATGTTACACAAAGAGAGAAAGAACGGGTTGGAGAGGGGGAATTGCAGTGCTGAAGGAAGTTCAGGAAATCAGAAGGAGCAAAGCCACGAAGGAATTTAAACATGTCATAGAAATCACACAGTGCAGAAGGAGGCCATTCGGCCCATCGAATCTGCACCGACCGCAATCCCACCCAGGCCCTGTCCCCATAACCCTACATATTTACCTGCTAATCTCTCTAACCTATGCATCTCACGACTCTAAGGGGCAATTTTTTTTAAACATGGCCAATCAACCTAACCCGCACATCTTCGGACTGTGGGAGGAAACTGGAGCACCAGGAGGAAACCTACGCAGACACGAGGGGAATGTGCAAACTCCACACAGACACTGACCCGAGCCAGGAATCAAACCCAGGTCCCTAGAGTTGTGAAGCAGCAGTGCTAACCACTGTGCCACCATGCCACCCCATGTAGATGGGAAAGTTACATTTGAGACATTAAGGGATTGGGAAACAACCAAGTTCAGTGAGCACTGGAGTGACAGTGCAGAATAGGACATGGGGATTAGTTTTGGAGCAGTTGATGTTTATGCAGGATTGAGGATTGACATTTGGCCAAGAAAACATCAGAATAGTGAAGGCTGGAAATGATAAAGACATGGATGTGGCTTTTGAAAGCCATTAGGCTGGTATGGGAAGCGTACAACGTATCCTAACACACATTGAATCCCCTTCACCCCTATGCTCATTGACATACATTGGCTCCTGGAACACCGAAACATGTTAAAACTCCGTATCCTGTTTTTGTAACCTCCTATAACTGTTGGGAAACTCTGTGACGCACTAAGTCTGGCCTCTTGTGCAGCCGTCTTTTCTTACACTGCGCGTTCAGCTGTCTAGGCCCTAAGCTCTGGAGTGCTCTCCTCTAACCTCGCCTCCTCTGATTAAGGTGCTCCTTAAAACATGCCTCTTTGCCTAAGCATTTGCTCACCAGTTTTAACATCCCTTCTGTGAGCTCCTTGTCAATTTTTGCCCCATTACGTACTCGTAGTGAAACATCTTGGAATGATTCTGTGGCAGCACAGTGGCACAGTGGTTAGCACTGTTGCCTCACAGCACAAAGGACCCAGGTTCAATTCCAGCCTTGGGTCAGTGTCTGTGTGGAGTCTGCACATTCTCCCTGTGTCTGTGTGGGTTTCCTCCCACACTCCAAAGATATAACTCACCTGATGAAGGAGTGGTGCTCCGAAAGCTCGTGCTACCAAATACACCTGTTAGCTTTAACCTGGTCTTGTGAAACTACTTACTGTGCCCACCCCAGCCTAACGTCAGCAACTGCACATCACTCCAAAGATGTACAAGTTAGCTTGATTGGCCATGCTAAATTGTCCCTTAGTGCCAGGAGTTTTGGCAAGTAAATGCATGGGGTTACAGGGATAGAGCCTAGGTGGGATGTTTGGCGCAGACTCGAGGAGCTGAATCGCCTCCTTCTGCTCTGTAAGGATTCTATAATTCTGTGGATACATTACAAATGGAGTATTTAGTTGCTGAGATATTTATTGCGTGGTAACGTCTAGGATGCTGCATGTCATTTTTATTGTATAGTAACGTGTGGGTATATTGATACTGTTCACTGCTTCTATCTCCCGTTGGTATAGTTACAATTAGTGTCTTATTTGGGTTTACAGAGTCTTGCGCAGAGTGAGTCCCAGCTCACTGCACCGTTTCTGAGAACAAAACTCATCTGAAGAATTTTGAATATGAAGTAAGTGAAAACATTATCACGCTTTGAAGATGAAAAGTAAGAAGTAGTTCGCCTGTTAATGAGGCTGATTTGCAAATCCTCCGTGTGTGCTCCTGTTACAGTGCTGTAAATTGACAACAGCAATGGATATTATTCAGCTTGCCCGAGATTTGGCCACCTGCTGCTTTTTGTTCTTGTTGCTTTCAATTTGATTTTAATGGATGCATCCGAATGTTTTCCATGAATCGTAATTATGAAAACTGCAACTGCAAACAGTGGAAAAGTATCAAACTTTAATTATCAGAAACACGGCAGAACCCAGGCCCACAGAAAACTCTTCTGAGACCCTGAGAATCTGGCATTTCTACCAAAACCCTGAGTCACCCTGAACTCCAACAAACTCTCCATTAATGATTGGAAAGGGGATGTGAGGGGGGAGGTCACACGAGGTCATTGCGGGAGCGACCGCAAGCACTGCTGCTGCTCAGCTCTTAATCCTCTTTTTATCCTGATACACAACGACATGTGGTCGGTCCAGACTCGATGGGCCGAATGACCTCCTTCTGAACTGTAGGGATTCTATGAACTCATAATTATCCGATCCTGGTGCGCATAATCTGTGCTGGAAGATTTCAGATAAATGTTGGAGACAGGGAGCCGAGTTAAGTCAAGAAAATCCTTCTTTGATTGAGGTGGTTGGAGATTTCCGAGGTTTGATTTGATTTATTATTGTCATATGTACAGGAAGACAGTGAAAAGTATTGTTTCTTGCGCGCTGTACAGACAAAACATACTGTTCATAGAGCACATAGGGGTGAGGGAAAGGAGAGGGTGCAGAGAAAGATCAACTTAATATGAGGTAGGTCCATTCAAAAGTCTGATGGCAGCAGGGAAGAAGCTGTTCTTGTATTGGTTGTTACATGTTCTCAGGCTTTTGTATCTTTTTCATAAGAACATAACATAAGAACATAAGAAATAGGAGCAGGAGTAGGCCATCTAGCCCTTCGAGCCTGCCCCGCCATTCAATAAGATCATGGCTGATCTGTCGTGGCTCAGTTCCACATTCCTGCCCTCTCCCCATAACCCTTAATCCCCTCGCTTATCAAAAACCCATCAACCCGCGTCTTAAAAATATTTAGCGAGGCAGCCTCCACCACTTCAACGGGCAGAGGATTCCAGAGATTCACCACCCTTTGAGTGAAGAAGTTCCTCCTCAACTCCGTTCTAAACCGCCCCCCCCCCTTATCCTGAGGCTGTGCCCTCTAGTCCTGCTGTCCTTTCTGAGCGGGAAGAGCCTCTCCACCTCTATCCTATCCATCCCATTCATCATCTTGTACGTTTCAATGAGATCTCCCCTCATTCTTCTAAACTCTAATGAGTACAAGCCTAGTTTATTCAGCCTCTCCTCATAGCTCAACCCCCTCAACTCCAGTATTCTCTCTTCTCTCTGTGGACTGCCATTCGTAGCCTTTCCCCTTGTTTTTGTGGCTGTCACTCATCTTCCATTCCCTCCCCCTGCAGTATAAATATCTCCCTTTTTCTATGCCTTTTAGCTTTGACAAAGGATCACCTGGACTCGAAATGTCAGCTCTTTTCTCTCCTTACAGATGCTGCTGGACCTGCTGAGATTTTCCAGCATTTTCTCTTTTGGTTTCAGATTCCGGCATCCGCAGGAATTTACTTTTATCCAGTGAGCCAATCTTCTGTTGGTCACCATTTCTCCAGCAGGAACCATCCACAGTCTCTCCACAGAACTAGAGCTTCCCAATGAACCTTGTATCACTCAAGTGGACCATCTGTATACACCCTACATGGCTTTAAGTCCCTATTGCACTGTGGGAACTTGGGCAACTAGGAAACAATGGCTTGTGATTGTGATGTTCCAAGCTTATCTGGGATTTGTGCTTGGATCCTACTCGCACACTTTTGATCTGAAAAACCAAAAGTGAGCATCACACCTCTACACCAATGAGCCGGTTAAGTTAAAGGTGGAGAGACATCATTTATCCAGCTGGACATTGAAAATTGCCCAATTCTAGAACTGCGTTTCCATGGTGATTGTCCCTTTAAGGATTAATCGGTAGAATGAGGATCACATGACCTAGGCAACCAATTGGGGAACAGGGTTGGGGCGGTGTCTTTCTGATGAGCTCGGGTTTTCTATTCCAGAACCTTCTCAGGAGCTCAATGCAGACCAAGGTTACAAGGTTCTGTATAGTCTTTACCTGTAAATGTTTGGCAGCTCATGCTGCAGCTGTACAGTTAGTTAGGCCTCATTTAGAATATCGTGTACAATTCTGGTTGCCATACCACCAGAAGGACTCTGGAGAGGGGACAGAAGAGGTTTACCAGGATGTTGCCTGATCCGGAGTATATTAGCTATGAGGAGAGGTTAGATAAACTCAGTTTGTTCTCACTGGAGCGACGGAGATTGAGGGGAGACCTGATGGGAGGTTTATAAGATTATGAGTGACATGGATAGAGTGGATAGACAGATGCTCTTTCCTAGGGTAGAAAAGTTAAGTACTTCCAAGTACAGAACATAGGTTTAAGGTGTGTTGGGAAAAGTTTAGAGGAGATGTGCAAGGCAAGCTTTTTCCACAGAGGATGATGAATGTCTGGAATGCTCTGCCCTGGGAGGTGGTGGGTGCAGGTATGATAGTGGCATTGAAGGGGAAACTAGACAAGTACACGAATAAGACCAGAAATGGAAGGATACGGACTCCATAAGTGCAGACGGTTTTAGTTTAGGCAAGCATCGTGATCGGTGCAGGCTTGGAGAGCTGAAGGGCCTGTTCTTGTTCTTTGTTCTTTATTCTTTGTTTTTTCCTCGACTGGTGAACAAGAATTCATTCAGTCTCAAAGTCTTTATAACACTCCTGTGAGTTGCCCTGGGCCATTTTTATTTATGATAAAGATACTATATAAACAGAAGGAGTTATTGTTACTGTACAGAACTGCACCGTGTAATCTACCTCTCATCCATTTCACTGCTGTATACCAACTTACGATTACTTAATTCCTGTGGGCTACTCCGTAATTTATAAAACCCAAAATGTGACTGGCTTTTCTTGATGTCTTTATCAATCTGCGCTCAGGCACAGCCTATTGCTCCCAGCTCTGTAAATCCAACTTTGTGTCCGCCTGCATGTTGGATTTCCTGGGGGTGGGACTGGGGGTGGGGTGGAGTGGGTGGGGGGGGTGGGGGGGAGACTGAAACTGGAGTAAGACTGGGCGGCCCCAGGAGTGGTGAGGGGCAGGGGGTGGATCCTGTTGTGGGTCAGCTGACCTGGGCTCATGTAAAAAGTGGATTGTTCGAGGGCCAATTGATGAATGCAGCACATCCGGAGCCTTACAGGGGACACTGCGATCGTCCGCTGCTATCTAACACTTAACTGTCTGGGATCTGGTAGATGAGATGTCCATGGAATCCCTACAGTGCAGAAGGAGGCCATTCAGCCCTTTGAATCTGCACCGACAGCAATCCCATCCAGGCCCTATCTCCACAACCTCGCATATTTAACCTGCTAAACCCCTGTGACACTAAAGCATGGCCAATCCACCTAACCTGCATATCTTTGGACTGTGGGAGGAAACCGGAGCACCCGGAGGAAACCCACACTGACACAGGGAGAACATGCAAACTCCACATAGACAGTGACCCGAGCCGGGAATTGAACCCGGGTCCCTGGCACTGTGAGGCAGCAGTGCTAACCATTGTGCTACTGTGCCGCCCAGTATGAGGGTGATAGAAATTAGTGTGTTTGCAGAACAAAAGGGCAGCAAATGCTTGAGAGAGAGAAGGCCCAGCTCCCGCCTGAAGCCTGTGCATTCCATGCAGCAGATGGCCCTGGAGATCTCCAGGGTGCCACAGCTGCTGGAAGTTGGTGAATTTCCAGCAGCGGGTAATAAAGCAGGTGACCAGATTGCCTTGGGACATGATAGTGATGGTGGAGGTCATAGAGTCACAGAATCCCTACAGTGCAGGAGGAGGCCATCCAGCCCATTGAGCCTGCACTGACAACAATCCCAGCCAGGCCCTATCCCCGTAACACCGCAAATTTACTGTATTAATACCCCTGACATTAAGGGGCAATTTAGCATGGCCAACCCACCTAACCCACACATCTTTGGACCGTGGGAGGAAACCCACGCAGACGTGGGGAGAACGTGCAAACTCAACACAGTCACCCGAGGCCGGAATTGAACCTGGGTCCCTAGAGCTGTGAGGCAGCAGAGCTAACCACTGTGCCACCATACCGTCATGCTGTCATTCCACTGAACACAATGCAATGTGGGCATGACGGGTTGAATCATGAGGGCAACACGAGCATGATTAAGACAGCGGTGTATATCTGAGCGTGCTTTCAATATGAGAAGGGATAAACCTAAATTCTTCATTTTGTATCTCACAACTGCCAGCTCTGCTAACTCTCCCCCAGGTTCATATCATCCCTCAGGCATCAGGAGGAGGAAGACATTGCATCACAACATACTAGCCCACACCCTACCAATTCAGATACCGGCAGTTCAAATGGATCTAGTGCATATTTAGAATTAGTGGCACAGAGTGAAAGGCAATGCACCAGAGTGCTGGAGGAAGGGTCAGAGACATCTGTGCGCATTCCCCTTTGGAGGAGGGGGAAGATGTCACAATGATGCACATTGGATAGGATCACGGAGCGTCAGGAGTCAGCTTTCAGGGGCACAGCATTTGTCAGATCAGGAACAGATGTGCAGATATCTGATGGAACTCCCCAAGGCAGTGGGAGCTGTTGGACTGCAGATAGAGGAATGCACGAGTTCCACATTGTCCTGGTGTCTCAACTGCATGAGACCTGACCAGGAGAGATTGGCACTTGTTCAGTATCTTTTTTTTCAGCTTCACATGGTTGTGTGTGTGCATGTAACAACAGAAGACTGACGTGAGTAATATTGATGGTGGCATATCAATATAGTTTCACCAAGAGCAATGATGTAGTTTGAGAAGCAGATGAGAGCCTCTCCCTTCCCTGTTGGATCACGTGAGAGTCCAGAGGTCAAAGGTTCAAGCACTTGTGACATTAGTGTACCTTTAAAAAGTTTTTTTTTAAATCATGATCTCTGCAGCTCTCACAATCAATGTTTCACAGCTCACAGCCTTAGCTGATGTCATTATGTTGCCAGGCTGATTACAATGAGTCCTTTTATTAGAGTCATAGAGGCATCGAGGTTTATAGCATGGAAATAGGCCCTTTGGCCCAACTTGTTCATGCTGCCCTTTTTATTTAACACTAAGCTAGTCCCAATTGCCCGTGTTTGGCCATATCCCTCTATACTCATCCTACCCATGTAACTGTCTAAATGCTTTTTTAAAAACAAAATTGTACCCACCTCTACCACTACCTCTGGCAGCTTGATCCAGACACTCACCACCCTCTGTGTAAAAACAAAAGTCCCTCTGGACCCATTTGTATCTCTCCCCTCTCACCTTAAACCTATGCCCTCTAGTTTTAGACTCCCCTACTTTTGGGGAAAGATGTTGACTATCTTGCTGATCTATGACCCTCATTATTGTATAGATCTCAACAAGATCAGCCCGAAGTCTCATACACTCCAAGAAAAAATGTCCAGTCTATCCAGCCTCCCCTTAAAACTCAAACCATCAAGACCCGGTAACAGCCTGGTAAATTTTTTCTGCACACTTTCTAATTTAATGGTATTCTTCCTATAATAGAGTGACCAGAACTGTACACACTATTCCAAATGTGGCCTTACCAATGTCTTGTACAACTTCAACAAGAGGTTCCAACTCCTGTATTCAATGTCCTGACCAATGAAACCAAGCATGCTGAATGCCTTCTTCACCACCTCGTCCACCTGTCACTCCATTTGCTACTTCAGTGGTTTAAATGGGGTTTTTTATGTTTACTGTGGGACTAGTGTTATGATCCTGCATTGTTAGAAGGACAGTCATGTGTTTTTGGACAAGTTTTTTTCCCGGTGAGTTTAAGGTTTCATTTTCAGTTCTGAGCTGCACTTGGGTTTTAACAGAAATTGCAAGCTGAACAGAAGCTTCTCTCTCCCTGTTTTATTTGGAAATTCTGTTGCTTTTCTGAAGGGTGTTGTTGGGAGCTGGACCAGAGTGTCTCTGGTGTTTTGGAAAACTTTCTTGTCTTCAAACTTCTCTGAGTCGCAAGAGCATTTGACTGCAGAATTCAGCAAATTACCTTAATCCCAGTATCACATGAGCATTAGTCTATGCTGTGTTGAACCTGTTTAAAGAGTTGTTTATGGAGGTTGATTTGGTTGGAACAGCTTATATATATTCATTAAGGGTTCTACATTATTGTGGTTCCATTTCTTGTTTGTAATTGTTAGAATTTATTGCTAATTTTCTTTCCATGCATGTTAACTATATTCTTAAATATTTGATAAAAGCTCCCTAGTGGGTCATTTGAATCATAACTGAAGTGAAACCTATCATGCTTACCCTAGCCACATTCAAGATGCAAAACTTTTGATCCAGATGTGCTCCAAAAAACACTTCAGAGTTTCTGACCTGAACCACAACATACTAAGATGCGCCCTGTATCCACCTAAGCATGACTTGAAGGGACGTTTAACACACTCTGTGACCAGCTGGCCAGTGGCTATATCTGAAATGCTGGGTGCTATACATTCACTCACTCTACAGTGATGCACTTTGCTCTTAGGTTAGGCAGTGCACTTCAGTGTCCTTTATTGTGGCTGAGGCAATGTAATTGATATCATGTTGATTTTAATCTGAACTAATGCAGTATTCTCTAGTTTTAATGGTCCCTTGGGTTTAATGAGTAGATTTTGGGGTGATTGACAGGTCAGGTGATATGCCTATTTTTAACAGAGAATTTTAGTTTTACTTTCTTTTTCTGAGGCAGCTTGAAGCTGAGAGAAGCAACAGTTGTTTGTCCCTCCCTCTGGAGCTGGGGTTTTTGTTTTTTAAGTATTGCTGTGTTGGAAAGCTGCCAGAGACTGGATTTACCTTGTTGGAGTTTGGTCGTTTTGAGGATATATCCTTTTCTGCAAACCGCTGACCTGGATTTCTGTCAATCAGTGTTACAAAGCTGAAAATCCAGCAGCACATGAGCATACTTGTTTTTGTGCCAAGTCTGATGAAGGGTGAATGTCTATGCAATGATGTTTAACTTGTAACAACAGAGATAGCTAGCTGTTAGGAGTTGCACTGTGTCAAGTTTAAGTCTTCTAATTGGTAAAAGTTATGCTCATTCTTTTTGTTATACTTTAACTGTCATTCTTAAATAACCTTTGTTTGATAAAAGCTTCCTAGTGGGTCACTTGATTCATACCTGGAGTGAAATACCTTATACTCACCCATGCCAAAATCAAATGTAAAACTTAGAGTCTAGGCTAACTTCACAAAACACTTTGGAGTCTTTAGCCTGGATCTTAACACTAGGAACCATCCCTGGATCTGCAATGGGTGGATGAAATACATTGTGGAGTTGCAAATTCCTCAATAAGGAGTCCGGGCAGGTGCCTGGGGAACAACAAAGGGTCATGAACTAAGTCCAGTCCATCATGCAAACTAACCTCCCACCTATTGACTCTGTCTACACTTCCCGCTGCCTTGGAAAAGCAGCCAGCATAATCAAGGACCCCACACACCCCAGACATTCTCTCTTCCACCTTCTTCTGTCAGGAAATAGATACAAAAGTCTGAGGTCATGTGCCAACCGACTCGAGAACAGCTTCTTCCCTGCTGCTGCCATCAGGAATGGACTTACCTTATATTAAGCTGATCTTTCTCTACAGCCTACCTATGACCGTAACTCTACATTCTGCACTCCCTTCTTTCCTTCTCCCCTATGAATTCTATGAACAGTATGCTTTGTCTGTATAGCGCACGAGGCACAATACTTTTCACTGTACCCCAGTTCATGTGACAATCATGAATCAAAAGAGATCAAATCAGATCAGATCACTTGAGAAAACACCTTATTGTTGCAGACCACCAGTAAGTACTTTTATGGAGTGAAATAACCCATGGTTGGGGAAGATGGCTGCAGACTGAATTGGGAGCCTTATTGCAACACTGAGTGTAGTCAGTGGTGCCTTGCACCTGGGGGAAGCGTACAATTTGGCAAACTGAATCACTGGCTCTCCGAGTCTGAGACTCAAAATCCATGGAGAAAGGAAAGTATACATGAACAAATGAGAAATTAGTCACTTTTGGAATTAATTGTGTGCTGCTGACTGGGGGAGGTGATGGCCCAGTGCATTATCACTAGACTATGAATCCAGACACTCAGCTAATGTTTTGGGGGCCCGGATTCAAATCCCACCATGACAGTTGGTGAAATTTGAATTCAATGAAAACAAAACATCTGGAATTAAGAATCTACTGATGACCTTGAAACCATTGTTATCGGAAAAACCCATCTGGTTCATAAAATCATAGAATCTCTACAGTGCAGAAGGAGGCCATTCAGCCCATTGAAACTGCACTGACCACAATCCCACCTAGGCCCTATCCCCATAACCCCATACATTTACCCTAGCTAGTCCACCTGACACTAAGGGGCAATTTTAGCACGGCCAATCCACCTAACCCGTACATCTTTGGACTGTGGGAAGAAACTGGAGCACCCGGAGGAAACCCACGTAGACATGGGGAGAATGTGCAAACTCTACACAGACAGTGACCCAAGCTGGGAATCAAACCTGGGTCCCTGGCACTGCAAGGCAGCAGTGCTAACCACTGTGCCACCATTCTGCCCCAATGTTCACTAATGTCCTTTAGGGAAGGAAATCTGCTGGCCTTACCTGGCCTGGCCTATTTGTGATTCTACAGAATGTGGCTACCTCTCAACTGCCCTTGGGCAGCCAGGGATGGGCAATAAATGCTGGCCAGCCAGTGGCACCCAGTGTCCCATAAATGAATTTAAAAAAAACCCTTGTTACTCAAGAATTGGTTAGCTATCAAAAATGCAGTATTTGAAGGCAGGATTTGGATTTCCAGCTCTCTCTGGGACTATCCAGGATGGAGAGCATCATCATCACGATGGTGAAAATATTAGCCCTGGACTTTCAATGAATAGGGTGTAAATGGCATGGAATTAGTACTTTCCTTTTGCCCATGATCCTGATCAGGGGGCAAGGGACACTGGAGAGGAAGCAGGCACTGCAATCTGGGTACCAGCTGGATCTGTTAGGTTTTCACTCAGCTGGCAGGTAACTATGATACAAGAAGAGTGGGTGCTTCTTATAACATTTCAATCCTCTGGCACAATCCTTCGACTTACACAGACACACTGACCCCCCCCAACTCCTCACCGGAAAACACAGCTTGCAGGGGGAGTTTAAACTTTGCAGTCAGCCTGAACTTTTGCATTTTTCTTCTTGAGGACGTTCCATCTCTCCATTATCAACAGGACGTGCCAGCAGCTGTAACAAGATGAAATCTCCAGATCAGTACTCTTTTCTGATTTAAAAAGGAAGAGGCCAGTGCGAAAAGTAAATGAGAATACACTGGAGTGTTACACAATCAAGAATATCATTTTCGTTTCTGTATCAGTGTAACAGTCGCCTGTCCAATTGCCATGGTGATATCGAGTTAATGTTCAGGATGGCCAAACACTGAACTCACCATCGAGCTGCATGGAAACTTCACAGAATAAATTTATCGAGCCGACATGTCTAACCAGAGGCTGCAGCAGAAGAATGTATGGCTGAGGGGGTGGCGCAGTGGTTAGCACTGCTGCTTCGCAGTGCCAGGGTCCTGGGTTCGATTCCAGGCCTTGAGTCACCGTCTGTGTGGAGTTTGCACATTCTCCCCGTGTCTGCATGGGTTTTCTCTTTGTCCTCTGGTTTGTTCCCACAGTCCAAAGATGTGCAGGTGAGGTGGATTGGCCATGTTAAATTGCCCCTTAGTCTCCCAAGATGTGTAAGGTAAATGGACTAGCCACAGTAAGCGTGTGGGGTTACGGGGATAGGGTGGGGGAGAGGGCCTGGGTGAGATATTCTGCCAGAGAGTAGGTGCAGACTCGATGGGCTGAATGGCCTCTTCTGCATTGTTAGGATTCTGTGGGATTTTCCGCTCCTGTTTATGTCGCGTAAGTTGGACCACAGGAGAGGAAAATATCTCGAGAAGACCAACATCATGTTTCAGGATGGTGTGAAAGCAGGAAGTGATTATTCCCCTCCCCCCAGTCAGTGACAGGCTGTGTTTCCCAGTGTTCAACATCAAGAACCTCATTATAATAAATTAACATGTACTGGTCCATTCGCCAGAATCGTCTCCCCCAGCCCCACGTCTAACAATCCATCCACAGCAACGCGATGGCAGAGGGTGTGAGGTACAGCTGGTCTCCCCAGGAGTGCACGTGGTGAGTAGCACTCCCAGGGGATGTCAGGTGACTGCAGCACTCAGAGGGGAGAGGGTAGTGCCCGGGTAATGCCAGGGTAGATCCCAGATAGTGCAAACCTGATGCCAAAATAGTGACAGGGTGCCAGGATGGTGCCCAGGTAGTGCCAGATAAAGGGACTACCCAGATGGCAGGGCAGTGCCAAAGGCACCAGGGTAGCTCCCAGGCAGTACCACATTGATGCCAGTATAGCACCCAGACGGTGCAAACCTGATGCCAAAATAGTGATGGGATGCCAGGATGGTGCCCAGATAGTGCCAACTTGATCCCAGGAGCTGCCAGGGGAGTACCGGGGGTTGCATGTGGGTGAATATATCTGCCTGCTGTGTGCTGAGGTGGCCTTTAAAAATGGCACACAGTATCAGCGGGTACCTGGTTTGATGGTGGGGTGGGCTGATCAGAGGTTGGCCCACTAGCGATACGATGTGGAACCCATGACTATAAGTTTTATTTTCTAAGTCCTGCACTAGGTGTTGGGAAAGCCATCATCGACATAAGGGGCTCAACACTGCCTTCCCCGCCCACCATCGACCTTTGCCGATTTCGGAGAAAGTCCCAGCCTGTGGATTGAAGTTAATGCCACAGATCCTTATTATCCAGCAGCTGTTACTGTCCAATACGGCTTCTCGCTGGGAATCAACGTCGATGAATTTGTCCCAGCAAACCCACCCTCGCTGTGGTCAAGAGGGAAGGCACCCATCTGATAGAAAAGGATGGTAACAGACTGCCAGTGAACCAAATCCAGTGCCGTTTGATCAGTGTTTTGTGAAGGATGCTTTACCATTTTGTTCACCAATCCTTCACCAATCCTGCAGCAGGCGACGGTGCAGAGGGACCTCGGGGTCCTTGTGCATGAGTCGCAAAAACCCAGCTTGCAGGTGCAGCAGGTGGTCAGGAAGGCGAATGGGATGCTGGCCTTCATAGCGAGAGGGATTGAATATAAAAGTAGGGAGGTCTTGCTGCAGCTGTATAGGGCATTGGTGAGGCCGCAGCTGGAGTACTGTGTGCAGTTTTGGGCGCCGCACCTGCGCAAGGATATTTTGGCCTTGGAGGGAGTGCAGAGGAGGTTTACTAGGCTGATGCCGGAGTTGAGGGGGTTGAGCTATGAGGAGAGGCTGAATAAACTAGGCTTGTACTCGTTAGAGTTTAGAAGAATGAGGGGAGATCTCATTGAGACGTATAAGATGATGAATGGGATGGATAGGATAGAGGTGGAGAGACTCTTCCCGCTCAAAAAAGACATTAGGACTAGGGGGCACAGCCTCAAGATAAAGGGGGGGGCAGTTTAGAATGGAGTTGAGGAGGAACTTCTTCACTCAAAGGGTGGTGAATCTTTGGAATTCTCTGCCCGTTGAAGTGGTGGAGGCTGCCTCGCTAAATATTTTTAAGAAGCGGGTTGATGGGTTTTTGATAAGAGAGGGGATTAAGGGTTATGGGGAGAGGGCGGGAAAGTGGAACTGAGCCACGACAGATCAGCCATGATCTTATTGAATGGCGGGGCAGGCTCGAAGGGCCAGATGGCCTACTCCTGCTCCTATTTCTTATGTTCTTATGTTTACTTACTTATTTAAGGATCTCTGATTGGACATACTGTAGTTCTACATCCATCCAACGATCAAATACTTTGGTATGATACCTATGCTGGAAAACTGTCACAGGTCATCTATCCCAGATGGGAGGCTAAGTGGTATTATCACTAGACTATTAATCCAGAAACTCAGCTAATGTTCTGGGAACCCGGGTTCGAATCCCACCACGGCAGGTGGTGGAATTTGAATTCAATAAAAAATATCTGGAATTAAGAATCTACTGTCAAACCATTGTCGATTGTTGGAAAAACCCATCTGGTTCACTAATATCCCTTCGGGAAGGAAATCTGCCGTCCTTACCTGGTCTGGCCTACATGTGACTCCAGAGCCACAGCAATGTGGTTGACTCTCAACTGCCCTCAGGCAGCGAGAGATAGAACATAGAACATTACAGTGCAGAACAGGCCCTTCAGCCCACGATGTTGCGCCGACCAGTTAAAAACCAATGACCCTCTAACCTAAACCAATCCCTTTTCATCCATAAACCTATCCACGGATCTCTTAAACGCCCCCAAACTAGGCGCATTTACAACTGCAGCAGGGAGGGCATTCCAATCCCTCACCACCCTCTGGGTAAAGAACCTACCCCTGACATCCGTCCTATAAGATGGGCAATAAATGCTGGCCAGCCAGCGAAGCCCATGTCCCATGAATGAATGAAAAAATGAGATGAACCAGTATAGTTTTCTAACTACCTTAGAATGGATTTCTGTAATGGTGCTTCTACTCAATGATGGGATGCCGTCCGCCTGCATTTGCCAGGGGAAGGAACACTGGCTCTGAATCTGTATTTTTGCATAAGATGCAAGATCAACCCTAACCCAACAGTACACCACAGTTTCCCAGTGTTAAGAAACTGTACCTTTCACTTCTATCCAATGACAGAATCTAACCTGAGATGGTATCGAGAGAATTCAGACACCTTTTTTTTGTATTCATTCATGGGATGTGGCTGTCATTGGCTAACTAGCAATTATTTCCCATCCCTAATTGTCCAAGAGAAGGTGATGGTGAGTTGCCTTCTTGAATTGCTGCAGTACCTGAGGTGTTTATTTGTGATGAATTAACGTTGTCCAGGGAAGTGAGAGGGTTTCTCACCCTTTTTTTGATGAGTTCAAATCCAGAATTTAATGCATGAGAAAATGGGCTGAGCCATTCCTTGCCTGTAGGGGAAGGGGTAGGGCTTGAATCGCTAGTCAGCATGTGGAAGCAGCAGAGGACGCCATTGCGCATGTGCTGACCTCTGTGGTTGCACATGCGCAATGGCAACCAGCAGAGGCCTGGTCCTCAGAGAGAGACTTTTTAGGCCCCTGCTGCTGCCCCACACTGGCCAGAAATATCACCACCACTGCAGCCTGCCCCCACTGCAGCCGCCCGCCACTGATCACCTGCAGAGAGGCAGTGGGAGTTCCCCCACTCCATCAATCACAAATGCAGAATGCACAGCATTCCACCCCCTCCCCTGCCACCGACTAGCCCCCAGTAGACCCTGCCCCCTCAGGCCCTGCTTTCTTGGCACTGCCCAGTACAGTAAATACATTGGTTTTGCAATTCAATATTATCAGTATTGATCGATGCCAGTGTTAGAGTGATGAGGGTTTTGTGATGCTTCTGCTAATATAGGCTGTGCCCATTCGGAAATCCAGTCACTATCCTCATCACTGGTGTTGTAGCTTTATTAGAATGACTACGCAGACGTGCTTCTCCACGGAGAGCCAACTTGATGGAGCAAATAGTCTGCATTAAAGAGATTTATACATTTAAAGATGAGTGCTTGCAAATGGAAAACAACATTTATTTCAACTTAACCAAGTTCCAAAGTCAGTCGTATATTTAAATGATCCGTGAGCGATGAATAGGATCAGGGGAAGGAAAGAGCCAGAGAATTATAGAACCTCGACAGCATGGAAGGAGGCCATTCAGCCCATTGAGTCTGCACCGACAACAATCCCACCCAGGGCCTCTCCCCGTGATCCCATATATTTACCCTGCAGGAGAATTTCACAGCAACTTCATTGCAATATTAATGTAAGCCTTACTTGTGACTAATAAATAAACTCTATTTTACTTTTACTAACCCCCCTGACACTAAACAGCAATTTAGCTTGGCCAATGCACCTAACCTGCACATCTTTGGGAGGAAACCAGGGCACCCAGAGGAAACCCACACAGACACAGGGAGAACGTGCCGACTCCAGACAGATAGTGACCCTGAAACTGGATTTGAACCCAGGTCCCTGGCACTGTGAAGCAGCAGGAAACCCAATGTACTATCCTGATCCTGGGGGTGAGTAAATGAGCTGTGCTGTCTTAGGGACTGATAGATGGGCAGGTGGCTGAATGAGGGAGCTTTGACACCAATAATGACAGGAGCCAACTCAGTGCTGTTCACACATTGCTGGCAGGAAATGAGGCTAGCTGAGAGAGAGTCCCAGAGCCAAAGGAATCTGACACAGGAAACAGTATGCAACCATAAAGTTCCAGGGTGGTTGTGTGGTGATGTGTATCAAACCCTGCCAACACCAAGTTCTTGTGCAGCCTTAGGGATCAGATTTTGCAAATAATGAATATCCATAGGAGGGCATGTCATAAATCTTAACATGCTCACATCTTCCAAGGTCCTGAACCTTCAAATCATTTTAGAACAATCTTAGCTGCAGGTTGTTGTAAACCAATGTCACACAGAGATTCATGTACAAATGGCCCCCTTATCTCAGAGTGCCTGTGTTCCTAAACTCCCAACGGCTTGAGAAGACGGTTTGGGTGAGGGAGCTGAACACTCAATCCTAACCTGCAGGCCTTTGTCAGGTTTCCTATGACATGGTTAAGGAGAGCCTGTGAGGTGTGTGGACCACCAGACCCAAGAAATAGTGGCCCCCTACCACCCACCCCTGATACTTTCCTCGAGTAAAATACCCTTGTACGGAAAGATGGATTTTCAAAGAATATCCCTCCTATCAGCAAGAGAATGTTTCATTTCAGTGAAAGACCTATGCTAGGATTAACCCAAATGCTAACCCAAGTAACAATACTAATAATAATTTTTAAATAAAAATTAAACAGTGATTGGAACTGAAAAAGGACCAAAGAGCAAAAGTTTCCAAATCCATCCCTTCCTGAGATTTACTTGAGGCCTGTTGCCAACGAGACATCCCTTTGCTCAGGTCAGCTGTTTGCAGAATAGTACCCAGCACAGGGCCCACGATCCAATTCCCATCCATCCTCAGGCCTCCGCTTTTGGACATGCATTTCTTCTGTGCAGCTCGAGAAACATTCCAGCATTTAAACCTACCTGTAATGAGTTCACCAAAGCCCATGAGGTTGGCCTTTTGGAGTATGAGCTCACTGATTGAGGTAATGATTGCTTGCAAGCTTACCATAAACAAGTCCAGGAAGCGAGCAACCGAGGGAGGTCATCCAACCTGACTGTCTGCAGCTGGGTGTCCCTGGAGAGGGAGCATGCGGTGTCCGAGGGCACTGTTATCGCCTTCCATGCCCGCTGGGCACCGCAGGGACTGGGGTGCATTATTGACCCCTTTAATCACATCTTGATTTGACGTTTTAACTTTCCTTTTGACTTTGTCTTTTGTTTCGGGCAGTTGCCCTCCTTTTGGGAGCTGCCCCTTTTACTTTGCCCCCTCATTAATTTGATTTAGTTTATTTGGTTGGCGCAAAAGATTGCCTGCCCGATCAGAGAGTCTCACTTGTATATATAATGAGGAGTGTCAGAGCTACTGATGGTCCACATTCTGGCTTTATACCGGAAACACTCTGAGGAGTGGAATTGAGTTTGTAAATAAAGGGAATCTGGTGAGGGGACACCGGCCTCTGAGGAGCTATTTCACCACCCTCAGAACAAATAAATATCCAGGTTGTAAGGGTGGAGTAACAGCTCTGAGGAATGGTCAATACTGCGATGATATGGTGCCTAGCTGACAATATAGTGATACAAATCCAGCATTGACAGCTGTCGGGATTGTAATATGATTGCACCTGCAATGAGAGTAGGTGTTGTAATGCCAAATCTCCCACATTGATGTCTATTGACATAATATTGACATTGCGAACAGACAGTTGTAAGCATATTCTATCAGTAGATGGAAGAGGTTCTTAAGTTTCCTAAAAGAGAATACCCATACTCATGTTGAATGGGAAGTCACACAGCAAGGGCTGGGGTTCGGAGTGTTACTGAATTTGTGCATGAGAGGGGGTGTCACTGAAAATATTCCGTTTTGATCTTTTTGAAATCTCAAGAAAGGACGCATCATTCCGCTGTTTCAGTATACAGCCACATTTATTCCACTTACATGTTTCACATGTTGATCATTTTGAAGGGTTTAGCATTTTGTTATGTGCGTGCACTGGCGTCTTGCCGGACTGAAAGCCAGTCCTCTTGGTGTGAGCAATGGGTTAAGATGATTACAGATGCCAGGCATTGATAACAAAATGATTCTGGCCAACATCACATCGAACATTTCGAAAGATATTTGAACACATGAGCGACGGTTTACACTGGAGAATTCGCTGTGGATTAGTACACAGAACCTCCCAATGCTGTCAAAGCTTTAGCAAACATACAAACAGGTAACTGATAGTCAAGGGCACCCAGCAGCTAACATCAACTGCATGGAGAATGAATCTGTGATTATCCCTTGTTGAAAACCAAGCTCTGTGAATCTCTGGATTGACGCATGTAGTTAAGCAAAATCTCTAAGTTCTGTATATATCTCCCCTGCCACAAGTCTATGAAGGTTGCAACACAAGTGGAGAAGGTTGTGAGGAAAGTTTATGGAATGCTAGCCTTTATAGGAAGGGGTATAGAGTATAGGAGCTGCCGTCAATTGCTTCAGTTGTACAGAACGTTGGTTAGACCGCATTTGGAGTACTGCATCCAGTTCTGGTCACCTTACTACCGGAAGGACGTGGAGACTCTGGAGAGGGTGCAGAGGAAGTTTACCAGGATGTTGCCTGGCATGGAAGGACTGAGTTACGAGGAAAGGTTGGAGAAACTGGGACTTTTCTCCTTGGAAAGACGGAGATTGAGGGGAGACATGATAGAGGTATATAAGATACTGAAGGGAATAGAGCCAATAGTGAGACGCTGCTCCCTAGACTGGGTACAATTACGAGAGGTCATGATCTAAGGGTGAGGGGGGAGAAGTATAATTTGGATGTGAGAGGAAGGTTCTTTACGCAGAGGGTCGTGGGGGTATGGAACGCGCTACCGAGTAGGGTGGTGGAGGCGGGAATGTTGGACTTGTTTAAGGTTTACTTAGATAGACACATGAGTGAAACGAGGATGGAGGGTTATAGTAGAGGGTATTAAATAGGGTCAGAGCCTTGGGACGACACCGGAAATGCAGACTTATATGTTAACATTTTTGTCTTTTTATTCCGCAGGTGGAGGTCCACCTTGTTGTCAAACGAGGGGCATGCACACGGTGGGTCGTGCGTGGGCTGCTCTTGGAGGTTCCGGGAGTGGCCTAGTACTTCGTGTCGGTGTGTGTGCTTGATCCTGGACCGGTAGACAGGCGCCGCAACAGCTCAGTGACTAGCACCGCTAGCTGTGCAGATACATGGATTTGGGCCTGTGTCTGTGGGAGTTTGTGCATTCTCCCTGTGGTTGCATGGGTTTCCTCCGGGTGCTCCGGTTTCCTCCCACACCCCAAAGATGTGCTCTTAGGCTGATTGGTATACCAAATTGACACTATTCTCCCCTGAATCTGGCTAAGTCAGGGGTTCTATTCGTAGACACGCAGGGCAGGGTAGGTGTAGGAGGATGCGGTGGCGCGGGCTCATTGGGCCGAAGGGCCTGTTTCCCATGCTGGGTTGTTCTTTGTTCTTTGTTCTTCTCAGATGGGATTCACACATACACAGGGTTATGAATACTTGTCAACATTTATAGGTTGGCACTGTTTGGATTTGTCGAAGAATATTTCTCAAAACAGTGGCACAACAGCACAGTGGTTAGCGCTGCTCTCTCACAGCACCAGGGACCCAGGTTCAAATTAGCCTTGGGTCACTGTGTGGAGTTTGCACATTCTCCCCATGTCTGCGTGGGTTCTGTCCGGATGCTCAGGTTTCCTCCCACATTCCAAAGATGGGCAGGTTAGATGGATTGACCGTGCTAAATTTCCCCTAAGTGTGAGGAGGAATAACAGGGTAAATACATGGGGTTACAGGGATAGGGCCTGGGTGGGATTGTTGTCAGTGCAGGCACAATGGACCAAATAGCTTCCCTCTGCTCTGTATGGATTCTATGATTCTAAAAGTTTTTAACTTGGCAGCAGAAAACCTTCCCATGTTTTCTCTTTTGTCAAAAATGTATTTCTTTCCCGCTTTGCCAGCCATTCTATAAATTGCAGTTTATTAACCAGCACAAGATTTTGTTTCCAATCGCTTCTCAGCCTTTTGGCTAAGATTGGGCGTCAGATCAAGCCCAAGATGGTTTGCCATGCCTTATCCTGTCAGCTTGTATCTTGTTTGTCTCTCTTGTGGGGACCTTGAATTGGATTCAACTGGATTTTGTTTTTGGAGCAAGCAAGGAGATGAGTTCAGGCCTGTCCAGCCCACTTCAAGGATGGAGTGAAAGAAAATGCTATTTAAGAGGATGATCAGGTGACTCCATTTCATAATGCAGTGCATATTCTGGGATAATCAGTCCAAATGATTGGGCAGCATGGTGGCACAGTGGTTAGCACTGCTGCTACACAGTGCCAGGGAACCGGGTTCAATTCTGGCCTCAGGTGACTATGTGGAGTTTGCATGTTCTCCCTGTGTCTGTATGGGTTTCCTCTGGGTGATCCAGTTTCTTCCCACATTCTCCCCGTGTCTGTATGGGTTTCCTCTGGGTGATCCAGTTTCCTCCCACATTCTCCCCGTGCCTGTATGGGTTTTCTCTGGGTGATCCAGTTTCCTCCCACATTCTCCCCATGTCTGTATGGGTTTTCTCTGGGTGATCCAGTTTCTTCCCACATTCTCCCCATGTCTGTATGGGTTTTCTCTGGGTGATCCAGTTTCCTCCCACAGTCCACAGATGTGCTGGTTAGGTTGATTGCCCAAGCTAAATTGCCCCTTAGCGTCAGGGGATTACTAGGGTCAATCTGTGGGGTTACTGGAATGGGGCCTGGGTGGGATTGTGGTCGGTACAGACTCGATGGGCTGAATGGCCTCCTTCTGCACTGTAGGGATTCATTGATAGCGCACTGTGATGGGTCAGTTTGCTTCGAATCTCATTACTTATGTTCAAAGAAATGCCACAAACATGCGCGAGGACTTTGGATCTGGTGGACTATTCCCTCAGGCTGTTTTGCAAACACTGAATTTGGCTGCTGTGCCGCACATTGTGGATGAAGGGCTGTGCTGTAGTGGCCCATTAGCAACGCTGTCAGGAAACAGATATTCAGATGACGACAGCTGATGAGAAACCGGGGTTGCTACTTACAGATTGATAGAATGTGAAGGAACCCAGGAAAGTACTGATCACACCACAGCGGTGAGATCCCAGAGGTGGACCTGTGATGTCCTGCTTCACCCGCTGAGTGCAGTCATTCCTGATCAGAGAGATTTGAAACCCAAAAGAAATGGGAGTTTCTGGGTGGGGTGGCATGGGATGGAATAATGGAGCAAAATTCTTAAACCTGAACCCGAGCATCCTTAAACTCCACCTCCTGTGGTTGTAACAGAGGCAGGCAACCCATCAATCCATCCCCAGCTTGTGAGCTGCTCCCTTACATTTGTTAATGAGACATTTTTATCTCCATTTTAAATTTAACCTGACGGGGAGACAAGGAGTGCTGTGCGGGAGAGTGTGAATCCCTGCCCAGGGTGGCTGGTGAAGGGGAGAAGGGGCCATGTTTTGCCCTCCCCACCAGCCTAACCAGTCCGGCCTACATGATCCACAGCAATGTGGCTGCCTGCTTTCCAAAATGGCCAAGTGAGCCACTCAATTCAAGGACAGATAGAAGGACAGATTCGGGGCAGCACGGTGGCACAGTGGTTAGCACTGTTACCACACAGCACCAGGGATCTGGGTTCGATTCCCGGCTTGGGTCACTGTCTGTGTGGAGTTTGCACATTCTCCTCATGTCTGTGTGGGTTTCCTCCAGGTGCTCCGGTTTCCTCCCACAGTCTGAAAGACATGCTGGTTAGGTGCATTGGCCGTGCTAAATTCTCCCTCAGTGTACCCAAACAGACGCCGGAGTGTGGTGACTAGGGGATTTTCACAGTAACTTCATTGCAGTGTTAATGTAAGCCTACTTGTGATGATAATAAATAAACTGAAACTATAAACTTTGGCCCATTTTACCTCAATCTTCCTGCTTTCCAAAGTGAGTAATCTTGCCTGGACAGCACTGAACTGTTTCTTCAATGAGTCCTGTGGTTCTTGTCTCACAGCTCCAGGACCCCAGGTTCGATTCCCGGCTTGGGTCGCTGTCAGTGTGGAGTTTGTATGTTCTCCCCGTATCTGTGTGGGTTTCATCCGGGTGCTCCAGTTTCCTCCCACAGTCCAAAGATGTGCAGGTTAGGTGGATTGGCCATGCTAAATTGCCCCTTTGTGTCAGGGGAACTAGCTAGGGTGAATGCATGGGGTTAAGGGGATGAGTGGGATTGTGGTCAGTGCAGACTCGATGGGCTGAATGGCCTCCTTCTGCACTATAGAGATTCTATGAAAAAAAGTGAAATACTGCGGCTGCTGGAATCTGAAAATCAAAACCAAAAATGCTGGAAAATCTCAGCAGGTCTGTGGAGAGAGAATAGACCCAACGTTCTGAGTCTGACGATGACCCTTCATCCTGACTTGAAATGTTGGCTCTATTCTCGCTCCACAGATGCTGTCAGACCTGCTGAGATCTTCCAGCATTTTCTGTTCAAGGTGCAATTAAGGATGGGCAATAAATGCTGGCCCAGCCAGTGACGCCCATGTCCCGTGAATGAACGTTGAAAGAGAATGGACACCTTGTAGTCGCTGGCTCCTTCAGCACTAGATTCTGCAATGGAACGATCCAGTGTTTGTGCTTGAGGGAGGGTGGCCCCCATCCCCCGACCCCCCCCCCATGGCCATTCCAGGGGCAATGGTGGGGTAGTGACAATGCGTGGGACTTGTCGATCTCCCCACGGTATGTGTCTCACAGTGGGAGGAGGCATACCATTGGCCAGCAGTGGGATGTTCTGGTCCTGCACACTATCAATGGGAAACCCGCAGCGGGAATACACTGCCGGTGGGACCAGAAGGTCCGGCTGGTGTGAACAGCCAGAAAGTTCCGGCACTAGTTATACAGAGACCCTCCCTAACATTCGGGGACATGGGGTTCAAATCCCACCGTGGCAATTTAACTTCAATTAACAAATCTGGAATATAAAGATATTCTCAGTCATGGCGACCATGACAACTATCGTCAATCGTTGCAAAAGTCCATCTGCTCTTCTGGGAAGGAAATCTGCCGTCTTTACCAGGTCTGGCCTACATGTGACTCCAGATCCACAGCAACGTGGTTAACCACCCTCTGAAATGACCTGACAAGCCACTCAGTCCAAGGGCAATTAGGGATAGACAATGAATGCTGGCCTGCCAGCAAAGGCCACATCCTATCCACATGCAAGAATAAAGAAAATGCAGTGACAAGTTTATCTCAGCAGATTAAGATGTGAGATTGTTCACATACTACTGCAGATTGATGTATATAATGTAGGTGTGGAGTAGCAGAGTCTATTCAACATCTTAAAGACTGGCAAAGCGATGAAATATAGTTGAAAATGTGTGAGATTTCTGGTCTCCTTCAAAGAGGCTGCAATAAATATATCCCTATTTAGAATGATAGGATTGAGAAGTGGTGGGGGGTTGGGGGGAGAGGCTGTCATTGTTGGAAACACCCTACAGTTTAGAATCATGATTTTATTGTATTGTGACACCACAGAGGGAGGCTATGCAGCTCATCGTGTCTGCACTAGCTCGCCAAACAAGCATCATGACTTAGTGTCATTCCACTGCCTTCTCACTGGTGGCACAGTGGGTTAGCATTGCTGCCTCACAGCATCAGGGACCTGGGTTCGGTTCCCAGTTTGGGCCACTGTCTGTGTGGAGTTTGCACATTCTCCCTGTGTCTGCGTGGGTTTCATCCGGGTGCTCCGGTTTCCCCCCACAGTCCGACAGACATTCTGGTTAGATGCATTAGCCATGGTAAATTCTGCCTCAGTGTACCTGAATGGGGGCCAGAGTGTGGCGACTAGGGGATTTTCACAGTAAAGTGTATTGCAATGTGAATGTAAGCTTACTCGTGACTAATAAATAAACTTGGCACTTTTTACATTGAAGTAATGACCTAATTCTGATAAAAGCCCCCAAACCAAGGCATCCACCTGTCCTTTCCCTCGATAAACGATGGGGAGGGGGCCATTTCTCCAGGAATCACTCTTTAGATTTTAGCACTGAAATGTCAATGGTTTCACAGCGCAGCAAGGCAGGTGATGATTACACAGACACAGTAAGATCCTGCAGCACATTCGGATCACCCCAAAAAACATCCATCAGACCCAAGCCTTCAGATTGCTGTCCCACTCTTTCCCATTGCAGCAGCCGCTGGCGTAGCCAAGCCCACTCCACTTCATGCCTTTGTAGGTGGCTCGGGAATAGGGCACGAAGCAAAGGAAGAGGCGCAAACGGCGTGCCAGGCTGCAGTAGGTCACCATGGCGATCACAATCAGAGGCGACATCAGGACAAAGCCCAGAATGATGAGGGCCGAGGAACTGTTATCATCGAGGATCGTTTTGCAGTAATAGGCATTGGAATGAAGGACCTGCAGACAAATACAAAACAAGTATGACTCTGAACTCACAATGATTATTGTGTGTCATTTACTCATCGGAAATTCTACTAACACGCTTTCTATGAATGTTATTAAAAGGGAGATCGTGAACAATCTTAAACCTCAATCCATATCGCTCACTGACCCTTAAAAAGTTTTGTTAAAGATTTTTGTTAAATTTTAGGGATAGGAAGACTGTGTCTGCTCTGCCAGCTTTTTATTGGTTATGGCAATTTTATCTTTGGAATATCTGGGTCTGATTTTAACAGTGGAAGTGGGTGGATTTCCAATGAGTTAAAATCTCGCCCTCCATCCCCTGACTTTTACTCACATACTCTGGGTGGGATCTGCAGGCTCGCCACAGCAGTCATTCAGCGTCACAAGCCGGGAAGATGGGGTAAGAGGTGGAAAATCGGGATCGCGCCTGATTGCTCAGCTCTCGTGATCTTGCCGGCCCCATTCTGCCAGCGAAATCAACCTTGCGCCCAGAAGGGGGAAGGGGATGGTCAGCCGGGGCCGCAATGGAGAGGGGGTTGGTGGTGGTGGTGAGGGGGGCGCACATGATGTTCAGGGCTGCGAATACTGGGGGGATAATGTCCATGGTGTGGGATGGGGTGGGTGACGGTGGCACAGTGTACACAGTATACTGTACCCACAGTGTACACAGTATACTGTACCCACAGTGTACACAGTATACTGTACCCACAGTGTACACAATATACTGTACCCACAGTGTACACAGTATACTGTACCCACAGTGTACACAGTATACTGTACCCACAGTGTACACAATATACTGTACCCACAGTGTACACAGTATACTGTACCCACAGTGTACACAGTATACTGTACCCACAGTGTACACAATATACTGTACCCACAGTGTACACAGTATGCTGTACCCACAGTGTACACAATATACTGTACCCACAGTGTACACAGTATACTGTACCCACAGTGTACACAGTATACTGTACCCACAGTGTACACAATATACTGTACCCACAGTGTACACAGTATGCTGTACCCACAGTGTACACAATATACTGTACCCACAGTGTACACAGTATACTGTACCCACAGTGTACACAGTATACTGTACCCACAGTGTACACAGTATACTGTACCCACAGTGTACACAGTATACTGTACCCACAGTGTACACAATATACTGTACCCACAGTGTACACAGTATGCTGTACCCACAGTGTACACAATATACTGTGCCCACAGTGTACACAGTATACTGTACACACAGTGTACAGTGTATATTGCACACACGGTGTACACAGTACACTTGGAGATAGGCATGCCTGCACAATAGTGTTCCTAGAGCTCAGTAGCGGGTTTTATGAGTGTGCTGAGGCTCCACCCTCCTCCCACCCTCGCCCCAGTGGTGAGATTCACATTGTGGTCTCTATATTGTACAGTGTGCTGTAATTTACCATTACTTACCTCATCAAAAAAAACAGCGAGAACACCTCCAGTTTTCCCTTGGAATTGGAGAAAATTCCCCCTCTGTTCCTGATGACAGGGGGCTGGTGTTTTGAGTGGCTCACTCGTCCAGCCACTGGGGAACCTCCACAGGGACTCACCTTTGGCAGGGCTGGAAGATCCAGCTGGCGGGAGGAGCTGGAAAATCCCACCCAGATTCTAGCAATTTTTCCTTTTCTGACATTGTGGATTAGCGATTCGTCCTTCCCCCGGATTTTGAACAGGGTTGTAATGTTGGCGATCTTCCAAATCCCACCGACTTAATGTGGAATTTTCCCATCCCGTCCACCACGGGAATCATAGTGGGCGGGACGGGGAATCGTACAAACGTCCGTTGATCTCGGGTGGGATTTTCTGGTTTTTGGGCGAATGCGGCCAGCAAATCCCACTCTTATTAGTGTTTTCTTTCACAGATCAACAGATGGTTTTAGTTCACTGTGAGATTCTCACAGCAGTCTCCACCTTGACCCTTGCTCCATCTCTTTGATAAGTGCAGATTTCCTGTGCAAGAAATATTTCACAGGTCCAGAATGTGTTACCCCACATCTGGCTTCATTGTGGGGGGGGGGGGGGCGGTAGACATACTCTGCACAGTTTGCAGCATTCACAGTAGCAGCAGTGTGTACTATCTACAAGATACACTGCAGCAATTCACCAAAGATCCTTAGACAGCACCTTCCAAACCCACTACCACTTCCATCTAGAAGGACAAGGGCAGCGGGTATCTGGGAACACCACGATCTGCAAGTTCCCCTCCAAGCCACTCACCATCCTGACTTGGAAATATATCGTCGCTCCTTCTCTGAGTCAAAATCCTGGAATTCCCTCCCTAACGACATTGTGGGTCAACCCACAGAACATAGTCTGCAGTGATTCAAGAAGGCAGCTCACTACCACCTTCTCAAGGGCAACTAGGGATGGGCAATAAATGCTGGCCAGCCAGCGATGAATGAATAAAAAACAAAACTATTCTCAAAACGACATCAAATTTTGGCATCAACATTCGGATCAGGCGCACCAGAGGACGGATAGGTCTATCTGGATAAAAGCTGTACACAGTGCAATGCAAAATCTTATAGTCCCAGAATGTTAATTTTAAATATGTCAACAGGTATTGAAAAAGGATTGTGTGCTGGCAAGATATTTGTGCTGAGGGAAGCCACGCTGACAACAAATAAAGCTTCCCCAAAATAGAACAAACAAGCATTAAGGTTCACACGTTAATAATGAGTGTGAACACACATTTATCAGCACAGGGAGTCCGCAACGACAACAACATTAAGATTCAAAGCTCCAGCGTTGCTGCTTTCAATCACAATCCAATTATTCTTGCTGAAAATGAACATGTGTGGGCATTCCATGGGGACAGGGTCAGGCGCCGCACTGATGTCCCCTGTTGTTAACACCCACCATCCTACACTCACAGCTGAAGATCAGCCAATTGTGTGGGACACCGGAGACCAGGCACCGTGCAGGGAGAGGAGTTGAGTGAGGAGTGGAGGGGGAGGAAGGGGATATCTACTCACTCAGAGAGGCTGTGTGGACAGGTGAAATTATATCTCCACCCTTGAGGCCAGACTACAGCTATTCTGTTGGGCTGAGTACAGGAGGTTTTGCTGAGGATCACGGTCCACAGTGGTTAACACTGCTGCTTCACAGCGCCAGGGACCTGGGTTCAATTCCTGGCTTGAGTCACTGCGTGGAGTTTGCACCTTCTCCTTGTCTCTGCATGGGTTTCCTCCGGGTGCTCCGGTTTCCTCCCACAGTCCAATGATGTGCAGGTTAGGTGATAGACAATGCTAAATTGCCCCTTAATGTCCCATGATGTGTAAATTATTTGGATTAGCCATGGTGAATGTGATAATGCTGTCTCCACTCACATTTTCTGCACGTTTAACACATGTAAAGACTCACATTCTAATCAGTATTCTGTAAACTGAATGTGTGCCTTTATATGCCCTGTTTGTGATCAGAACTCCCCACTCACCTGACGAAGGGGCAGAGCTTCAAAAGCTTGTGGCGTTTGCTCCCAAATAAACCTGTTGTACTGGTGTTGTGAGACTTCTTACTGTGAATGTGGTGGATTGCAGTGATGTGGGGCGGCCTGGGTAAGATGCTCTGATGTGCAAACTTGATGGGCCAAATAGTCTCTTCTGCACTGTCGGGATTCTGTGATGAAGACAACCTAGATTATCTGCTGCTGTGTTGTTTGAACTCCATTCTGACTCAGAGGCCACACGTGACAGTCAAATGTCCATCTCTGGACAGCTCCATCAGCATGAATAGATAAAGCAGAGACATGGCCATGTCTCTCTGACTCGAGGTTCCACCTTCACTCTATCATACATTTTTTGTAAATGTTCATTTGCAATTATTACCATATATTAGTCTATACAAACAGCTGAATTGATGCAGTAGACCTTGGGATAAGAGTCTAATCTATTTTTGGCTGCCTTTTGGACAGTTAAAGGTTTTGACACCATGTTGTTATTACCACAGGCTGGGAATGACGATAAACGGCAGAGGCTCTGCTGGAGCTTCACAGGGTGGGTTGGGATGAAGACAGCCCTCCACGGTGGCACAGTGGCACAGTGGTTAGCACTGCTGTCTCACAGTGCCAGGGACCTGGGTTTGATTCCTGGCTTGGGTCACTGCCTGTGTGGACTTTGCACATTTCCCCTGTGTCTGCCTGAGTTTCCTCCGGGTGCTCCCACAGTCCAAAAGATGTGCGGGTTAGGTGCATTGGGATGGTAGCAGTTTGTATTTATGTAGCACCTTTTATGTGGTAAAACATCACGAGGCACTTCACAAGAATGTTAGCAAACAAAATATGTCACCGAGCGACCTCGGGAGATATTATGGGCTGGTGATCAAAAGGTTTTAAGAAGCTTCTTAAAAGCGGCAAGAGAGTTAAGGAGGCAGAAAGACTTTCGGTAACAAATTCCAGAGCTTAGGATTGAGGCTTTAAACAGGGCCAGCAATGGTGGAGTGTTTATAAACTCAGCCTTGGAGGGTTGTAGAGTGTTGGGGGCTGAAGGAAATTACAGAGGTAAGGAGGGGAAATGTCAAGAAGGAATTTGTTTGGGAACACATACCCAACTGACTCAAGAACAGCTTCTTCCTTGCTGCCATCAGACTTTGGGCCTACCATATGTTAAGTTGATCTTTCTCTGCAACAGCAACATTATATTCTGCACCCTCAACTTTCCCTCTCCCTGATGTACTCTATAAATGGTATGCTTTGTCTGTAGAGCGCGGAAGAAACAATACTTTTCATTGTATCCCAATACATGTGACAATAATAAATCAAATCAAATTTGAAAAGAATGGTGGAAATTCTCCCTCCCCCATCCAAACCTGGCAAGCTTTCCCGCTAGCCATTGGTCACTAGTAGGATCTTCTGACATCCATAGCAATTTGCATGGCTCATTAGTCCCACCACCACCGGAGGCTGCCTTCGGCAGGACTGGAAGATCTTCCAGCCAACCAGATTTTCCAGTCCTGCGGCAGGAAGGGCCAGAAAATCCCACCCAGTGATGAGAATTATCAAATCGAGACATTGTTTAACTGGGAACCAGCATAGGCTGGCAGGCACAGGGGTGATGGGTAAACAGGATCTGGTGTGAGTTCGGATACAGGCAGCAGAGATCTTGACAAGCTTAAGTTTCTAGAAGATGGGAGGCCGGACAGGAATGCAATGGAATAGTCTAGTCTAGAAATAAGAGAGGCAGCGATGAGGGTTTCAATGGCAAATGAACTGAGGCAGTGGCAAAATTGGCGCATATTACAGAGGTGAAAAAAGGTGGTCTTGGTGATGACATGGATATGTCCGTGGGAGTTCACCTCAGCATAAAATATTGTAGGAAGATTGACATAGATGAAGAATCCTACAGTGCAGAAGGAGACCATTCGGCCCATCAAGTCTGCACCGACACAATCCCACCCAGACCCGATCCCCATACATTTACCCCGACACTAAGTGGCAATTTATCACAGCCAATCCACTTAACCCACATGTCTTTGGAACCGGAGCATCCAGGAGGAAACCCACCTAGACATGGGGAGAATGTGCAAACTCCACACAGACAGTGACCCGAGGCCGATATTGAACCCGGGCCCCTGGCGCTGTGAGGCAGCAGTGCTAACAACTGTACCACCCCTGAACAATCTGGTTCAGCCTCAGGCTGTTGTTGGAGGGAGGGATGGTGTCAGTGATAGAGAATGAAGTTTGAGGCAGGAATCAAATTAATTACCCGAAATAAGTGGTTGGTTTGGTTTAATTGCCTCTGATGCAGAATAATTGGTTTAATCGGCACATTATTCATTGTGTATTAATTTTGTAATGGCCCGTTTAACACACTGAAAAAATACTGCAAGCTGTGGCAATGGTAGTGTTGAAGACAAATTTGTGTCTGCGTGTGTTTCCTCTGGGTGCTCCGGGTTCCTCCCACACTCCAAAGATGTGTGGGTTGGGTTGATTGGCCAGGCTAAATTGACCCTTAGTGTCAGGGGAAATAGCAGGGTAAATATGTAACATTACGGAATAGGGCTTGGGTGGGATTGTGGTCGGTGCAGACTCAATGGGCCAAATGACCTCCTTCTGCACTTTAGGGATTCTGTGATTCTATGATTCTATCATGATTCTAACATGCAACAGCAAAATGGACTATTATTTTAAATGGTTAAAAAATTGCAGCATGCTGCTGTGCAGAGGGAACTGGGTGTCCTTATGCAGGAATCTCAAGGAATTGGTTTGCAGGGGCAGCAGGTAATTAAGAAGGCAAATGGAATTTTGTCCTTCATTGCTAGAAGGATAGAGTTTAAAAACAGCGAGGTTATGTTGCAGCTGTGTAAGGTGCTGGTGAGGCCACACCTGCAGTACTGTGTACAGATTTGGTCTCCTTACTTGAGAAAGGATATACTGGCATTGGAGGGGGTGCAGAGGAGATTCACTAGGTTGATTCCAGAGTGAGAGGGTTGGTTCATGCGGAGAGACTGACTAGACTGGGGCTGTACTCATTGGAATTCAGAAAAATGAGGGGAGATCTTATAGAAACATATAAAATTATGAAGGGAACAGATAAGATAGAAGCAGGAAAGTTGTTTCCACTGGCGGGTGAAACTAGAACTAGGGAGCATAGCCTCAAAATAAGAGGAAGCAGATTTAGGACTAAGTTGAGGAGGAACTTCTTCACCCAAAGGGTTGTGAATCTGTGGAATTCCCTGCCCAGTGAAGCAGTTGAGGCTACCTCATTGAAAGTTTTTTAAGGCAAGGATAGATACATTTTTGAACAGTAAAGGAATTAAGGGTTATGATGAGTGGGCGGGTAAGTGGAGCTGAGTCCACAAAAAGATCAGCCATGATTTAATTGAATGGCGGAGCAGGCTCGAGGGGCCAGATGGCCTATTTATTCTTATGCTCTATGATTCTATTGTAGTCCAGTAATATCGCTGTTATCTCGCTGCGTTGACTTTCAGTCGCTATCTGGCATAGAACTGGCACAGGCTAAAGCGTGGGTCCGTTTAACTTCTAACATATGAGTGGCTTTCATTTTGCTTGCCTTCCACTTGACTTCTCTTTGTCTTTGCTGGCAGAATCCCACAATGCACATGTTTGTATTCAGAGCGTGTGTTTTGCCTGCAGTGATATCTCCTCTAAATGATGCCAAACATTTTCCTAATACGCCAACAATGAAAAATACGCCATTACAAAGAACATACCGAATTGGCAAGGCTTCCCCTTCATCAGAAGAAAGGTTACATTTCCATCAACATGAGCGAATGCATTTTTTATCGATGCAGTAACAAGATTTCTTTGTTCAGTTGACTGCCTGTTTTCATTTGTGTGATGTGCTGGTTTAGAAGTAGTAAAACACTGCTAGCAGAATAGAGTTATTATACTGTCGATGCAGTAAGAGTCATTGTGACATTGGAATCTTTATTATGCTGGTAACTGCGGCAGGGTCCTCCTCTGGAAAGATGCTTTGCTCTCAGTAAACTGGCAATAACCCTCAGTCCACAGCACTCAGGAACATGACTTCACATCAGTCAGAGGGGAAGAAAGAAATATCCTCTGGTTCATCAGAGAATACGGTAAGAACTATCACAACACAGCAGCGCTCTGAAAGCTAGTGGCTTGTGCTACCAAATAAACCTGTTGGACTTGGTGGCATGGTAGCACAGTGGTTAGCACTGCTACTTCACAGCTCCAGGGTCCTGGGTTCAATTCCTGGCTTGGGTCGCTGTCTGTGTGGAGTTTGCACATTCTCCTCGTGTCTGCGTGGGTTTCCTCTGGGTACTCTGGTTTCCTCCCACAGTCCAAAGATGTGCAGGTTAGGTTGATTGACCATGCTAAAATTGCCCCTTAGTGTATAGGGATGTGTAGGTTAGAGGGATTAGTGAGTATAATATGTAGGGATATGGGGGTAGGGCCTGGGTGGGATTGTGTTCGGTGCAGACTCGATGGGCCGAAGGGCCTCTTTCTGCACTGTTGGGTTCTATGATTCTTTGACTCTAACGTGGTGTTGTGAGACTTCTTACTGTGTTTACCCCAGTCCAATGCCAGCATCTTCACATCATGGCTATCTTCAGTGAATAACACTGCTGTGTTTCTCACACAGAATTTGGGGATGGCACGGTGGTTAGCACTGCTGCCTCACAGCGCCAGGGACCCGGATTCGATTCCGGCCTTGGGGCACTGTCTGTGCGGAGTCTGCAAGTTCTCCCCGTGTCTGCGTGGGTGTGCTCCGGTTTCCTCCCACAGTCCAGAGATGTGCAGGTTAGGTGGATCGGCCATTTTAAATTGCTTCTTTGTGTCCAATGATGTGTAGGTTAAGCGGATTAGCTATGATAACTGCATGGGGTTAGGGAGAGGGTCTGGAGGTGATGCTGTTTTGAAGAATCAGTGCAGACTGGATGGGCCAAATGGCCTCCTTCTGCACTGTAGAAATTCTATGAATTAAAAGGAGACCACATAGAATCTGGATTAACAAATTATTTGTACCAGTGCCACACGCAGTTGTAGCGAGTCCCTCTTAACAAGCTGTCAAATCTTCCAAGATAAAGAGACACTTGATGAGGATTGGAAGTGTTCACCAGGTCACATTTCCATGCATGGGGAATCCACCCAGGGATTTCAGAACTAGCAATTGCCGGATGGTTGGGTGCCGCGAATCGAGGGGCAATGTGTGAGAAGCAATCCAACCAGTAAACTCGCGTTTAAAACCCCAGAACTGGAACAAATCACCCCCCTCCCCCAGGGCGCTGGGGCTAATTGTCAAAAAATGGCTCACTAGATAGTCAGAAAGAGCAGGGAAGCAGCAATTTGATGAATCCTCCCAAATCTGACACATCAGTAAAGAGCTGCTATTACAAACCAATACATAGTCAGGACATCAGTCACCATTGGTATCATTAATTCAGAAGACATATCGACCTGAGAGCTTGCAGGAAATCTTCAAGCCTCACTTGCTTTGTTGTTACAGACTGGCCATCGCGATTCCCACCCCAGCATTAGGCTATCCAGCCGGTCTGTAGGGTCCGTGCATTCAACTCCTTTTGCAGTTGGAGCTGAGCTAGATGGATGCTTCAAACCAGCCCAGTGACAGCCCCCGGGAGAGAATACATTTGAAATGATCGCTGGAAATGTGAAAGGCAGAGCTGCCACAACGCTGGGGCAAACTAGGCAGTCACCAGCAGCAGGGAGGTTTGATGGGGATAGGGAGACCAAAAAAAAACCTGAATGAACTATTCCTGAAACTACATTCCTAAACAGGCATCACAGTGGCACAGTGGTTAGCACTGCTGCCTCACAGCGCCAGGGACCTGGGTTTGATTCCCAGCTCAGGTCTGTGTGGAGTCTGCGTGTTCTCCCCGTGTCTGTGTGGGTTTCCTCTGGGTGCTCCACTTCCCTCCTACGCTCCAATAGACGTGCTGGTTAGGGTGCATTGGCCATGCTAAATTCTGCCTCAGTGTACCCAAACAGGTGCTGGAGTGTGGCAACTAGGAGATTTTCACAGTAACTTTATCGCAGTGTTAATGTAAGCCTACTTGTGACACTAATAAATAAATTTAAACTTATCTTAAACAAACAATCTTCTGCAGTGGAAATGAAAGGTCTAGATCCCTTGATCGACATTCATTTATACTTCCATTTACATTGCATCCATTCCCAAAATTTTATACTATATTCCTCAATCTGTTTATGGGACAAATTTGTACATCTACTATTCCAAAACTGGGAATAGTCATGTAAATAATATTAAGGAATGTGATTTAATCTAGCTCACTCTATCATAATGATGATCAAATGTGTAAATTGCACATAAAATCATACAGAAACTGTTACAGGAACAAACAGTGTGGGGTTTTCCAGCTGGACTTGCCACAATACTGGAAAATCCTGCCCCAGGTCCTTTGTGTGGTCTTCTCTTGTCCCACTCGCTATGATTCAGATGGGCTTGGAAAATCCTGCCCGTAGTATTATGTCATGTGAGTTATATGACACATTATAATGTGCATTTCTCAAAATATATATCCTGCAAAGAATGTAAAAGAACGCAAAAGTGCAATCAGTAAGACAATATTCTTCTTTCTTGTGCAAAATAAACATGCAATTGTAAATGTAGAATTTTAAATCATTTTTTCAAAAGTTAATTATTGGGGTTTGTCTAGGCTATCTCATACCTGACACCAGTCCTGATGAAGACAAAAGTCAAGAAATATTTTTTCGCTAAGACAATGGATAGGAGGTTTGACCAGAAGTAAGAAGCAGAGCCTCTTATTGTTTTAAAAGAGGAGTGGATAAATATTTGAAAGAAGGACAAGCTTGTGACAAATGGTTAGTGGAATGGAGTTAAGTGAGTATCGCTTTTTGCGAAACCTGAGCAGCCTTTACCATTCATGAGCATCACTGGCAAGGGCAACATTATATTTATTGCCCATCCCTAATTGCCCCCTGAGAAGGTGGTGGCAAGCTGCTTCTTTGAACCGCTGCAGCCCAGGTAGTGCTGGTACACTCACAGTGCTGGTAGGAAGAGAGTTCTGTTAGAATGTAACCAATGATAACATTGGATCTGTAGTGTGACCAATGGTAACAAGCTGTCAGGGTCAGCTGACCCAGTAAACAATGTAACCAATGACAAAATGACGTGATGGCCAGCTGACCAAATATAAATAAGAACCTGTTGGAAACTGGGGAGAGCTTGGAATGGCCTAGGGAGAGACCTCAAGTATTGGAGTAGTGAAGTTTCTTTATGAAATTTTTTTCTTTGATTTATCTGTTTGGAGTAAGTGTTGTTTCATTTTATTGCCTATAACTAAGGAGTGCGTTCTGCTGGATGAATTAAGTTCTAGGCTTTGATTCGGCGACAGTGGTATGTTTCCAAATCAGGATGGTGTGTGTCTTGGAGGGGAACTAACTTATGTTCCCGTGTATCTGTTGCCCTTGACTTTCTAGGTGCTGAAGATCACAGGTTTGGAAGGTTCTGCCAAAAGGAGCCTTGATGAGTTGCCGCAGTGCATCTTATAGATGGTATACACTGTGCTTCAACAATGGATGGAGTGAATGTTTAAATGTGGTGGTTGAGATGTTGATTAAGTGGGCTGCTTTGTCCTGGATGGTGTGGAGCTTCTTGAGTGTTGTTGGAGCTGCATCCATCCAGCCAAGTGGAGAGTATTCCATCACATTCCTGACTTCTGCCTTGTAGATGGTGGGCAGTCTTTGGAGAGTCAGGAGGTGGTTTACTTGTTGCAAATTCCCAGCCTCTGACCTGCCCTTGTAGCCACAGTCTATATACAACTAATAAAAAGAGAAATGCTGGAAAATCCCAGCAGGTCTGCCACTTGCTTTTGTTTTGAAACATTTAGACCAGTTAAATGTTTGGTTAATGATAACCCTGCAGAAAGTCAATAGTGGGAGATTCAGCAATTGTGATTCATTGAGTGTCAAGGGAGGATCATTAGATTTGTTGGAGATTACATTGCCTACCTGTTGTTGCGTTACTCACCACTCATCAGCTCAAGCCTGAATTATCCACATTTTGCTGCATATGGGCATGGACAGCTGAAGTTTAAAGTTTATTTATTATTGTCATAAGTAGGCTTACATCCCCACTGCAATGAAGTTACTGTGAAAATCACCTAGTCACCACACTCCGCTGCCTGTTTGGGTGCACGGACGGAGAATTTAGCATGGCCAATCCACCCAACCTGCATGTCTTTTGGACTGTGAGAGGAAACCAGAACACCCGGAGGAAACCCACGCAGACACGGGGAGAATGTGCAGACTCTGCACAGACATTGACCCAAGCCGGGAATCGAACCCGGGTTCCTGGTGCTGCGAGGCATCAGTGCTAACCACTGTGCCACCCCTGCAGTAAATTTGCAGAATTCCAAATGATCCTGAACATATATTCCCCATTCCTGGCCTGCTTGATAAACTAGGCTTGTACTCGTTAGAGTTTAGAAGAATGAGGGGAGATCTCATTGAGACGTATAAGATGATGAATGGGATGGATAGGATAGAGGTGGAAAGACTCTTCCCGCTCAAAAAAGACAGTAGGACTAGGGGGCACAGCCTCAAGATAAAGGGGGGGCAGTTCAGAACGGAGTTGAGGAGGAACTTCTTCACTCAAAGGGTGGTGAATCTCTGGAATTCTCTGCCCGTTGAAGTGGTGGAGGCTGCCTCGCTAAATATTTTTAAGAAGCGGGTTGATGGGTTTTTGATAAGAGAGGGGATTAAGGGTTATGGGGAGAGGGCGGGAAAGTGGAACTGAGCCACGACAGATCAGCCATGATCTTATTGAATGGCGGGGCAGGCTCGAAGGGCCAGATGGCCTACTCCTGCTCCTATTTCTTATGTTCTTATGTTCTTATGAGATGCCGGTGTTGGACTGGGATGGGCACAGTAAGTAGTCTCACAAAACCAGGTTAAAGTCCAACAGGTTTAATTGGCAGCACGAGCTTTCAGAGCATTGCCCCTTCGTCAGGTGAGTTTATTGATGGGTCCATCCCTGAGGAACACCTGAAGCAATAACTACTGGGCTTATAAAAAAGTGTGAGGTTTTGCACTTTGGAAAGAGAAATAGAGACACAGACTATTTTCTAAATGGGAAAGTGCTTAGGAAATCAGAAACACAAAGGGACTTGGGAATCATTGTTCAAGATTCTCTTAGGATTAACATGCAGGTTCAGCTGGCAGTTAGGAAGGCAAATGCAATGTTAGCATTCATGTGGAGAGGGCTAGAATACAAGAGCAGGGCTGTACTTCTGAGGCTGTGTAAGGCTCTGGTCAGACCCCATTCGGAATATTGTGAACAGTTTGGAGCCCCATATATAAGGAAGGATGTGCTGGCCTTTGAAAGGGTCCAGAGGAGGTTCACAGGAATGATTCCTGGAATGAAGAGTTTGTCGTATGCGGAATGGTTGAGGACTCTGGGTCTGTACTCATTGGAGTTTAGCAGGATGAGGAGGGATCTTATTGAAATTTACAGTATACGGTGAGGCCTGGATAGAGTGGACATGGAGAGGATGTTTTCACTAATAGAAAAAACTAGAACCCGAGGGCACAACCTCAGGCTAAAGGGACAATCTTATAAAATAGAGACGAGGAGGAATTTCTTCAGCCTGAGAGTAGTGAATCTGTGGAACTCTTTGCCGCAGTAGCCTGTGGAGGCCAGGTCATTGAGTGTTTTTAAGACGGAGGTAGATAGGTTCTTGATTAATAAGGGGTTCAGGGGTTATGGGGAAAAGGCGGGAGAATGGGGATGAGGAAAATATCAGCCATGATTGAATGGTGGAGCAGACTCGATGGGCCGAGTGGCCTAATTCTGCTCCAATGTCTCATGGTCTTTTGGTAACTGATGATTGGCCCCTAACAGCAACAACTATCTCCCTTTGTGCTAGCTAACCTCCAGCAGTGAAAACATTCCTCCTATTTCCCATGGATGAGATTTTGCTAGGACTTCTTGATGCCTCACTGAGGCAAATGAATCAACAATCGCTCTCAATCCACATGACGGACTGTCCTGCTTTCCGTATCTTAGATCAATCTTTAATCACTGCATCATTCTCTCTTTGACCTCATGAACCTTGATGTTTCTCAATAGTCTGCAATGTGGAGCTTTGTCCAATAACTTTTAGAAATTAAAAAGCAGATGCTGGAATTGGAAACAGAAAATGCTGGAAAATCTCAGCAGGTCTGACAGCTGCTATGGAGAGAGATTAGAGCCAAAGTTTCCAGTCTGGATGATCTTTTGTCAGAACTTTTAGAAGTTTCCATGAGCAACATCAACAGCACTACCTTCGTCAACATTCCCCATTACTTCATCAAAGAACTTAACTGGACGAATGATGGCACGGTGGTTAGCCTCACAGTGCCAGGGACAGAGGTTTAATCCTGGCCTTGGGTCACTGTCTGTGCGGAGTTTGCACATTCTCCCCGTGTCTGCATAGGTTTCCTCCAGGTGCTCCGGTTTCCTCCCACAATCCTAGGATGTGCAGGTTTGGTGGATTGGCCATGCTAAATTCCCCCTTAGTGTCAGGGTGAATTAACAGGATAAATACGTGAAAGGGCATAAGTGGGATTGTTGTCAGTACGGGCTTGATAGTCTGAATGGCCTCCTTCTGCTCTGTAGGGATTTAATGAAATTGCAATGAAACTTGTAGTCAAAGCCCAATGTGTTTAAAGAAATCCATTATGACTTCATGTATTAGTTCATACCTTTCCAAATGCCAATTCCTTTTGGCCTGGATTATTGTTACTGAAAGTTTCCACATCACTGATGTTAGGGCTGACTAGTCTTTACTGGGAATAATCTATCTCCCCTCTTTTAAACCAGTGCATACAATTTGCAATCCTCCACTCCCCTGGCACTATCCCCAGACCCACAGAGGATTGTAATCTTGTGGTCAGTGCCTCTGTAATTTTTGTCCTTTCTTCCTTCAGACACATCCCATCTGGACTGTTGACTCTTCTACTATAAACACTGCCCAGCTTTTAAATACAAACTCTCTATCCTTATCTCTCCTGTCAAAGATTGTTACTGCCTCCTCCATTAAGGCTGGATAGGCAGCATCATTCTCTAAGATGAAGACATGATGTGGAGATGTTGGCATTGGACTGGGGTGGGCACAGTAAGAAGTCTCACAACACCAGGTTAAAGTCCCAACAGGCTTATCTGGAATCACGAGCTTTCAGAGTACTGCTCCTTCCTCAGGTGATGAAGGAACAACGCTCCGAAAGCTTGTGATTCCAAATAAGCCTGTTGGACTTTAACCTGGTGTTGTGAGACTTCTTACTCTCAAAAAGCACTGCAGCAATTCACCAAAGATCCTTAGACAGCACCTTCCAAACCCACAACCACTTCCAGCAGATACATGGGAACACCACCACCTATAAGTCCCCCTCCAAGCCACTTACCATCCTGATTGGAAATATATCGCCGTTCCGACGGTGCAGAGGGACCTCGGGGTCCTTGTGCATGAGTCGCAAAAACCCAGCCTGCAGGTGCAGCAGGTGGTCAGGAAGGCGAATGGGATGCTGGCCTTCATAGCGAGAGGGATTGAATATAAAAGTAGGGAGGTTTTGCTGCAGCTGTATAGGGCATTGGTGAGGCCGCAGCTGGAGTACTGTGTGCAGTTTTGGTCGCCGCACTTACGCAAGGATATTTTGGCCTTGGAGGGAGTGCAGAGGAGGTTTACTAGGCTGATACCGGAGTTGAGGGGATTGAGCTATGAGGAGAGGCTGAATAGACTGGGCTTGTACTCGTTAGAGTTTAGAAGAATGAGGGGAGATCTCATTGAGACGTATAAGATGATGAATGGGATGGATAGGATAGAGGTGGAGAGACTCTTCCCGCTCAGAAAGGACAGTAGGACTAGGGGGCACAGCCTCAAGATAAAGGGGGGGCGGTTTAGAACGGAGTTGAGGAGGAACTTCTTCACTCAAAGGGTGGTGAATCTCTGGAATTCTCTGCCCGTTGAAGTGGTGGAGGCTGCCTCGCTAAATATTTTTAAGACGCAGGTTGATGGGTTTTTGATAAGAGAGGGGATTAAGGGTTATGGGGAGAGGGTGGGAAAGTGGAACGGAGCCACGACAGATCAGCCATGATCTTATTGAATGCCGGGGCAGGCTCGAAGGGCTAGATGGCCTACTCCTGCTCCTATTTCTTATGTTCTTATGTTCTCTGCAGTCGCTGGGACAAAATCCTGGAATTCCCTCCGTAACAGCATTGTGGATCAACCCACAGCATGTGGACTGCAGTGATTCAAGAAGGCAGCTCACCACCACCTTCTCAAGGGCAACTAGGGATGGACAATAAATGCTGGCCAGCCAGTGACACCCACGTCCCACGAATGAATAAAAAAAAGCTCCACTGTGGCTTAACAGCCACTTTGCCTTGAGTGATCAATTAGTGACCATTGGCCACGTTTGCTGTCCAGTTAAGGAGGGTAAATTGAACTAATCCTTTCTGCCTGCCCTTGGTCCATATCCCTTTATTCCTTATTCATGTGCTTATCTAAAATGCCTCTTAAACACCCCTATCAGACCTGCTTGCACCACAGCCCCAACAATGCGTCCCAGACACCTACAGCTCTCTGTGTAAAAGAACTTGCCTCTTTCATCTTCTTTGAACTTTCCCCCTCTCAGTTTAAGTGCATGCCCCCTAGTATCTCCTTATAGCTCATACCCTCTAATCCAGGCAGCATCCTGGTAAATTTCTTCTGAACCCTCTCCAAAGCCTCCACGTCCTTCCTGCAATGTGGCGACCAGAATTGAATTGAATGCCGTACTCTAAGTGCGGCCTAATCAAACTTTGATAAAGCTGTGAGGAAGGAGTTGAGGGTGCAGATAAGGAAGTGTCAGGACGCCTCCATCCTGACGCACCCTCTCAGCCATTTTTAAAAAATTATTCATTGGGAGGAAGTGGGCATCGCTGGCTGGCAGCATTTAATGCCCATCCCTAGTTGTCCTTGTGCAGAGGGCAGTTGAGAGTCAACCACATTGCTGTGGCTCTGGAGTCACATATAGGTCAGACTGCATAAGGACAGCAGATTTCCTCCCCTAAAGGACGTTAGTGAACCAGGTGGGTTTTTCCAACAATGGTTTCATGGTCATCAATAGATTCTTAAATCCAGAGTTGGGATCTTCCCACTGTCCACGCCAATGAGATTTTCCCATCCCATCGCAGTGAACAGAGATTTGGCTAGCTGCCAAATTCTCCAACTTCGTTGCAGTGTGAACAGCAGGTAAGATCGCGCCATAGATACTTTTTATTGAGTTCAAATTCCACCACCTGCCATGGCAGGATTCGAACCTGGGTCCCTAGAACATTAGCTGAGTTTCCTGGATTAATAGGCCATCACCTCCCCTATTTGAGTTAAAGGTTGAATTAATGTTTCAGTTTTAAAATGGGGCCCAGCTGCTGGGCTACCATTAGGTGTTACCACCAAGATAGCCAGTCAGGGTGATGGGGAAAGGGGGGGGAGCAGACTCAATGGGCCAAATGGCCTACTTCTTCTCCTATGTCTTGTGGGCGGTACATGTCGCAGTCTGTCTGGATCAGCAACATCCTCCAGCCAGCCTCTAATTCATGGCCTTATCTTGTCTTTTATGAAGTTACCCACCACTCAGACCCTGTTCCAGCCTCCAGTGGAATGAGTTGGGGACTGGATGTTGGGTCACACCAGCCAGCAGCAGATATCCTCCATCTGCTCTTGATCAGAACTCAGAGGCAGACTGCTAAAGACTTTGCTTACTGAAGTTCTCCTTTTCTTTTTATTTAACTTCTAAGAGTCTTCCATTGAAATTGTACGTGACCAGAAAAGTGATGCAGAAAGTGGGTGAAAACAAGCAACCCTCTGGGTGCAGAGCTTGGTAAAATATAGATTCAGTAACTCAAAGCCACACTTATTAACAACCAGCTCACTGACACTCAGCCTGGGTACTGCATGGATCACCCAGCTCCAGATTTCAACACCAGCTTCGTGCAAAGGGACAACACTTGGGTCAGGATTTCAGATTTCCAAACCTACCATCACAGTGTGGGCATTTTCACCACACGGATTGCAATGAGGGCCAGCTGGCGAGGGTTAATGCTGGCTTTGCACGTGGCACCCATAATCCGAGAATGATTGAACCAGTAAGATACTTCCTGCCTTGCTCAGGACTGTCCTGGTCTGGGTGATGTCGGTAGTACTGGATAGTGTGAGAAAGCACCTGTGTATATTACAGGAATTGTAATTGTATAAAACACTGGTGAAGCCGCAACTGGAGTATTGTGTGCAGTTCTGGTCACCACATTACAAGAAGGATGTAATTTTTAGGGGTGGCACTGCAGCACAGTAGTTATCACTGCTGCCCCACAGTACCAGGGACTTAGGTTCGATTCCCAGCTTGGGTCACCGTCCACTCTCACTGTGGAGTTTGCAAGTTCTCCCCGTATCTGCGTGGGTTTCCTCTGGGTGCTCGGGTTTCCTCCTACATTCTGCAAGATGTGCTGGTTAGGTGCATTGACCTGAACAGGTGCCGGAATGTGGTGACTAGGGGATTTTCACAGTAACTTCATTGCAGTGTTAATGTAAACCTTATTTGTGACACTAATAAATAAACTAGTTGCTCTGGAAAGAGGGTGCAGAGGAGGTTTGCAAGAATGGGCTAGAAAAGTGTAGGCATGAGGAGAGATTGGACATATTGGGGTTATTTCCCTTGGAACAAAGAAGACTGAGGGGTGACTCGATAGCAGTGTACAAAATAATGAGAGGAAGGGATAGAGTGGACAGAATAAAATGGTTTCCCTTGGTAGAGAATTCTAGAACCAGGGGACATAGATTCAAGGTAAGGTGTAGAGGGGACATGAGGGAGGATTGCTTTACACAAAGAGCTGTGGGTTTCTGGAATTCACTGCCTGAGTTGGTGATCCAGGCTGAGAGCCTAAACTCTTTTAAAAAAAATAGCTGGATCTTCACCATTAGTGTTGTAAGCTACAGGGCTCTGGGCCAGTACAGGAAGGTGGGACTAGAAAGGGGATCTGGGTGTCCTCGAATGGACACAATCAGCTGAATGGCCTCCTTCTGTGCTGTAATTTTTCCATGATTCTAAAAAAGTAAGGAACAAATGTGAGAGAGAATGTTAAAAAGCTATTTAGAGTCAGGATTGATCTAATATATTTGCTATTAACAGGTTGGTACTTTCTGCCTTCATTATAATCACACGGAAGGAGCGTTCACTGCAATTAATCTGTTCTTGATACTTTCATTTATATTAATAACTTCATCTAATGCAGATTTTATATAATGGAGTTCTTACCCAGGGAAGATGGAGTACAAAGTTCAAATTGAGTTATGTGGAGTTTGATTTCTCAGAACATCTTGTTTATTTTCCCTATTATTCATTGTCAAATGAAGGTAATGATTGGGTATTAATTTGATCCCCTGTGGACAGGCTTCTCGGAGTTTTTTTTTAATATAGCAATTACAGATAAGGAGGATGTCGCTGTTGGTTGATTGTCACTATCAGTTTCTCAGCAGCCTGGCCTCAAAAAGCTGCCCAAAGCGGCCTGTTTTCTTGGAATCATTGAGGCAGCAAATTAGAAGCCATTCAAATTCTGACATCCAATTTCTTTGTCAGCTTAATTTTCTTTACAATCCATTTTCCAGAGTATTCACCACCCACCCCCAAACCTGGTCACCATGTTAGTATGGCAGAGAGGTTTGCCAGCCAGTAGGTAACATAACAAACTCACACTTCCCTTATTAGCTAGTGAATTAGTCTCTCAAGCGTCCAATAATAGCCTGTCATCAGTGATTTGGCTGAAGGCACCACTTAATCAATTGCTTCATTCAGTGTCCAGCTCTCTCAGATGTTCAGATCAGAAGTTAAGAAAGTTTCTGTAAGTTGTAAATGTTCTGACCAAACTTTTGAGGGGGTGGAGTCATTAGAGAATACACTTGCACAGAGTTACAGAAGTTCACACTCCTGAAGAAAGCCATTCAGCACCCCTCCTCTGCCACCCCAGCACTACTATTAATTCTTGAAGAGTTTTCCACTCCATTTCATTCCTAGTTCCCTTTTGAAATGTTTATATTTCCATAGAATCATACAGTGCCGAAGAGGCCACTCAGCCCATCACACCCACACCAACAGATTAGAAACACCTGAACTCCCACCTAATCTCATCCCACCAGCCAGCACTTGGCCCTTAACCCCGAATGTTATGATGTGCCAAGAGCTCATTCAGGTACTTCTTAAAAGGATGTGAGGCATCCCACTTCCATCACTCTCCCAGGCAGAGCATTCCAGGCATCCACCACCCTCTGGGTTAAAAAATGGTTTTCCTCACATTCCCTCCTGAACCTCCCTCATGCCTGACCCTTCAAATAAGGGGAACAGCTGCTCCTTATTGTTAGAATGCAACCAATTGGATCTGTTGTAGTGTGACCAATGGTAACAAGCTATAAGAGTCAGCTGACCCAATAAACTATGTAACCAATGACAAAATGATGTAATGATCAGCTGACCAGCTGACTTAGTATAAATGAGAACCTGTAGGGAATTGTTAGATTGCTTGGAATGGTTCAGGGTGAGGCCTTGAGTGTTGGGGGAAATTAAGTTTCTTTATTAAACCTTTATCTTTGATTTAAAATTTGGAATAGGTTTTGTTATATTTTACTGCCTACTCCTGAAGAGTTCCTTCTGGAGGATCAATGCTTATCCACTCTGTCCATGTTGCCCATAATCCTGTATACCCTTGACCAGGTCACTCCTCTGCCCCAACGAAAACAACCCAAGTCTGTCCAACTTCTCTTCAAACCTAAATGTTCCATCCCAGGTAGCACCTGAATCTCCTCCCCTTCAGGAGTCAAGAAGGCACATGGCATGCTTGCCTTCATCGGCTGGGGCGTTGAGTTTAAAAATTGGCAAGTCATGTTGCAGCTTTATAGAACCTTAGCTAGGCTGCACTTGGAATGTAGTGTTCAATTCTGGTTGCCACACTATCAGAAGGATGTGGAGGCTTTGGAGAGGGTACAGAAAAGATTTACCAGGATGTTGCCTGTATGGAGGGCATTAGCTATGAGAAGAAGGTGGAGAAACTTTGTTTGTTCTCACTGGAACGACGGAAGTTGAGGGGTGACCTGATAGAAGTCTACAAGATTATCAGGGGCATGGACAGAGTGGATGGTCAGAAGCTTTTTCCCTGAGTGAAAGAGTCAATTACTAGGGATTTAAGCTTTGAGGGGCACAGTTTAAAGGAGATGTACGTGACAAGCTTTTTACACAGAGGGTGGTGGGTGCTTGGAACTTGTTGCCAGGAGAGGTAGTGGAAGTGGATACAGAAGTGACTTTTAAGGGGCATCTGGACAAATGCATGAATAGGATGGGAATAGAGGGATATGGTCCCCAGAAGAGTAGGGGGTTTTAGTTCAGTCGGGCAGCATTGTTGATGCAGGCTTGGAGGGCCGAAGGGCCTGTTCCTGTGCTGTAATTTTCTTTCTTCTTTGTTCAGAGCAATCACGTCCTTCCTATAACGTGGCGACCAGAATACACACACTCCTCCAGCTGTGTCCTCACTAAAGTTCGATACAACTCCAACATGACTTCCCTGCTTTTGTAATCTATGCTTCAACTGATAAAGGCAAATACCCCATCTGCCTTTTTCACCACACTACCAACATGCCCTTCCACTTCCAGAGATCTGTGGACAAACACACCACAGTCCCTTCATTCCGCAGAACTTCCTAGTGTTCTACCACTCATTGAGTACTTCCAGACAAAATCTGTTGCATCCTTTTGTCTATGTTTTTTAAAAGGCAATAATAATGAACTCTGTATGAAATCTAACTCCTCCTTTTGGCCTTATAGCCTTTACATTTACAGCCATTCAGTATTTTTTATTCATTTATGGGATGTGGGCATCACTGGTTAGGTCAGCATTTATTGCCCATCCCTAATTGCCCTTCAGAAGTTGGTGGTGAGCTGCCTTCTTGAACCACTGCAGTCCCTGTGGTGTAGGTACACCCAGTAAGAAGTCTCACAACACCAGGTTTAAGTCCAACCAGTTTATTTGATAGTAATCCCACAAGCTTTCCCACACTGCTGTTAGGGAGGGAATTCCAGGATTTATATGGCTGGTCCAATTCAGTTTCTGGTCAATGATAACCCCCAGGCTGGTCAGTGGAGGATTCATCAATGACAATGCCATTAAATAGCAAGGGACTATAGTTAAATTCACTCTTGTTAGAGATGGTCACTGCCCAGCACTTGTGTGGCATGAATGTTACTTGGCACTCATCAGCCCAAGTCTGAATCACAAAAGCACATTTTCTGATAATGCCGAACGAGGCCATTTGGTCCATCGTGTCTGCACAAGCTCTCCAAATGAGCAATTGATTTAATGCCATTCTCCCCATAACCCTGCACATTGTTTCTTTTCAAGTAACAATCTAACTCCATTTCAAATGCCTCGAGAGAATGTAAATATTGTCCAAGCCTTGCTGCATATGGGCACAAACTGCTTCAATATCTGAGGAGTTGTGAAACGTGCTGAACATTGTGCAGTTATCAGCAAACACTCTCACTTTTGACCTTATTATAGAATCCTTACAATGCAGAAGGAGGCCATTTGGCCCATCGAGCCTGCACCAACCACAATCTCACCCAAGCTCTATCCGGGTAACCCTACATATTTACCCTCCTTCAATAATTTCAATAAAAGATTGATAGTTGTCCCAATTACATAGCGTTGGTGTCCATTATACACTCTCTGAGATTTCACCCTCCTGGATCAGTCAGTAAATAGGTTGTGTCATATTGCGCTATACAGATTGCTGGACAGCATTGTGTTTGGCTGATTATATTGGTAAGGCATTAGGGATCTGATATTTGGGGAAGGATATCTCCCCCCATCACCGCAGTAGAGAAGGAGGTAAGTGGGCACAATACAAGTCGACAAATTCCTATTTATTGACTAGAGCTCAGCCTTCAACACTATTATTCCCACAAAACTCATCTCCAAACTTCATGGCCTGGGCCTCAGCACCTCCCTCTGCAACTGGATCCTGAATTTCCCAACTCACAGACCACAACCAGTAAGGATAGGCAACACCACCTCCTCCACAATCATCCTCTGGTGCCAAAAGGCTACGTTCTCAGCCCCCTGTTATACTCCTTATACATCTATGACTGTGCGGCCAAATTCCCCTCCAATTCGATTTTCAAGTTTGCTGACGATACCACCGTAGTGGGTCAGATCTTAAACACAGTACAAGAATGAAATAGAGAATCTGGTGAACTGGTGCTGCAACAATAATCTCTTCCTCAATGTCAACAAAACAAAGGAGATCGTCATCAACTTCAGGAAGTGTAAAAGAGAACATGCCCCTGTCTACATCAATGGGGATGAAGTAGAAAAGGTCGAGAGCTTCAAGTTTTTAGGTGTCCAGATCACCAACAACCTGCCCTGGTCCCTCCATGCTGACACGATAGTTAGGAAAACCCACCAACGCCTCTACTTTCTCAGAAGACTAAGGAAATTTGGCATGTCAGCTATGACTCTCACCAACTTTTATAGATGCACCATAGAAAGCATTCTTTCCGGATGTATCACAGTTTGGTATGGCTCCTGTTCTGCCCAGGACCACAAGGAACTACAAAAGGTCGTGAATGTAGCCCAACCCATTCAAACCAGCTTCCCATCCATTGACTGTCTACACTTCCGCTGCCTCGGCAAAGCAGTCAGCATAATTAAGGACTCCACGCACCCCCAACATTCTCTCTTCCACCTTCTTCTGTTGGGAAAAAGATACAAAATTCAGAGGTCATGTACCAATTGACTCAAGAACAGCTTCTTCCCTGCTGCTGTCAGACTTTTGAATGGACTTACCTTGCATTAAGTTGATCTTTCTCTACACCCTAGCTATGACTGTAACACTGCATTCTCCACTCGCTCCTTTCCTTCTCTATGAAAGGTATGCTTTGTCATTGAGTCATAAAATCAACTTGTCCATGCTGCCCTTTTTTTATTTAAAACCCCTTAGCTAATCCCAATTGCCTGCATTTGGCCCATATCCCTCTATACCCATCTTACCCATGTAACTATATAAATGCTTTTTAAAAGATAAAATTATACCCGCCTCTATTACTACCTCTGGCAGCTTGTTCCAGACACTGAAAAAATTGCCCCTCTGGACACGTTTATATCTCTCCCCTCTCACCTTAAACCTATGCCCTCTAGTTTTAGACTCCCCTACCTTTGGGAAAAGATATTGACTATCTACCTTGTCTATGCCCCTCATTATTTTATAGACCTCTATAAGGTCACCCCTCAGCCTCCTACACTCCAGAGAGAAAAGTCCCAGTCCATTTCAGCCTCTTCTTATAACTCAATCCATCAAGTCCTGATAGCATCCTGGTAAATCTTTTCTGCACTCTTTCTAGTTTAATAATATCATTTCTATAATAGGATGACCAAAATTGCACACAGTATTCCAAGTGTGGCCTTACCAATGTTTTGTACAACTTTAACAAGAAGTATCTCTATAGCACACAAGAAACACTCCTTTTCACTGTATGTTAATAAATGTGACAATAATAAATCAAATCAAAAACATGGTGTACTTTTGATCCTCCAGTTTTGTAAGCTTGTCTGCCTTAATTGAACAGCTATGGCCCATCCTTTGGCCACTAATTGACCAATTCAGGGTAATTCACTGCCAGCTGATGGCTCCTTACATAGTGTAGGGTGGTGATGCCCATTTGACCGTGACATTAGAGTCTCAACCCCAAACCCCAAACACTGCCCTTGGACCCTGAGCTGGAGAGGAAAAAATCAACTGGATTTTGTGATCACTATCCAAAGGTTCATCTTGATCTGTGCACGTACATGGTTATGAGAATGGGATCAAGTGTAGCTATGATGTTGCCCTCAGACTTGGGGGCAACCTTCCCAAAAGAATTCCAAGAGCTGAATGAGCATGAAAATGGGAGAGTTTCAGATCCTTATTCTGGCAAGAGAAAAATTCAATTCTCATGACACTTAAGAAAAATGAGACAATGTGTGATTCTTGCCAGCAGGGGGAGTAGATGGCATCTATTCATGCTGAGAATCCATCTGCTAACTGCTGGAGGGTGCTATTGCGCATGTGCTCTAATCTGCCACTGCATATGAACAAGAGTATTTAGTGCACTGGGGGATTGTCACTCCCCCACTGCTCCAGAAATCATCTCCGCCACTCCTCCATCTTTCAGTCCTGCCAACAGTGACTCCCAGCCAGCGGAGGGTGCGAACAATGGAAAACCCAGTTGATGGCAACTGGAAACCATGTCCCCCCTCCCCCCACACCCCCCACCCCACCCCTGACCCCGTATTCATTCTGGTGTAAGAGAAACCTTCCTCTTGGTGTGATAGCCAATCAAAACCTCCAGGGGATAGACTCTAACATGTGAGACACTACTTTGCTGTCCTTTTGAAAGACAGTAATGGGTGCAGAAACACGATTTTGATTTGGCACAGCAACAATCAACTCTGAAGTGGAAAATTGTTGCTTTAATCTGATGCAAGGACCACTCTGTAACTAATCAGCTTCTGGATGTGAATTTATGGTCGTGTTAATGGTTGATTGTGTTGTGGAGTGAACAATGTACAAGGAAGCAGAGATAATAATGAGTAACTATGTAACCGTGTAATATAAATCAAACATATTCACTGTTGCCACCAAGAGAACAGAGATGCAAATTGAACAGGTGATGGATGGTAACCGCACTCCTTGGGGCATTTGATTTACTGACCCTACTTCTCTACTTTCCCTGTCACTGTGATGGTTCAGAGGTTTGATAAACTCCTCAGACGATCTGCTATAACACTCTGCACCACAGCTGTGGGTGCAATGAGCTGCAGAAGAGCTTTCACATTGCAAAGTCCCCCCTGGGGGGATTCTCTCTTGATTTGTTTCTGAACATCAGCTAGGAGGTGAGAAAGCACAAAGTGAAAAACAATGTTCCCATTAAGGCAATAAATAATAAAGGCGAGAGGAGCAGCACAGTGGTTAGTGCTGCTGCTTCACAGCTCCAGGGTCTGGGTTCGATCCTCGGCTTGGGTCACTGTCTTTGTGGAGTCTGCACATTTTCCCTGTGTTTGCGTGGGTTTCCTCCGGGTGCTCCGGTTTCCTCCCACACGTGCAGGCTAGCTGGATTGGTCATGCTAATTTGCCCCTTGGTTTCCAAAGTTGTTTAGATGGGATTAGTCATGGTAAATGCGTGGGATGGTGTGGAGATGCTGGCGTTGGACTGGGGTAAACACAGTAAGAAGTCTCACAACACCAGGTTAGAGTCCAACAGGTTTATTTGAAAGTTCTGCTTTCCACACAGCTGACAAAGGAACAGCATTTCCGAAAGCTTGTGAACTTACTATCAAATAAACTGGCTGGACTTTAACCTGGTGTTGTGAGACTTCTAAATGTGTGGGATTCCAGGGGTAGGGTGGGGGAGTGCCTGGGTAAGATACACTAAGAGTTGGTGCATTTGATTGACCAAATGGTCTATTCTACACTGTAGGGATTCTATCAAGTTCAGCACCATTGCAAATAGGCAGTAGAGTTTTTTTTTAACTTTGCACCCATCTCCCCATCTAGTATGGTATGTGCCTACTTTCCAAGTTTCAATCCCTACAGAACAGAAGGAGGCCATTTAGCCCATCGAGTCTGTATCGACCACAAAATCCCACCCAGGCCCTGTTTCCGTAACCTCTTATATTTATCCTGCCAATCTCCCTGACACTAGTGTCAATATAGCACGGCTAATCAACCTAACGTGCACATCTTTGGAGTGTGAGAGGAAACCGGAGCACCTGGAGGAAACCCACACAGACACGGGGAGAATGTGCAGACTCCACACAGACAGTGACCCAAGGCCGGAATTGAACCCGGGTCCCTTGTGCGGAGAGGTAGCAGTGCTAACCACTTTACCACCAAGCCATCCTATGTTTCCTTGCCTGCTGTGTTCTCTCTTTATTTTTCTCATTTTTTAACAGTTTTCTGATGAAATTCTGTGCTGATTATATTGATGGGCTGGGGGGGATGCTGGTTGATGTGGCCTGATGAAGGAACTGTTTCTCTTTTCATCCTGACTTGGATTGCTTCCTGAGCTTCTGGATGAATTTCTGCCTCTGCCTTGGGGCATGGGTTGGGGGGAAGGATGTGGGGAAGGGCTGCTTTGTACTCTGAGGCTTTGTTGTCTACAATAAAGAGCTATCCTCTTTGAAACCAGAAATAAGCTCCCATCCCAGTCCCACAGATCCCGGTTCCAGGATTCATCCCATTCCCAGCATTGTGACATGGGAAATGAAAGGCAAGGCAACATGTAGGCTTGGGTTTTACACCAGGCTTTCAGTGCTCAGAGTTATGATAGAGTTGACAGCAACTTCCTGCACCCACAATTCCACAGTGCTGTCCAATCTACTCTGCTGCTCCACAAGTAGGTCTCCGCCAGGTACCCTGTGTGGGAAAGGAGAACAGAGCTCAGCAGCGGGTCGGCCAGGGGGCCTGGAAAATTAGCAGCACCCTCATTGTAGACTGGCTGTCTCTGCATATACATGAAATAGACAGCGCAGACAAAAGGTGGATGTTTCACTTTCTCTATCAACAGCACCAAAACTATAATAAAGACATTGTTAAGTGACCATTGACTGAACAAACATTCCATCTGTCTATCACTAAAGATTATGATATTACCAATGGGACGCAATTAAACAGCTTTTGTCTCGAGCCTACCTCTTTGTATCATACGTAAATAATTTACTGCTGTGCGTAACTAGAAACAATTATCTTTATTAGAAGTTGTAAGTGCCCTACAGAAAAGGCTGATTGTACACGACTGGACAGAGCAGACTGAAGAAGTCTTAGGAATTCTCCAGTTCTCCTCTCCTTATTGATGATAAGGCAATAAAGGATCCATCACTCACAAACCTTGTATCCAAATATCTTTCTAGCTCCTACACTTGCTAACATAGAAATATAGAAACATGGAAACTAGAAGCTGGAGTAGGCCATTCAGCCCTTCGAGCCTGTTCCACCATTCATCTTGATCATGGCTGGTTATCAAGTTCAATGTCCTGATCCTGTCTTTTTCCCACATCCCTTGATCCCTTTAGCCCCAAGAGATATATCTAATTTCTTCTTGAAGTCACACAATGTTTTGGCCTCAACTACTTTCTATGGTAGTGAATTCCACACATTCACCGCCCTCTGGGTGAAGAAATTTCTCCTCACCTCTGTTCTAAAAGGTTTATCCCTTATCTTCAAACTATGACTCTTGGGTCTCGACTTCCCACCATCAGAAACATTCTTTCTGAAATTACCCTGTCTATTTGTGCTATATTTTTACAAGTGCCTAAGAGATCCCTTCTCACTCTTCTAAACTCCAGTGAATATAATCCTTACTGACTTTGTCTCTTCTCATATGACAGACCTGTCATCCCAAGAATCAGTCTGGTAAACATTCGCTGCACTCCTTCTATAGCAAGGACTTCCTTTCTCAGATAAGGACACCAAAATAGCACACAATATTCCAGGTATGGCCTCATCAATGCCCTGTAAAATTGCATTGAAATCCATGGAAGATTATGAAGTTGCTGTACTTTATCCCCAAACATACCAGCAAAAGTTAAATCTGATATATACAGATGTAAGTAAATTTTAACCATGAGCTAAACATATAAGATTGCATTTTACAAGTGTGGAGCTTCATTCCTTCAAAAAATTAATTACTTTTATAAAAATATCCTTGCAATTTATTTTATATCTTTCACTTCCATCTTTCACTCTCCTTTCTGTGCATTTTTTACAGTAAATTAAATATTCTAATTGATCTTTCTGATTCAGACTCTACAAGTCTCAGTGAGGATTCTTCAATATGACTGTTGGAGGAGCGATATTGCTACTTACAATCTTGTACATGCCACAGATCTCCCGTTGAGGGCATCACCTTAGAATTTATCTCTGGGACATGCAAGTTGCCACTCAAAAGTCTTTTGGGTAGTGCCAGGTACCATTACTTGGAGATGGCCCTACAGGTCTGAGGTCACGGATGTTCCATTTAAAATCTTCCCTCCCTGATTTGTCGGGATAGGCAGGTCACCAGCCGTGGCCTATCCCGGGAAAGGATTCTGTGATAAACCGCAGGACTTGCATGGGGAATAACCCCCAGGACTTGCATGGGGAATAACCCCCAGGACTTGCATGGGGAATAACCCCCAGGACTACATGGGGAATAACCCCCAGGACTTGCATGGGGAATAACCCCCAGGAATTGCATGGGGAATAACCCCCAGGACTTGCATGGGGAATAACCCCCAGGACTTGCATGGGGAATAACCCCCAGGAATTGCATGGGGAATAACCCCCAGGACTTGCATGGGGAATAACCCCCAGGACTTGCATGGGGAATAACCCCCAGGACTTGCATGGGGAATAACCCCCAGGACTTGCACGGGGAATAACCCCCAGGACTTGCACGGGGAATAACCCCCAGGACTTGCATGGGGAATCACTGATTGACCTCCAGGTAGAATTTGTAGAAAACAAGCTCCCTGGTGATTGGTAATTAACTCATCAGGTGGCACCTGTATTCCGAGCCCTGTATAAAGCAAGCCCCTGAGCGGGTCCATTATTGCATTGTCCTGGTTGGGAGCTGGTTCACCACAGGCTTGTGGTTTTGCTTTACTTTATTTTGTGCAATAAAACACTATCCGTCTACAGCTGACTCCTGTATTTATTATAGGCTTCCCCTCCACAGTGGCTTTGATGGCCTTTGTTGTTGTATTTACACCTGCCCCTCTTAGTGTGAGCCCCTCCAGCATCTTGACTGAGATGGAACTGGGGGATTGATATGGGCCAATTAATGAATAGCAGGCCAGTAGCAGAGGCCGTGAGTCCCTGAAAGCCTGAGTTATTCTGGGAAATTGACATAGTCTGAGAGGAAATTGCTACCAATTGTTCCTGCCCTGAGGAGATTGTGGACTGTACATCATCTGATAACATTGATTCTGTCTCTTTCAGATGAGTGCTCACCAACACATTATCATCGAGCATGCAGTAGGCCTTCCAAACAGGCCCAGACCTGCCAATCTATACAGCCCTTTGAAAACTGTGGTAGCAGCACAGTGCATTTTACAAGTCATTGTATGAAGTAAGATTCTGGAACAGTGATTAACCCACAAGTGGCAGCTCGATGGGCTGGATTTCTCCAGCCCTGCAGGAGGGTTTGGAGGTGGGACTGGGATGACTATTGGCTGGGATGTTTGGGAGTGGGACGGGAAGTTGGGAACAATGCCCTCACACAATGCCTCCTACAAGTGCGGTTCCAGATACAAACATCTAACCAACACCAGCCTCCCAGCCAGCAGCGAGTAGTGAGTTAAACTTCATTAAGGCCTCACTCAGTACAAAAAATCTCCTTCATTGGGGCCTTCCCATTGGCAACAGCACCCCCCTCGCTCCAATTCAACTGAAGCCTGACTATTACTAAGAGATGCCACCCGCCCCACCCCCCGCCTCAAGCATGAGGGCAATGGATGCCTCCTTCAAAAATTCCCCTCCCTGAAGGGGGCAGCCCATCCTGGGAAAGGGATCCGCCTCCCCTCTCCCTCCATGACAACCATGGATGTACTTATTTTCGCAATCCATCAGAGTGTCTCTATTTTGAGACACCCAGGAGCTCTCCTGCCAGCCTCAGCAGTGCCCGTCTGCCCTGCTGGGGCGTCCAGACGGAGGGGTATCGTCCCCGGGCCCTCCAGATGGACCAGACAGTTCTTTGCTCTGCCTTTAATCGGACGGGATTCCCAGAGGGAGCTTCTTATTTGAAAATCCTGATTGACTTCCCAGCATGGCCTGATCCAGAATTGGTGCAAACTCCCAAATCGCGAAGGAGTTGCTTGGTGTAACCGGGACGATGACCTTTGCTCTTGTGTTACGGCACTTTTGAGCAAACAAATAAACTAATTAACAAACTGACCGCCCCTTAAAGGGGCAGTGTAACAAAAAGACAAAACTTTAAAGGAAACTTCAACGTTGTTTCCAGGGTGATGATACATGCCAGCCTCAGCTATACCCAGTGGGCACAGAAAGCCTGAAGCGCACCGGTGAACACTGCATGTTCCTTCTCCAGGGACCTCGGGGTGTGAGCGTTGACCGCAAAAGAGGGGCAGTGAGTTGGGTCAAATGAATCCCATCAACCAAGGTGGCACAGTGGTTAGCACTGCCGCCTCATGGCGCCAGGAACATGGGTTCAATTCCCAGCCCTGGGTCACTGTCTATGCAGAGTTTGCACATTCTCCTCGTGTCTCCATGGGTTCCCTCCGGGTGCTCCTGTTTCCTCCCACACTCCAACGATGTGCGGGTTAGGTTGATAGACCGTGTTAAATTGCCTGTTTGTGTCAAGGGTATTAGCAGGGTAAATATATGGGGTCACAGGGATAGGGTTGGGTGGGATTGTTGTCAGTGCAGGCTCAATGATCTGAATGGCCTCCTTCTGCACTGTAGGGATTCTATTCTATAACCACCTGCTGCCTGGACTGGTTAATAGCCCCTCCCCTGTGCTGTTCAAGGGTTTGCTTTTAACGGTCAGATAGCTGCAACAAAGGAGAAATCCCATAACAATATTTGAGGAACAGAAAGGTGAACAAATCATTTAAGAGGTCAGCAGCACAGTTAAAAAATACTAACAATGTGCTAAGATTTGTTGCTGAGTGTATAGAATTCAGAAGCAGTGAAATTAAGTTAAACAATTCTGGTGCACAGATCTGACCATGTATTAAAAAATAAACAAAAACACTGGAGAATGTACAAAATAAATCACAAGGATGTTACCGGAACTTGAGCAAATACAGATATTGGGAACATTCGAACAGATTGGATTTTCCCCTCAATAAAGAGACTTGCTGGAGTTCTTTGAAATTACAAATGGGTTGGGGACAGAGGAAGTGTGAATATAATCCTTCCACTTGTGAAAGAATCCAAAACTAGGAGCTGTACATACCCGAGGGAGCAAACTATGTGAAATGCCACTGACGGTGGCGGGACTGGAAAATCCTGCCGCTAGTCAATGGCAGACCACCTCCACAAAACGTGCCGTAGAGGTTGCAGAAAATGCTGCCACCTCATGAAGTATGAAACTTGGCATTCTTGCATTTGTCCTGGTGAGTGCAAGATGAAAAGCTTCGGCAGCATGTCTCTTTTCAGCAATACTCCCATGTTCTGCACTACCATGTGACTACTTACATTGTACATGTCCACCAATCACTGAAAGTGGCAACGCAGGTGGATAAGGTAGTCAAGAAAGGATACGGCATAACTTGTCTTCATCAGTCGGGACTTTGAGAATAAAAATTGGCAGGTCATACTGCAGCTATACAGAACCTTAGTTGGGCCTCATTTAGAATATCATGTACAGTTCCAGTCGCCACATTACCAGACGAAGGATACAGAAGAGGTTTACCAGGATGTTGCCTGTTCTGGATGGTATTAGCTTTGAGGGGAGATTGAATAAACTCTGTTTGTTCTCACTGGAATGATAGAGATGGAGGGGGGGTGATCTGATAGAGATCTACAAGATTATGAGTGCCATGGACAGAGTGGATAGAAAAGTTAAGTACTGGGGGCATAGCTTTCTGGTGTGTGGGGAAAAGTTTAGAGGAGATGTGCGAGGCAAGTTTTTTACACAGAGGGTGGCGAATGGCTGGAATGTGCTGCCCGGGGATGTGGTGGGAACAGGTGACATTTAAGGGGCAACCTTTTAATACACGAATAGGATGGGATTAGGAGGATACGGACTCCGTAAGTGCATACGGTTTTAGTTTAGGCAAGCATCATGATTGGTGCAGGCTTGGAGAACTGAGGGGCCTGTTCCTGTTCTGTAATGTTCTTTATTCTTTGTACTCAACCCCAATCGCGGGCAACCCATCCAGCAGGCAATGTACATCACTGATAACACCCACTGTACGCCTTCAAGCTGACACTTTTGTTGTGATTTGCTACACATGGGAGCTAATGGATCTTATAGCTAATACGCTGCAGAGAATTGGCACAAAATGAAACTGATCTATCACTCCAAGCCTTGCTGTGTTCTCCCTCCCCCCACTACACTCATTTCATTACCTATCAATGACTGTCCTTTACCATTATTATCACAGGGACAGATTTTCAGTTTGTATTATTTTATCAGATTCTGCATTGTGCGTCTGGATTTATTGACACGGCCCAGAGACCAAATTAGAGGCTATGAAACATGAAATAGACTCGCAATAAATGACAGTCAAATTACAGATATCTGTCCATCAAATTGTGTTATCCAGCCAGCGCCTGCCTGAGCATCGATTGATCTGGAACTTTCTGTCAATAATCCGCTCATGGTTAGATTGAAGGTAATGGGAATGATGAGACTGCTCGAGCTTACCTGACAACTAATTTAACAGATTAATTCTCTGCCACCTCTTTTCACTTGGACTGAATCTAAATGACATTAAGCATCGCCTCCAATCTGCTCTGCTGTAGTGTGCCCTGTGTTTTTATTCTGTCAGACACACTGGGTGGGATTCCTCCCCCCCTTGTGGCGGGTTTTCCAGAGGTGGAGAGAGCCTGCCTGCAATGAAACCTTCCAGTCCCGCCAATGTCTACAGGGTTTTGCAAGCATCGCACTCTCCATCGCCAGGGAAGGTGCCACGGTTGTGTGCGTGTGTGGGGCGGAGGGGGTGTCACCATCGACGGGACAGGAAGATTCCACTAGCGGGAGGGGCTGGAAAATTTTGGCCACCTTGTTTATATGATATGGAGATAAATAATTAAATATCAATCTCAACCTCGATCCCAGACTGAAATTCGGCCTGAGTTTATCTGTGAAGGGATAGTCAGAAACTTTGCTGAGGGAGCAAACAAGTTTTGGGATGTTTACCTGGCCAAAACCAAAGCACTGATAGTGTTGTTTATAATTCCTTGCTGAACGGTATGTGGCACAGTGGTTAGCACTGCTGCCTCGCAGCGCCAGGGACCCAGGTTCAGTTCCCGGCTTGGGTCACTGTCTGTCTGGAGTTTGCACATTCTCCCAGTATCTGCATGGGTTTCCTCTGAGTGCTCCGGTTTCCTCCCATGGTCCAAAGATGTGCTGGTTAGGTGGATTGGCCATGCTAAATTGTCCCTTAGTGTTGAGGGGATTTGCACGGTAAATACGGGGATAGAGTCTAAATGGGATTGTGGTCGGTGCAGACTTGATGGGCCAAATGGCCTCCTGCACTGTAGGGATTCTATGATCCTTTTGACAGCCAAGTTCCCAGTTCATGGAAGTCTGTCTCAGTAACCTGGAACTCAAATTATGCCGGAATTCTCCCATCCGAAATCAGGATGGAATGGAGGCAGGACGGGGAATAAATGGTGACAGTGGCCTGCCAGCTAGTTCTACCTCCTCCATTCCAACCCGGATGATTGGTCTGCCGGCAGAGTGGGAGGGAGGGAAGGGGCAGGAAAGTGAAGTTGTTAATTGGGGAAAAAAAAGGAATTTCTTTAAGATGGAGGTGGGAGTGGAGAAGTTTAGGGAAGGGAATTTTATATATTCCAACTCTTAGAGCCTAGGGCCCAGGCAGCTGAAGAAAGTCAATGGTCAAGTATTTCAAATGGGAGAGGCGTGAGAGGCCCGAACTGGAGAAAGGCAGAGATCACAGAGGTTTGCAGGCCTAGTGTGGGTTACAAAGAAAGGAAGAGGTGAATGGGATGGATTTGAAAACAAGGAGAATTTTAAAATTACGGGACCAGGAGCCAATGGATCAATATAGATCAATGAGCAAGGTAGAGGGTTCTGATAGGTGAACATGATTGGGGAAGGACATGAGTGAGAGAGGAGGTGATCTTACCCTCTTGTCCCACTGGTAAGTGGGTGGGGTGAGCTGATAAGATTGCGAGTGAAGAAACCGGGTTTGCGCCTATTATGATCTTACTGGGCCCGGATACCCAGTGAGACCAGCCTTGTGCCCTCCCCTGCTGGCGGGAAACAGATCTCGCATCATTTTTTGCTCAGAGTGGTGTAAGATTGCCCAGAAAACGGATTTGAAACCCACTAGTTCTCATGCTCGTTTGAAACTCCAATTGTTTTTGGTGAGATTGCCTCCAGAGTGTTGTAGGGGTGTAAGTAGGAGACCAGGCAAGAGAGTGTTGAATACTCGAGTCTCTCTGACAATGTTTGTATTTCATGTCATGTTTAATAGTTTCTAGTTGAGATCGATGCAGTATTTCAGTGGGATTAATTGTGAGTGTGCTCCTGGACTCTCATTTAGTCAGCACTAGGCTACAGTATTCAATGCTGCTCGCACAATTACAAGCGGCAATAAACAGAAATCCATTTCCCAAATCACTAATAGCTCAAATCCATTTCACCTCTCACACAGCAAAAACACAAACTAATAAGGCAGCAAAATAACAACTGGGAATTCTTACAAAATTAACAGGCTCAGAGCTATAAATAAAAGCGGCCAGGGAGTGAAGTTACACCAAGTCTATTTATTAGTGTCACAAATTGGCGTATATTAACACAGCAATGAAGTTACTGTGAAATTCCCCTGATCACCGCTCTCGTTCGGGTACACGGAAGGAGAATTTAGCACGGCCATTGCATCTAATCTTCAGGTTTTTCAGACTGTGGGGGGAAAAAAAAACAGAGAAAACCCACGCAGACATGGGGAGAATGTGCAGACTCCGCACAGACAGTGACCTAAGCCGGGAATCAAACTCGGGTCCCTGGTGCTGTGAGGCAGCAGTGCTAACCACTGTGCCACCATGACACCCAAGAAATCATACGAGTAAGTTTGTTTGGACTTAATGGGATTGGCTCGGCTGCCTGTTTTGCTCCTGATCTTTCCTCTGCTAGCCAATCTTGCTGTCCAGTGACTCCACAGAGAGGGAAAGCAGATAGGGTGTGAAACAGGAATCCACTCACTTACGCTTGTTCCCCACTCAGCAGAATAGGTTAAAATGACTCAATCACATCTTTGACAGTGGACGTCTCGCTGGCTGGCATCCAGCCTTTGCTAATTACCTCTGCAAAAATAATGTCATTGAGTTCAGGGGAAATGGGCCAGCCAGGGGAAGAGAACGGAAGCAGAGTGGTAACGTTACTGGATTGGTAATGCAGAGACTGGGACTAATGTTTCAGACAGATAACTTCAAATCCCATCACGACAGCTGGGGGAATTTAAATTCAATTAATTAATCTGGTATTAAGAACATAAGAACATAAGAAATAGGAGCAGGAGTAGGCCATCTAGCCCTTCGAGCCTGCCCCGCCATTCAATAAGATCATGGCTGATCTGTCGTGGCTCAGTTCCACATTCCCGCCCTCTCCCCATAACCCTTAATCCCCTCTCTTATCAAAAACCCATCAACCCGCATCTTAAAAATATTTAGCGAGGCAGCCTCCACCACTTCGACGGGCAGAGAATTCCAGAGATTCACCACCCTTTGAGTGAAGAAGTTCCTCCTCAACTCCATTCTAAACCGCCCCCCCTTTATCTTGAGGCTGTGCCCCCTAGTCCTACTGTCCTTTCTGAGCGGGAAGAGTCTCTCCATCTCTATCCTATCCATCCCATTCATCATCTTATACGTCTCAATGAGATCTCCCCTCATTCTTCTAAACTCTAACGAGTACAAGCCTAGTTTATTCAGCCTCTCCTCATAGCTCAATCCCCTCAACTCCGGTATCAGCCTAGTAAACCTCCTCTGCACTCCCTCCAGGGCCAAAACATCCTTGCGCAGGTGCGGCGCCCAAAACTGCACACAGTACTCCAGCTGCGGCCTCACCAATGCCCTATACAGTTGCAGCAAGACCTCCCTACTTTTATATTCAATCCCCCTCGCTATGAAGGCCAGCATCCCATTCGCCTTCCTGACCACCTGCTGCACCTGTAGGCTGGGTTTTTGCGACTCATGCACAAGGACCCCGAGGTCCCTCTGCACCGTCGCCTGCTGCAGTTTAACAGGCATGATCTTACTGCCCGCTCCTACTGCAGCGAAGAAGGAGAATTTGGCGACAGCCCAAGTCTCTGTCCTCTGCAGTGGGATGGGAAGGTCGGAAAAATAGCGGCCAATGTCTTTTGCAGTTGGAAAAACACCAAGGACAACGCTGGAGGGGCACTGGACTTACTGCAGGCGCAGAGTGACACGGTGGCTGGTGCTGCCTTCATTACAGCCACACAAGACATTTGCTTTTACTTTGTCAAGCCCCCTGCCTTTCACTTGGTGACAACAAGGTTGCCAGGGGAACATTTATTAGCGCTGGTTTTCCGAGCCCTGGATGAAGGGAAGCAGCTGCTTCAGGTTGAAGTAAATCAGCAGAGCCAGCGCTGTCCGTCGCAGCAACAAGAATAGTTGTGTGAAAATCGGTGGTGATGGGTGTTATCATAGGGCTGATTGATGTTGCTGATCTATAACCACCACTCAGCTGCCCATCATTTAGAAGCATTCAGTGTCACTCAGTCAACTGGTAAGTGCTTCATCCTGCTGTTAGGAGACGTTCGCCCTTTGAAAAAGCCACTCAGACAGACTATAGCCTGACTGGCAGTGAGGCAGTTCATTTATACCCTTCTCCCACAGCGCTTCAATATTATAGATCATAGCGGCTCTCGTCCTGACATCCTCCCCATCTCCCCCCTGTAACTGGGAAAAGCTCAATCAGTTTGAAGAAGTGAATTTTACTGCCCTGCCCTCCACAGGAATCAGAGCAGCCGGGAGGCAGATAACAGGAAGGCCCGTTGACTTTGGGTGGGATTTTACATCTTCGGGAGGAGCGAAGCCTTAAAGTCCAGGCCCGGAGAGACAATTTCGCTGACAGAGTTGAGCTATCAGATGGGCCCTAATGGGCCCAATGGCCTCTTGTTGTCTCTTATTATATTCTAAAGTTATAGCTATTCGCAGGCAGCCTGGCAGGAAATTCTGGCCCCCGCTGTTTTGTTACTGGGTTAGAAAAGGGCTATCAGTGACTGGGAAGCAGCTTCTATAAGTGTAACAGAACTGAGATTATGGAAGGTTTATTCTGAAATCATTGTCAATATTCAGTGATAACATTTCAAACTAGTTATTTTGCAGAGTGAAATTTCCTGATGCATCACAGAATTCAGAGTACAGAAAACCCCTTTTACCCATTCGGCTGCCCAGATATTGAACTGGGGCAGCCTTGCATGATCCCATTTCTTCACACTTTTCCCAATATTATTTTTTTCCTATTTTGCTTTTGCCAATATTGGGCATGATCTTACTGCCCATTCATACCGCGCTCCCGCGGAGAATTTGGCAGCCAGCTGAATTCCGTTCACTGCGGCAGGATGGGAAAATCTCACCAATGTGAACGGTGTTAAGATTCTGGCCATTAAATCATCTTCTTTCCATTGATTTTAATATCTCTGCCACAATAATCGCTTGTGGTAAAGCTATCAGCCTGTTAAGAAAACTACGGATAAATCTGGGATAGAACCATAGACTATAGAATGTACAGAAGGAGGCCATTTGGCCCATCAAGTCTGCACTGACCACAATGCCACCCAGACCCTACTGCATGTACTTACCCTAGCTAGTCATCCTGACACTGAAGGGCAATTTAGCATGGCTACTCAACCTAACTCACACATCTTTGGACTATGGGAGGAAACTGGAGCACCCGGAGGAAACCCACACAGACACGGAGAGAACATGCAAACTCTGCACAGTCACCCAAGGCTGAAATCGAACCCAGATCCCTGGCACTGCGAGGCAGCAGTGTTAACCACTGTGCCATAGTGGTTGGCACTGCTGCTCCACAGTGCCAGGGATCTGGGTTCGATTCCCGGCTTGGGTCACTGTCTGTGCGGAGTTTGTAGATTCTCCTTGTGTCTATGCTCCGGTTTCCTCCCACAGTCCGGAGGACGTGCTGGTTAGGTGTCTCGGTCATGCTAAATTCTCCCTCAGTGTAGCCGAACTGGGGCCGGAGTGTGGCAACTCGGGGATTTTCACAGTAGCTTCATTGCAGTGTTAATATAAGCCTACTTGTGACACTAATAAAAATAAACTTTTAAAACATAGCTGAAGCCTGACTCCTACCTGCTTGTCTGCCAACCCTCTGGATATAAAGGTCAGCTTTCCATTAGCCTTCCTGATCATTTTACAATTCTCCCCCTCCGTCTGCAACCTCGCAGTAACCCTGAGGGTAAGTAGCAACAGCACAGACCGCTCTTATTTATGACCCTCGTAACAAGATGGTGTTTCTGGAAGGAAATGACTGCCCCGTTGATATTGCGGCACTGACTCCAAAAACCAGGCTGTAATTCTGGCAGTGTATGGAACAGCTGTGAGGATGTCTTGTGTAAAGATTTCAATTTATTGCGTTCACTGTTCATAAAGTTTAAAGGCTGCGCAAAAAAGATGCAGCCGTGGACGGAGTGCCAAAAAATAAAATGCACCAAAGTAATGATGGATAGGACTCAAAGAGCAGCTGGGGATAAGAGGATAGCAGGGAGGTTAATGGTGCAGTGGAGTGTGATCAAGCTAAGGAACTGGATTATTCAACATCTTATGTCTCCTAGTGGGATAAGGCTGGAGGGTAGCATTAGCAAGGAGCAGATGCAATCAATAAATTCTCCACATTATAGCACGGTAGCACAGTGGTTAGCACTGCTGTCTCACAGCACCAGGGTTCGATCCCCGGCCTGGGTCACTGTCTGTGCGGAGTCTGAACGTTCTCCCCGTGTCTGTGTGGGGGCTTCAAAGAACAAAGAAAATTACAGCACAGGAACAGGCCTTTCAGCCCTCCAAGCCTGTGCCGATCATGGTGCCTGCCTAAACTAAAACCATATGCAGTCCTATTCATGTATTTAAAGTTGCCCTTTAAATGCCTCTATTGTACCTGCCCCCACCTCCTCCCTGGGCAGCACGTTCCAGACATTCACCACCCTCTGTGTAAAGGACTTGCCCCCAGTTTCTGCTCACAGTCCGAAAGATGTGCTGGTTAGGTGCATTGTCCGTGCTAAACTCTCCTTCAGTGTACCCCAACAGGCACTGGACTGTGGCGACTAGGGGATTTTCACAGTAACTTCATTGCAGTGTTGATGTAAGCCGACTTGTGACACTAATAAATAGACTTTAAACAAATTCTGAATGCATGGAGCAGAGTTGTGCAACAACAAAAAATCTATACAGGCCAATCAGCCAGGAGTGAATCCCGGGGATTGGGAGGATGGATGGATATTCTGGAGCCTTTTTTTTATCTGGGACAACCCAGGAAGATTGATACAGGCATTTTAATAGGTAGGTTCCACAATATGGCTTCTGAGCAGACAGGGAGAGGGTTAATGTTTGAATACAAGTAAATTTATGTTTCATCCCTACACCTCGGATTTTCAACTCAGCAATGATATTGGAAATCGGTGAAGCTGCAGTGATGATGAGATTCCCAGGAATTGAGCTGGTCCAGGCAAACGAGATTTTTCTTTGTCAACATGAAGTATTGAAAACAAATTAATTCCACGGTGGAAATTAGTTTACCCTCAAACTTTCAAAGAAATTATCTCTACACATCGTACCACTCCCCTCCTCTGCAGAGCCATCTGCCACTTGTTCTGCGATTAACACATTCTGCTATCTTACCTTTATGCCATTATTAGTCTTTAACACTGCCATTAACACTTTCTTTGTCTTGTGTCCTAAACATTTTTATCCAATCCCTTCTAGATCACATCCATCATTGACTTTCTATTTCTGCTCCGTCCCCTCCTAACCAGTATATAATCCATCACATTTCTCCCTTGCTTTAACTCTGAAGAAGATTCATACAGACTCAAAACCTTAACTCTGTTTCTCTCTCCACAGATGCTGCCAGACCTGCTGTGTTTATCCAGCGTTCTCTGATTTTGTTTCAGATTTCCAGCATCTGCCATATTTTGCTTTTCATTTACCCTCAAGCATGCTGGCCCAGGGACCAGGGCACAATTTTGGGTCGATGGGGTATGCGACATTGTGATGGGTATCCGCAGTGGTAGTGTGCTGCTGGGATTTCTGAATGAGAGGGAGACTCTGATTATTGGAAGGAGATGGAATTGGCAAGACCTTGTCACCTATAGGAAGTCCTGCCTGTGCTAGCTCGGGTGCCCCCCCTCTTCCCCAACTTGGCTTCATGAAGTAGATGCGTGGCACCTTGAAGGAGGTGGGAAGCAGCACTTAGCCCATTTGAAACAAAGATGAGGCAAAATATTCACACCCAGAGATCCTGAGTCTTTGGAACTCTCTTACCGAAAAGGTGATGGAAACAGAGTCTTGAATATCTTTAAGGCAGAGGTGAATCACAGAGTCCCTGCAGTGCAGAAGAGGTCTGCACCCGACAACAGTCCCACCCAGGCTCGATCCCTGTAACCCCATTTACCCTAGTTAGCCCCCTGATATTAAGGGGCAATTTAGCATGGCCAATCCATTTGACCCGCACATTTCTGGACTGTGAGAGGAAACCAGAGTACCCAGAAGAAACCCACGCAGACACGGGGAGAATGTGCAGACTCTGCACAGACAGTCACCCAAGTCAGGAATTGAACACAGATCCCTGGCACTGTGAGGCAGCAGTGCTAACCACTGTACTGTGCTGACCATGGATAGCTTTTTGCTAAGCGAGGGGCTAATGTGTTATTGGGGATAGGTGAAATGCAGATTTGCAGTTACTATTATATCAGCCATAATCTTATTAAACAGTGGAGCAGGCTCGAGGGGCCGAATGGCCTACTCCTGCTCCTTGTTCGTACCATTTGTGTTTGCACAGAACTCATTTCTAACAGATTTCCCTTCTTTGTCAGCCTCAGAAAGAAATTTGCTCAGGCTTTCCTTATGACCCCCAGCACCCTGCATCTGCCCACCCACTCCCACTGCCCACCCCCACCCCCTGCACCCCACCGCCCTCCCCCACCCCTTGCACCCCACCGCCCTCCCCCACCCCCTGCACCCCCTCCCCCACCCCCTACACCCCACCGCCCTCCCCCACTCCCTGCACCCCCTCCCCCACCCCCTACACCCCACCGCCTTCCCCCACCCCCTGCACCCCACCGCCCTCCCCCACCCCCTACACCCCACCGCCCTCCCCCACCCCCTGCACCCCACCACCCTCCCCCACCCCTTGCACCCCACCGCCCTCCCCCACCCCTTGCACCCCACCGCCCTCCCCCACCCCCTGCACCCCCTCCCCCACCCCCTACACCCCACCGCCTTCCCCCACCCCCTGCACCCCACCGCCCTCCCCCACCCCCTACACCCCACCGCCCTCCCCCACCCCCTGCACCCCACTGCCCACCCCCACCCCCTGCACCCCACCGTCCTCCCCCACCCCTTGCACCCCACCGCCCTCCCCCACCCCCTGCACCCCCTCCCCCACCCCCTACACCCCACCGCCTTCCCCCACCCCCTGCACCCCACCGCCCTCCCCCACCCCCTACACCCCACCGCCCTCCCCCACCCCCTACACCCCACCGCCCTCCCCCACCCCCTGCACCCCACCGCCCTCCCCCACCCCTTGCACCCCACCGCCCTCCCCCACCCCCTGCACCCCACCGCCCTCCCCCACCCCCTACACCCCACCGCCCTCCCCCACCCCCTACACCCCACCGCCTTCCCCCACCCCCTGCACCCCACCGCCCTCCCCCACCCCCTACACCCCACCGCCCTCCCCCACCCCCTACACCCCACCGCCCTCCCCCACCCCCTGCACCCCACCGCCCTCCCCCACCCCCTACACCCCACCGCCCTCCCCCACCCCCTGCACCCCACCGCCCTCCCCCACCCCCTGCACCCCACCGCCCTCCCCCACCCCTTGCACCCCACCGCCCTCCCCCACCCCCTACACCCCACCGCCCTCCCCCACCCCCTACACCCCACCGCCTTCCCCCACCCCCTGCACCCCACCGCCCTCCCCCACCCCCTACACCCCACCGCCCTCCCCCACCCCCTACACCCCACCGCCCTCCCCCACCCCCTACACCCCACCGCCCTCCCCCACCCCCTACACCCCACCGCCCTCCCCCACCCCCTACACCCCACCGCCCTCCCCCACCCCCTACACCCCACCGCCCTCCCCCACCCCCTGCACCCCACCGCCCACCATACCCCATTAGGGTTTAATGCACAAGTGCTGTAAGCGGGGTTACCACACACTGGGAAGCAGCCAACTGCCTGGACTGTAACTGAAGGCTTACACTGTAAGACTTAACCCAGACGATGTGTCCACCTTCCCTCAGTGGCGAATGGACACGATTCTCCCAAAACATTTCTAAGTTTTGTCCCCACTGGGAATACCAGTGAGATTCCCGCCCCTTCAGCCCCCACCCCTTGCCAGTGCCAACCTGGCACTTCCAAACTTCCAGGTTGGAACTACCAGGACACTGCCCAGCCAAGTCCCTGCCCACCCGGGGGTCTAAATGGACTCTGAGGCCCCGGTGAGGCCATCATTGCTGGTCTCCATTTATGGAGACTGGTAGTGATTTGCGCTGGGTTCCCATCGTGCCCGCGAGTCAGTGAATTGCAGGATCCAGGAGCATCCAAACTAATTCTGTATATTCAAGTGATATTTAAGTCTGCTAATCTCTTCAAGCCCTGGCTGGGGATTACTATGGGGGTTCTCCCTGGCGCTAAACACACTATAACCCCTCCCCTTCTCCAGCCCAAGTGCGATCTGAGCATGAACACTGAAGATTCATGGCCAATGGTCAGAATTTTACCGCCCTCCCCACCATGGGAATCGGAGCAGGCGAGGGACGGACAGTGGGAAGGTCATCTGACCTCAGGCTGGATTTTACTATTTCAGGACCAGCAGAAAATCCCACCCAATGCGCCTGCCCCCACCCAGTCTTGCCCAATCGCCCAACTCAGGTTTAACCTGTAGCATCCTGAGAACCGAAGCCAATCCCTGCCCTCGGAGTGCCCTGTTGCTCTGTTGCCATGGCGAGGGGTCACCTCACTTTCACATCATGCCCTCCTTCTCCTCGGGTGGTCGGACTGGGGCCTGAGCCGACACTGGGATTAGCAAAGCAGCTGGTTCGGTTCCATTTGTGGCTTTCAAACTAAATTAATTTCCTACTTAGCTTCACAAGTCATCCTCAGCTGAACTGTGAAAATATCGTTTAGATCTGTGAACCTCATTGAATTCTCAGAAATGCAGGGCGACTTCTGTTACGGTTTAAAGAGAGGAATTTTCCAATTGACCAGATAATGGAAAATCGAATCATAGAATCCCTACAATACAGGAGGAGGCCACTCAGCCCATCGAGTCTGCACCATCCACAATCCCATCCATGCCCGACTCCCATAACCCCATGTATTTACCCTGATTATCCACATACTTACCTTAATAAACCCCCTGATACTAAAGGCCTGATATTACCATCAAGTTGCGCCCATTTTCAGGCACAAAAACTTGGCAAAGTCGGGCATGAGGCGAGTAGCGCAATCCACGCCCGCCTCTGCGCCGGTTCCCCCTTACCAAGGACTGCGCCAGAATCGGGCATGGCAGCCATTTAAACGCATTTGCATTGAAATTGACTTAATGGGCTGCACACCCAACCTTACCAGCACTTCCCCCTTTACCACCGCGTTCACCCATCCAGAATCGGCATGAAACAGACATGCCCCTTAAAAGCCTGATTCGGGCACTCCGGTTAGTGAGGATGCAAGTGCTGAGCATCTAACGGCTCCCTGCTCGAGATCAGGGGCGTGGGGGGGGGGGGGGGGAGGGAGGGGAAGTGAAGGGGAGGGGGGTCTGCTGCCACTCTGTCTGAGATCAATGAGGCGGAAGGAGGGGGTCCGCTGCCACTCTGTCTGTGAATAGTGGAGGGGAAGGGGAGTGTTCGCTGCCACCCTGTCTGAGATCAATGGGGGTGGGGGGAAGGGTGAGAGGCCTGTGGTGCATGGTGGGGAGTGAGGGGATTAGGGGATCAGTAGTGTTGTGGGGAGAGGGCAATGTCTGCGGAGATCAGGGGGAGGCATTATCTGGCCCGGGAGCGATGTCGCAGGGGAGCCGCATTCTATTCATTTTTTTCCTGCGCATGCGCAGTTGGAGGCTCCGATCGGAGCTGCGGGATTTCGGGCGCATTAAGGCCCGCCCAAAGACTCGTGCAGTACAATTCGGAATCGCTGGTATTCTTTCAGGCAGAGTGTGCGTGGGGGCACCTGAGAACCCATCCTATAGTCGGATCTGAAACACTGGCAGTTTCAAGTCCGCCCAGTGCTTAGAATCAAAATGGTAAAATAGGCCCCTAAGGATCAACTTAACACAGCCAATCCACCTAACCAGCACATCTTTCATACTGGGAGGAAACCAGAGGACCTGCAGAAAACCCACACAGGCACAGGGAGAATGTGCAAACACCACACAGACAGTGACACAAGCCGGGAATCGAACCCAGCTCCCTAGCACTGCAAGGCAGCAGTGCTAACCACTGTGCCACCGTGCTGAGACACTGACTGACTTGCAAGTCCCTTGACTATGAAGCAGCTTAAAAATTGCTGATAATTTCAGTTTAGTGCCCCCCTGTTCTCAGTCCTGACACATCAATGTTTGCCAACGCAGACATGAATGCAAGAGTTCCCAGATCTCAAAAGAGATATAACAAGAGCAGGGTTTAGTTGGTGAGTTGCCAGCCTTTAACCACTCATCCCTGTGTGCACACCTGCAATGCCAGTCACCCTAAAGTGTTTGACTTTTGGATCTTGGCAGCATTTTAATTAAAGGCACAGACACCAAGCCTGCCCCTCCACAATCTCTGTGACCCACTTTGCTTTAAGTAGAACAGCCTGTGGTTTATAAAGGTGGGTCAGGTTATCCTCATATCCTCTTCATTTTCATAATCAGATACAGGGTGTATTTCAAAGAAAGCATTGTTCAGGAGACTCACACTAACACTGGGAATTTTCTCAAGCGACAGAGCATTGCAATCTCTTCTGAAGATTGAAATCTTTGTCTTTTTGCCTTGAAAATGTGCACTAGTTTTAATATCAAAAGTAATTCACTGTGGCTGGTGGATTAAAGTTTCTGGCAATATTGTTACAGCATGAGTCACACCTTAGTCAGTTGCAGGAGTAGTGGCTAAAGCTATGCTCCCTGGCAGAATTGGACTGTTTTAATATTTCTTGAGTTGCGTCAGTCATTGGCATTCAAATCCTTTGAATGTTATCCCGGGCGTGCATTAAACAAAATGCTGCTTTGCCATCAAAGGGGATCCCCTACCTATCAGAGACAGAGAGATATAAATGTGGATTAACACCAACCATCCCCTCTGCATTAACCAGGAAGTGTTGCATCTCTGCTTTATAACATTGGTCAGAAACCAGGGCAACCCAAACTGCAATTACTTTCACAGAAAACGCAATCAATTATACAAAGACCCAGCCGGTCTCTGCAACTTTAGCCAGTACGTATCTCTGGTCGGGCAGTCCACTTTTCATAATTTCGTAGCCCCCACTGACAGGGCAAGTAGGGAATTAGCATTCCTAGCCACAGGTTACTTACCCTGGAGTGACACTGAAACCCAAAGTACACCACCACAATGGTGGGCAGCAGCACAATGCAAAACACAGTGGTCATGAGGACAAAGTTCAGGAGGAACAGGACAAAGTTAAAGGCAGTGACCAGGAGAGCCCATCCCCAGAACTCGCACAGGCCGCGCGTCTCCAGTGGCCAGGGCTGGTCATCAATGCTGTACGGTGGAGGGTGGACATGATCGAGCATGCAGGCAGTGTCCGACACGCTTCCCGCATCAAAGTCCTCGATCTCTTGCTCTGCCATCTTACCGCTGCCGATATCTCTTTCTCGATCTGTCTTCCACAGTTAATTGATTTCTTTTTTTGCTGCAGTTCCCTGGCTTCAGTGTTCCGATGTGTAACCGGGGCTCCAATCCCCACACAGATAGTTTCCTTGTCGGTTACCCTGCTTATTCCCACATTAACGTCTCTCTGTCCTGCCGGGGATGTGAATCATTGAGGAGTCTGACTGAGCCTTGTACAAGCTGCATCCACACACGGCAGCTGATTCCTTCAGCCTTTGACACTAAGCCAGTTAGTCGAGATTAACAAGCTGCTTGAGGATGCAGTCCTTCCCGCCACGAACCAATCCCCTTGTGCTGTATGCCCAGCCACTGAGCATTGCACCACCCAGATCAGCACCTGGGTATCAGACGAACAGTATAAACTGAAGCAGCAAGTCACCAGGTAAAAACTGCAGACACACACAGACAGTACATAAAGCAGCCTAGGCATTCTGTGCTAATGAGCCCACAGCAGCTAAACCATGGCATTTAATAGATTAGCAAGTAAATCATTTTTGCGTCTAACATTAATAGTAATTCTTCCCCCCCATCACGTTAATGATGTTTTCTTACAATGCTGGAGCATTATAATTTCTCATCGATTCCCGTGCTGCATTATCTAACTATCCATAAATATAACTGTTAACCTATAAATCACGAGTCTAAGAGTAGCTCAGAGCAATACATTTACTTTGCAACATTTTGTAGCTCACACCGGCTGTAAATGCATTAACCATACTTAACTGGAATAATATTTCACTCCGGCCACTCTATCCCATGACAAATGATTTATTTTAATACTTTGCAAATCACTTTGTTAATTCCAGAAGTTAAAATAAAGCATATTTAATAGTTTTGCTAATGGGCAGCACAGTGATTTGATTTGATTTAATTTATTATTGTCATGTATTAATGCATTGAAAAGTATTGTTTCTTGTGCACTGTACAGACAAAACATACCGTTCATAGAGAAGGAAAGGAGAGAGTGCAGAATGTAATGTTACAGTCATGGTTAGGTGTAGAAGATGTTAAAGCAAGGTAAGTCCATTCAGAAGTCTGAGCAGCAGCAGGGAAGAAGCTATTCTTGAGTAGGTTGGTACACGGCCTCAGACTTTTGTATCTTTTTCCTGAAGGAAGAAGGTGGAAGAGAGAATGTTCAGGGTGCATGGGGTCCTTAATTATGCTGGCTGCTTTGCCCAAGGCAGCAGGAAGTGTAGACAGAGTCAATGGATGGGAGGCTCTTCGCAGCGTCAGGGACCTGGGTTCGATTCTAGCCTTGGGTCACTGTAAGTGTGGAATTTGTACGTTCTCTCCGTGTCTGTGTGGGTTTCCTCCCACAGTCTAAAGATGTGTGGGTTAGGTTGATTGGCCAGGCTAAGTTGACCCTAGCGTGTGGGATTGTGGGGATAGGGCTTGGGTGGGATTGTGGTCGATGCAGACTTGATGGGCTGAATGGCCTCCTTCTGCACTGCAGGGATTCTATGAAGGGTTCTATCATTATGGGGGATGGGGGGATCAGGGTATTGACTTTGATGATCAGCCATGATCAAAATGAATGGTGGAGCAGGCTCAAAGGGCCAAATGGCCTACTCTTGCTTCTAGTTTCTATGTTTCTATTATTTGTATGAAGGATTAAATCTGCTTCCATTCTCACTCGCGTCTTCTGCAATCAACCCGAGGATAAGCGGGTTTGAACAGTGGCAACCCTTTGGCCGCGCTGGTCTGAAAGCCAGAAATTCCTGCCCAACCGTCAGTGGTGTTCCACATTCTCTGCAATCCGCTCACTAACATCCCAGAGTGCCGGCCCCAATACCCTAGTCAGCGCAGCAGGACATTGCCCCCACTAAGGGGTAACAAGCTGTATCTCTATCAGTGTGAGGGCTGGTTTTGCAACATCACTCTGGAATGTACTGCAGTGAAGCCACCCACAACACAGGCCCAAAGTATAAATACACCCCCAAGCACCCAACCCCAATCATGCGCTCCCCTCCCCCTGGCACTATCCGGGCACCAGCAGCTGTGGTGCCACAGGACATTTCCCAGGCAGTGCCCATAGTGCCCGGCCATGACCCCCCCGAGCGATGGCACTCTCCTGAGCTCCCCTGGAAGGTGTGCCTGCCATCTCAGGCTGTGGGGGAACCACACAGGCCTGCCCTTGTTCCGATAGGAATGGATTTTCCTATGGGGGAACGGGGTGAGGGGTGTGATTCGGGTTTAGAGGCCTCGTAATGAAATGTATGATAAAGATATTCCTGACGGTAACATTGGGATTCACCAGCGGCTCAGAGACAATGTGTTTATATCGATGTGGAACCTGACTTGCATTCCTCATGGGATTTTCCACCTCTGTCCACACACCCGCCTAGAAGGAATGGGAATGATAAGAATGGAAAATTCCCCCCACCCCTCCCAGCACCCCTAATGAGACTCATGTTTTCTGTGTGTTCACATGTGTGAGAGAAGAGCACCTACTGCCAATCTGGAAATCAGCCCTTGGCACTGCTCTCTGCATTCTGTATCCAGCCAAACTCTCTGCCCAATGGTATCACAGGTTGCGCTGAGGTGATTATTTCAGCTTGTTCTAAATTATTCAAGAAGATAAGACATTAGAAGTGATGGTTTATTATTGCAGTTGGACCCAGGAGTCTGTGGGCTGCGACAACAATGCCTCAGACATGAGAACAAGCAGCCAATCCCAACCATCCAGCTTCAGGGATGGCACTGTTTCCTCTCGTCTTACACTATTTTTCCTGCAGGGTTTTGCATTAAACTGGTAAAATAGCAATTTCCATTTTAATTTGTGTTGACACTTGAGGTAATGAACTGAATTTGTGAAGAGAATTTGGCTGAGTGCTCGTAAAAACAGGTTGGAAAGTTCTGTTTTTCCTCTTATCTATCATTTTGTTGAGTGCCATTGAAAACAACCATAGTCCAGTTGTTCCTATGGTTACTATCTCCAAAGAAAGAGATAATAGGTTGGTCCTCCGCCCTTACGACCTAACTTTGGTAGCTTGTCGCTCTTTGAAGTATTTGTTGACCTGGAACATTTATGGCCATCCTGTACAGTATCTCGGTAATGCCATATTACCCTGTACACTCAGTTTGAAGTTGACACTAACTCAGCCCGATGCTGGGATTTCTGGTTTGATTAATTTGGGAGATCCTTTTAATGTTTGCACCTTGCAGCTCATGTCGCTGCCATTTGAAATCAAATTAAAATATTTACCTCGAAATCCTGGAAAATTTGCATTATTTAATTGTAGTTTGTTGTGCAGTCAACGGCATCATTTTTGGATGAGTGTGGTCTCAAAACACAATGGGCCACATCAGGGGAAATTGCAAAGTCCCCTCTTTATCAAAACCAACATACCTTATCGCCTACAATGATTACCCTGGGGTAGAAAGGACAATTGACAATGTGCCTGTACAATCATGAACAGGTTCCTTCAGCATTTCTTTATGCATCATTTTAATGGGGTCATTTATATTAACTATTATTGATTGTTGAGGTAACTAACCATTGTTTCAAAGCTGCTCTTGTAACCTTTACAACTAGGGATGGGCAATGAGTGCTGGTCTAGCCAGTGGTGCTCCTATCCCTTAAATGAATAAAAAAAAGTAGGTGGCAGCAATGTTTTGGGGTGAGCTATATTTCATGGAGAGCAGAAGATGGGAGGCCAGCAGAGAGCAGCCGCAGGAACTGGGAAGATACAAGGAAGCATTGTCTGACTTAAAGAAAAGTTGTAAGGTAAGTAAGGAGGATGCCTGATTATAATTTATACTGAGCTGATCTGCAAAGTAAGAGAGCTATAGAATCATAAAATCATACAGCACAGAAGAGGCTCTTCAGCCCACCAAGTCCATACTGACACACTGAAACACCTGAACTCCCACCATTTACAGTTAATGCAATATTAAGTATAAGTTTAAGTTTAGTTGGGTTTATTTATTATTGTCACATTAACACTGCAATAAAAACTATTGTGAAAATCCCCACTCCTGTTTGGGTCAACACAGTAAGAAGTCTGACAACACCAGGTTAAAATCCAACAGGTTTATTTACCAACGAAAGCCACTAGCTTTCGAAGCACTGCTTCTTTGGGTGCACAGAGAGAGAATTTAACATGGCCAATTCACCTAACCAGCACGTCTTTATGTCTTCATGAATTCCAACACGGAAGTTTCTGACCACTGAAGGAATTAGCTTGTAACTGTCAAGATTCTTCACTGTATCATTCTCAAGGTAATTACAAATAAAGAGGGCAACTTAGCTCAGTTCCCTTTAAAACTGTATTTACAATGTGTGGTAGCTGCCTCTGTATAACTCTATTCCACCTGTATATACAATGTGGTGTGGCTGTTATTGCGTCGATCCCAGCTCCCCAGCTGTATATACAATGTAGTGTGGTTGTTATCACGTAATTCCCTATCTCCAGCTGTATTACAACTGGATGACTGTCACGTTGCACTTGCCCATTTCTGCTTCTTTGCAGAAAGAAGAGACATTGAACTTTCGATACCTACTATCAAATATTTGGATTGGTGAAAAACACTCCTTTGAACATAAGGGATAATTTAGCATGGCCAATCAATTTCACCCACACATCTTTCCGCAGGTCTGGGGCCATAAAGTTTTTAAAGCTTAGTGTCACAAGTAGGCTTACACTGACACTGCAATGAAGTTTCTGTGAAAATCCCCTAGTCACCACACTCCGGCACCTGTTTGGGTACACTGAGGGAGAATTTAGCACGGCCAATCCACCTAACCAGCATGTCTTTCGGACTGTGGGAGGAAACCCATGCAGACACAGTGAGAATGTGCAGGCTCTGCACAGACAGTCACTTGAGGCCAGATTGTCCCTGGCACTGTGAGGCAGCAGCACTGTGCCACCATGCCACCCTTGAGAGGGCAGGACAAAGTGGGGGGAGGGCAGGGGTGATGCAGGCAGGATGGGAGAGGGGTGGAACAGGGCCATGGTTGTCTGGGGTGGCGAGCAGAGGTGTGGTGGAGCAGGGTGGGTGAAGGTGAGTAGGGGAGGGGTGGGGGAGAGTGGAATGGACATGGAGGGCGGGGGTGGGTGGTTGGGGGAGGGGTGGGGACAGGCAGCGGGATGGCGGGTGCAGGTATGGTTTTAAGGTGTGAAAGAAGTAAGGAAAGGATCTTTACTATTTTTAATCTATTATTTTGGAAAGTGTGGTTGCAGGAACTCAGCATAAATTAATTAAATTTTCAGATGATAATGAGCAGGAGGCAGTTTGATCTGAGGAAGCTGTCAGGGAGCCGGATAGAATCTGTAAAAAGGCCAAACTGTGTCAGATAAAATTAATTACAGGCGAGATAGTGCATGTTGGACAGAGGGGGTGGGTGGAAGACAATGGAGGGTGCAGAAACAATAAAAAATGCAATGGAAAGTGAGCTAGAGTGACTCATTTCCTTCTGCAAGATTTACAGACCTTTTCTCTCGTATTATTTGGGTTATGCTGAGCATCCCTGTACCTGAATCAGGCGGGGTGGCAGTGTGCTAGACCTCTGCTGGTGATCGGTTAGCCAGGCTGCCTTAAGAATGGTAACCGCACAGGTCCCAAACACTAATAGCCAGGGGGTGACCCTATCTTGGCAAGCAGTGGGAAGCTTACCATCACCCCAGAGACAGAGGGAGTGAGAGATACAAGATATTAAATAGGAAAAAACATACGGTAAACCCAGAGTGCTATCACACCAGATGCAGAAACCAATTGAGAGTGACAGCGGGATGAACCTCTTCAGACTAAGAGAAATGGTCAGCACTTGGAATGGTTTCTTGGGGTGCAGGTGAAACTTGAACACTCATTCCGGGTCTGGTTAACTGACAGGATTAGGGCTGTGATGCTAGGAGTGGGTCCGGTCGCAGGGGGGGAGGACATTGTGTTGTGGGGGGGTTTGGTATTGGTGGGGGAGCAGATAGCTGTAATCCTTCAGGTTGGCTGAATAAGTTACAATAGGCTGAATATCCCCCCGGTGCAAAATCTTACTGGGTGCAAGCTGGAAGCTGGCGACTGAGAAAGTACCACTGGGTTCAAGGTGTGGTCTCCAGCAGAAGACAGGGTGAGGTTCCCACCAACTGGGTGGGTACACTTCAGACCACAATCCAGCCACACTTAGACATTTGTTAGGAGTTTGGTGTGATTCGCACCATATAAAACATAAATGGGACCTAATGGTGGCAAGATTAGCTCCTTGGAGATCAGGGTGTCCTTTGTTGAAGCTAAAGAGCCCCCTCTCCCTCATGGACATTGTTACCCAGGCAGACAAGGGGAACACCCAAACCTTTGGCCACAGAGGGATAACCACACATCCACTACTAAATGTTTGAGTCATCCCACCCCACACCCCCCATACACCAGGCAGGTCTGAACCCCTCCACCCCACCCCAACCATCCTCGCTGGCTTCAGGCTGTACTGCCAAGTGACATCCTCTATGATCACCTCCAGGACTCCCCTTCAGGCCCCGCCCCTTGGCATTGCCCTCTGGGAACCTGACAGATCCAAGCTGGCAGTGGCAGGGAATTGCCCAGTCATGTCCCTGACCACCCCCCGGGATACAATGGTCAGTGTTTTCCCCTCCACCACCCCCCCCCCAACCCCCCCGCACCTCCTCCCTCACCATGGTCACCGTGTCTATCCAGAGAATTCAACAGTGGCTGTGAAAGTTCCTCATTGAGGAACCCTTGGATTTTAAAGTCTGAGGCAGCTGCTCTTATCGGTTAAAAGCAGCCTCCAATACAGGCATAGTGAGGTGTAAGAGTTAGCAAAAATTGCCCTTCAAAAAAATGTACTTAGACAGCTTACCTGACCTTTCTTGGAAGGACTTCAAATTTGGAAGAAAAAGCATAAAAATGTGGTCAGACAGAGCACCTGCTCAAAAGAGGAAGCACTTCAGAGTTAATGGACCATGAAGTGTGAAACTCCAAAGTATAGTATGAAGTTAGCCTAGGCCCCAATCATTTTTGATTTTGGCAGTAGTGTGAACATAAGGACTATAATCCTCCTATCCCCTGCCACTGGAATTTTAGTGGGCAGATTGTGGAGAATGTGAAACCCCATTGATGGTCAAGTGGGAATTTCCAACTTTAGACCAGTGCAGCTGGAGAATTCCGTCCAAGGTATTTCACTCCAGGTATCATTCTATTGACCCACTAGAAAGTTTTTATTAAAACCAACTTTCCTTTACCAATACAGTTTAACTATAACAAAGGAAATAGCATAATCTTTACCAATTGAAATACTTAAACATGACAAGGTATAATTATCAATTGCTAGCTATCTCTATTAGTTCCAATTTAAGCAATATTCCTCATAGACATAAACTCCTCTTTAAAATCAGTTAGCAAAAACACCCAAGCTTACGTGAGTTGCTGGTCCTCCAGTCTTTTAACAGCTCTGAACAGAGATATAGAGAGACATTAGTCTTCTGACTCTCAGATAGCAGCCTCCAGATAAAGACCTGTGTTCAAACAGCAGAACTGCAGAGAAAGACTGGTCTTCACACAACTCCGGTGTTGTCGCAAGTGCTATAAAAATAAATAAAACTCATCCCTTCTTTGAAAAGCTTTCAGCTGCCAATCAAGAGGATTGTGAAATCAATGGGAGGTGAAATTGAACATAAGCAATGCAGTTGAAAGCTTTTAAGGCTGGTAAACATTAATGGGATATGAAATGGAAAGTGAACAAATCACTTCAAAGCTTTTCAAAGCAACAGAGAGATGGCTGTCCGCTTCAACCAGATAGCTCTTTGAAACTGACATGCTGGGAGACAGATCAAAACTGTTCAAAATCGACAGAGACAAGACCAGTCAGGCAATCCCCAACCCGGGACAGACACCCAATCTAAACTCCTCCAGCCCAGCCCAAGTCCCCCCAAAACACCACCTCCCTTACAGGTCCCTCCTGCACCCTGGCAGTAACTGCTTTGCCCATGGCACCCTGGAGGTAAGTGTGCAGATGGTACTCATCTCCTTGCCCCTCCCTGGAGTCCATGGCACCTGATCTGGATTTTAGGGACCTGTAGTGATTGGTGTTTGGGTGACTTCCCATTTGCAGGGGCGGGGGAGGGAGAGGATCCCATTTTCAGGCCTCTTGCCTAATTCACCAGGCCAGTGGGATTTGCGTCGGGGGCTAACGGGGCCAGTGAATTGCCCCCATTGTGCGCATTCTCGCACTGTAATGATAGGACAGCTGGAATGGGATGGCATTGCCTGTAGTTTTACTGTATTGCTACATGTCCTACCTGGCTTATTCTAGTCAGGTGAACGTCTACCATGTGGGACTCTCTGTAGGCAGCCACTTTACAATGCAGTTCAACAAAGACACGGGAAAGACTAGTCTTCGATCTCGTAACATGGTACGAGCTTCTCCAGCCCCCCTGCAGCAGGTTTTCCCGTGGTGGAACCGGCTCACCATTGTCCAGTCCTGACAAAGTCGATGGCGATTTACATTCCTCGTTCACATCACCCTCTGGAAAACCCACAGCGGGGGGGGGGGGGTTGACTTTGGCAGGACTGGGAGATCCTGAAGGAAGGGCTGGAGAATTCTGCCCATGGTGTCAAACGTGGAGCTGAAATTGAGCTTTGAAAATTTGGACGAGGAGGCCACAGCTACTGAAAGGGGAAGAGTAAAATATTCCTACCTGCTAAAAGGTGCTGAAGGAACAAAATAAAAACAGAGACGATGTAAAGCTAACACAAGCTGAATGCTGCAAGTAAAATACTGAGTGAGATAAAAACGCCTGTGAAATTTCCTATCCTGGCCCCTGTCAATATGAGAGGTGGTATGTGGCAGGACTGGCAATTTGTCCGTTTGCAATTGCAAAGTTACAAGATTACAACAGATTTAATTAACAAACCAGAGATGATACAAGTAGCAACACTTTAAATGCTGCTGGGGACAGATTGTGTTACAAATTGTATTCCGCCCCAAAAGTTCTCCAAGGAATGGAAACAAACAGACTGCAGAAAATTTGAGAGCCTGAAGGCACACTTTGAATGCCAAGTGAATGTAACGTGTATGAATGGGATGTGTTAAACATGAGGGCTCAAGGTGAAAGAGTCCATTGATCTGTGTGTGGCATAGCTCGTAGCATCATGTGAATTCAGGCGCTCAGGTTGAGTGTCTGAGGATACATGAGAATCCTGCAGAGGTACAGCTTCCAGCCAGGCTGGGGTAAGCCTGGCCTCTCCCGAGCCGTCCCTCTAATTCAGTCCTCACCCCGCGAAACAAAGGTTATTCTAATCGCCAGGGCAACTGAGCCAGCCTCCTGCGTCCGTGGAAGTTTCAGCATTGTACCAAACAGCCAGATACATGAACCCAGCAATCTGACTTCTCCACTGAACAACTGGTGCCCTCCGCAGGGAGGACACAGCTACACATGGTTAAAGTACAAGAGCAGCAACAGCAGCCACCCGGAATATCCTTACAGATGGATTTCAGACTTTGAGGTAGGCGACCCCCGCCCACCCCCCTCTATATACACACACACACACACATACATACACACACCCACGCACATGCACACACACACGAACACGAACACACACACACACACAGTGCTGCTCCAAGGTCCACCAATTTGCATGCTATACCCTCCCCCTTGGCACATGCCTGACGGGCAGTGCTAAGATGCCCTATGGGCATGGGCACTTTGTCCCTGTGGCAGTGCCAGGGGCACAGGCTGGCACTGCCAGAGTGCCCATGCTCAGAGGGCACCACCCTCCCCCCAACTGCCCAAATTCCTGGGGGGGGGGTGGTCCGGATTGCCCTCCTTCACTTCTGTGGAGTCTCCCGCTGGATCCCCGAAAGTGGGGAGCTACTCTAAACCCCACCAGAGTGAAATTGTACTGGCGAGGGTGAGAGATGCTATCAGGCCCCGGAGAACTCAATCCCGGGCCTGATAAGCACATTCAAATAACATTACCTGCTGTTCCTGCTGGTTTCCAGTGTGGTCCCGACTGTGCCAGATATCCGTCACTGGGAGATGCACGCACATCGGGAACACATGAGCGAATCCTGCGAATCGACGCACACGCGATTCTCCCAGCCCAACTCACCAAAAAACTAGCTGGTCAGGATGGGAGAATCGTGACTAAAGTGTCTGAAATTAAGAATCTACCAATTACTGTGAAACCATTGTCGATTGTTGGAAAAACCCATCTGGTTCACTAATGTCCTTTAGGGAAGGAAATCTACCGTCCTCACCCGGTCTGGCCTACATGTGACTCCAGGGCCACAGCAATGTGGTTGATTCTCAACTGCCCTCCAGAGGCAACTAGGGATGGGCAATAAATGCTGGCCAACATGAATTAAAAAAGTCAGCTTTGAGCACTTACAAAAGTATGGATGAGGAATTTTGCAGCAGCTGAACTGAGGGGGTGGATTTGTGTGCAGGGCGTTCCCGCATGGCTCAGTCTGCGTCTTTTAACTAGTTATAAGTGCTTTTATTTCTTCTAACTCAATTAGAGTAATTATTAGAGTAAAATTGGCTGAACCATCCAAAGTTAGTGATTGAAATCACTCCTGTTGGATAGTTCCCAGAATGTGGAGATGCCGGCATTGGACTGGGGTAAAACAGAAAGAGACCTCACAACACCAGCTTAAAGTCCAACAAGTTTATTTGTAGCAAACGCCCCAAGCTTTCGGAACACGTTCCTTCGTCAGGTGGGTGGGAGTTCTGATCACAAACAGGGCACAAAGACACAAACTCAATTTACATGAATAATGATTGGAATGTGAGATAGTTCCCAGCGCAATTGGCCAGGGGAAGATAGCCCTTTTAGATAATTGCCGGATAAACCCTCACTTGGGAAATTCCAGGAGGGATTCCCCACTGTACCTAATCCCACACTGAGCAGCCAGGGAGTTATGTCCCATGGAGTTCTGGGAAAGGTGGACACAGATGGTGACAGGAACTTTGGAGCCTAATTCTGAAGGCCTCACCTCTGCAGAGTGTAATGACTTCAATCAGGCCATTGAGATTGACCTAATAAGAACTCCCTGATTAAGGAGTCATTTGATGGGCTAATCCCTTTCCTTCTATTTAACCAGGAGCATCAGTTTGATTTGATGTGTCTTAAGTTTCCTTTGTACTTTTGTTTGGGATGTTCCCCTTCCTTTTAGGGAGCTGCCCCTTTGTCCTAATTTAGTTTGAGTTTGTCTATTTGGTTTGACCTTAAAAGAGGCCAGGAGTGTCAGTTCCCCTGGCATTCCCGAAGGTAGACTCTGACTGATAGCACCCTGTGTTGGAATTGTAAGCAAAGGAACTTCTGCCTCTGAAGACTCATTACACAGAATAAAACCAGCAGATACAACATAGAAACATCATTCTTGTACAGGTCATCATGACAGTGCTACACGGTCAGTACTGCCATCTGCTGGTACTGAGCTATACTGCAGCTGAATGTGATTCCTTTCCCTTCCCATATTCTTCAAACAATTTCATTTATTCTGAAAGTTGGATTCCTGCGGAAATGCCTCCTCCGTTACAGAATGCTCAATTGGCTCCACTTTGATCAGTGCAGTCAGTGCAGAACCAGTTGTACAAACAACAAAGTTTATAACCCTGGCCCAACAAATGAAGACTGCAATTCTCACAAGATCTCCCCCAGACACGACCTCTGGCTAAAACAAGAGGCTCTGGAATTGTTGACGTTGCTACCCCTCACTCAGTCTGCCTTGGCTACTGTTTGGGCCAGTTGGTGGTTATGTGTCTACCTGTTAGGAAGGAAAGTAATTCAGTTCATTGAGTGACTCAAACCGATGTATGAGGTGTCAGCTTTGGGCAGAGGGGCCTATGGCCAGTTAGGAATTAGAAGCAGAATTCAGCCCCTCGAGTCCACTCCGCCAGTCTCAAATCCACCTGCCCACCTGCTCCCCATATCCCTTTAACCCACTTTCTTTTATCAGATATATATATCTTGAAACCATTTAATAATTCAAGCCAGAACTCTACAGCCTCGCTCACTACGGAATCGGTACAGGTGAGGGTCCGACAGAAATCTCCATTGAACTCGGGTGAGAATTTCCAGTCTCACCCAGACGAGGCTGTAAAATCGTGCCCTCCACCGCGCTACAGGGCAGCGAGTTCCACACATTCACCACCCTCCGCGGGAAGTAGCTCCTCCTCATTTCAGTTTTAAATCTACTGCCTCTCAGCCCGTACCTGTGACCTCTTGTTCTTGGTTGCCCCAAAAGTGGAAACGTTTGGGGGAGGTATGTTTCCTGTTGGTTGCTGAAATATGCCCTTGGATGGCATGTACCCCAATCGGGGGAGAAAGATTTCCTAAAGAACAAAGAGAACAAAGAAAATTACAGCACAGGAACAGGCCCTTCGGCCCTCCAAGCCTGCGCCGACCATGCTGCCCGACTGAACTAAAACCCCCTACCCTTCCGGGGACCTTATTCCTCTATTCCCTTCCTATTCATCTATTTGTCAAGATGGCCCTTAAAAATCACTATCCTATCCGCTTCCCTTACCTTCCCCGGCTACGAGTTCCAGGCACCCACCACCCTCCGTGTAAAAAAAAACTTGCCTCGTACATCTCCTTTGCAGCTTAATAAAACTTTGGTTAGGTCACAGTTTAGAGTGTTACGTTCAATTCTGTTTGTCAAACTTGTGTCCTCTAGCAATTGACTTCCACCCAGGGAAAAAGCTTCTGACCATCCTTTCTGTCCACGCCCTTCATAATCTTGTAAACATCTATCAGGTCGCCCCCTCAACCTCCGTCGCTCCAGTGAGAACAAACCAAGTTTCTCCAACCTCTCCCCGTAGCTAATGCCCTCCGTACCAGACAACATCCTGGTAAATCTTTTCTGTAACCCCTCCAAAGCCTCCACATCTTTCTGGTAGTGCAGCGACCAAAATTGAACACTATATTCTAAGTGCGGCCTAACTTTGGCTGGACACGAGGCCACTTGTAACTATACCAAAAGACAATTACTGGGACTTTAATCCAACTCAGAGGCCACCACTTATCCAATTTCATTTGTTTGGTTAAATCTTAATAAAAACAGGATGTTCAAGGTTAAGCACCCGTGGGAAATGCTTTTTTGTCAAAAGCTTATTATTCAAGTATTAACGCACTTAAAAATAAAAGGTCCCTTCTGGGGTTAAGATTGGATCAATTGCCGTGGGAAAAGCCACTGTTCCTGGCCGGCAGCCAGCACAGTCTCATTGCTGGGACAACTCGACTATCTGGACTTTTCAGTGCCCCATTACACTGTATGGAAACAGGTCATTCCCCTCCAATAACTTTATGTCAGTGTTTATTCCTGAATGAGCCTCCTACACCTCCACCCCTATTCTCCAGAATTTAACATATTCTATCAGTGATCTTCGGGGTCAGGTTGGCAGAAACTTCCGCTCCTCCGATGGCCCGTTGTGCAAAGGCCAACCTCCGTCCACGTTGCTCCTCACCAAGATTCAAATAGGTCCGTCAGAACAGGTCAACCCTACGGAAGGGTAAACCCTATTCCAGCAGCTGGGCGCTGGACAGGAACTTGCAACAGGACGGAGAGGGACGAGTTGACATGGTCCACATAGGTACCAACGACATAAGTAGGATAAAGAAGGAGTTTCTGCTTCAGGAGTATGAGCAGCTAAGGGCTAAATTAAATCGTAGAACTTCAAAAGTAACTGTTGCAACCCCTAGGACTTGCATGGGAATCACTGATTGACCAATTATCAATCCTTGAGGATTGGTAATTAACTCACATGGTGGAGCTCATATACCGAGCCCCATATAAAGCAGACCCCTGAGCGGGTCCATTATTACATTTTCCCAGTTGGGAACTGTTTGTGTTCACCACAGCCTTGTAGTTTTGCTTTACTTCATTTTGTGCAATAAAGCACTGTTCCTTTACAGGCACCTCCTGGCTGGAATAACAATCTGTAGATTATTCCTTCAGTCGTGAGCAAGTAGGCTTTGGCTAAATAAGTTTAGAGAATTGTACGCATAGCTCAAAGTTTGAGTAGGGGAAATGGGTTTTGATTCATGGGGCACTGGCACCAGTACTGGGAAAAGTGGGGAGCTGTGCTGTTGGGATCAATATTCTGGTGAGTTGTACAACTAGATGGTGGAGAGAGCTTTAAACTAAATTGTAGGGGTTGAGTACAAGAGCCTGGATGTCATGTTGCAGCTTTATAAAACTTTGGTTAGGCCACAGTTAGAGTGTTGTGTTCAATTCTGTTCGTTACATGACAGGAAGAATATGGATGCTTTGGAGAGGGTGCAGAAGAGGTTTACGAGGATGCTGCCTAGATTAGAGAGTATGAACTATAAGGAGAAGATGGACAAAGTAGGGTTGTTTTCTCTGGAGCAGCAGAGGCTGAGGGGAGACCTGAAAGTCTATAACATTGAGAGGTATAGATAGGGTTGACTGTCAGAATTGTTTTCCCAGAGTTGAAATGTCTAATACTTGCACTTAAAGTGAGAGAGAGAAAATTCAAAGAAGATGTGAGGGGCAAGGGAGTGGTTGGTGTCTGGACTGCGCTGCCAGGGGTGGTGGTGGACCACAAACAAGTCCCAACCAGGACAATAGGATACAATAAGGGCATTTAAGGGACTTTTGGATGAATATTGCAGGGAATAGAGGGATATGGACCAAAGACAGGCAAAAGGGATTAAAGAGAAAGGACAAGGCAAGGGAGGAATCTAACAATAAGGGTCATGTTAATCAAAGCTTGGAAGGAAGGGACAGAGCGTACAAACCTAAGGGTACACAAGCAGATTTGGCCAGAGTTTACAAAAGTAGTAAAAAGACAAAATTAAAAGCTCTATATCTGAATGCACTTAGCATTCATAATAAATGCATCAATTATCAGCTCAAATAGAAACAAATATGTACAGACTCATGGCCGAAAGATGACAAAGGCTAGGACTTGAATGTTCATGGCTACATGACATTTCAGAAGGACATCATGGTAGGAAAAGGTGAGAAGGTAGCTTTGATAAGTAAGTTAGTACAATAATGAGAACCAATCATAAAGATCAAGATGTAGAATCAGTTTGGATAAGAAATGGTAAATGTAAGAATCTCTTATGGAATACTTTATAAATCCCTTAGCAGTAACCACATTATAGGATTGGGTATACAGAAAGAAATAATAAGGGCTTGTAAGAAAGATATGGCAATAATCATGGGTGATTTTAATCCATATTTAGATTGGATGAATCAGATTGGCAAAAGTAGCTTGGAAGATCAGTTCATAGGTGGTTTTCAAGACAATTTATTAGAGTGGCATCCTTCTAGGATAACCAGGGAGCAGGCCATTCTAGATCATAGAACCCTACAGTGCAGAAGGAGGCCATTCAGCCCAACGAGTCTGCACCAACCACAATCCTACACAGGCCCTATCCCCATAACCCCACACATTTACCCTAGGTAGTCCACCTGACACTAAGGAGCAATTTAGCAAGGCCAATCCACATAACCTGCACATCTTTGGATTGTGGGAGGAAACTGGAGCACCCAGAAGAAACCCATGCAAGCACAAGGAGAATGTGCAGACTCTGCACAGACAGTGACCCAAGCCAGGAATCAAACCTGACACTGTGAGGCAGCAGATCTGATAATGTGCAATGAAACAAGAATAATTAGTGGCTTCCATAGGTAGCAATGATCATAACATGATTGAATTTTGTATTCTGTTTAAGAGAGAGAAGAGTGGATCTAAGACTGGTACTTTAAACTTAAATAAAGACAATTACAAGATTATTAAGATAGAGCTGATAAAGTGAATTGGGAAATTAGATTTAGAGGCAGGTTGGTAGTGGCAGATATTTGAGGAACTACTATATAACACTCAGCAAAGATACATTTGAATGAGAAAGAAAGACTCCAGGACAAGGATATATCATCACTGGCTAACTAAAGAAATTAAGGATAGTCTCAATTGAAATAAAAATAAAATAATTCTGCAAAGATTAATGGCAGGTCAGAAGATTATATAGAATATAAAAACCAGTGAAAGATGATTCTAAAAATAAGGATGGAGAAAATAGAGTATGAAAGAAAGCTGGCTAGAAATATAAAATAAATAGTAAGAGTTTTTGAAAATATTTTAAAAAGAAAAAAGTGACTAAATAACTTTTAATTGGTCCTTTAAAAAGTGTTTAAGAAATTAATAATGGGAAATAAGAAGATAGTGAGAACATTGAACTGATATCTTGTATCTGTCTTCACTGTGACGACACAAATAATATCCCAGAAATACTTGTAAATCAAGAGATGAAAGGAAGAGAGGAACTTTAAACAATTACAATCTCCTAGGAAAGTATACTGAGAAAATTATCAGAACTAAAAGCTGACAAGTCCCAAGGACCTGAAGGGCTTCATCCTAGTGTCTTAAAAGAAGTGGATGCGTTGGTTTGAGTTTTCCAAATTTTCATAGATCCGGAAAGTTCCCATCAGATTGCAAAAGAGCAAATGTAATTCCTCTATTCAAAATAGAGGGACAGAGAAATCAGGCAACTATAGGCTGGTTAACCAAACAACTTGCATAAAAAAATGTGAGAATATTATTAAAGTGGTTATTGTAGGGCACTTAGACAATCTTAATGCAATCAGGTAGAGTCGACATGGTTTTGTGAAAGGGAAATCATGTTTGACGAATTTATTAGAGTTCTCTGAGGAAGTAACAAGCATTATGGATAAAGGGGAACCTGTAGATGTTGTGTACTCAGATTTCCAAAAGGAATTTGATATGGTAATACATAAAGGATTACTACACAAGAGATTACTGTGTAAAGGGTAACATATTAACGTGGGTGGAGGAAGCAGGGAGTGGGGATAAATGGGTAATTTTGAGATTGGCAAGTTCTAACCAGTGGAGCGCCACAGGGATCAGTGCTGGCACCTCAACTATTTACAATTTACATCAATGACTTGGATGAAAGGGCAGAAAGTATGGTTATTAAATTTGCTAATGACACATGTAGATAGGAGAGTAAGTTGTGAAGAGGACATTAGGAGCCCTGCAAAGGGATTGAAGATAGGTTAAGTGAGATGGCAAAAAATTGACAATAATGTGGGAAAATGTGGACTTGTCCACTTTGGTAGGAAACCTAGAAAAGCAACATCTCATACATAGAACATAGAACCGTACAGTGCAGAAACAGGCCCTTCGGCCCATCAAGTCTGCACCAACCACAATCCCACCTAGGCCCTATCCTCATATCCGTACACATTTACCTGCCATTCCCTCTAATCTACACATCCCAGGACCTAAGGGGCAATTTTAGCATGCCCAATCAACCTAACCTGCACATCTTTGGACTGTGGGAGGAAACCGGAGCACCCGGAGGAAACCCACACAGAAACGAGGAGAATGTGCAAACTCCACACAGACAGTGACCCGAGCCAGGAATCAAACCCAGGTCCCTGGAGCTGTGAAACAGCAGTGCTAACCACTGTGCTACCGTGCTGCCCATTTAAATGCTATTTAAATGGAGAGAGATTGCAGAATTGGGTGTACAGAGGGATCTGGGTGTTCTGGTACGTGGATCACAAAATGTCAATAGGCAAGTACAACAAGTGATTAGGAAACAAAAGGAGTGTTATTGTTTATTGCAAGGGGAATGGAATATAAAAGTTGGGATGTTTTACACAGTTGTACAGGGCATTAGTGAGACCAAGTCTGGAACACTGTGTACAGTTTTGGCCTCCTTACTTAAGAAGGGATATAACTGCATTAGTAGCAGCCCTGAGATGATTCACTCGACTGATTCCTGGGATGAAAGGTTTATCTTCTGAGGAAAGGTTGGACAGTTTGGGCCTGGAGCTATTGGAGTTTAGAAGAATGAGAGGCGACCCTATTGAAATGTATATGATCCTGAGGAGGACTTGCCAGGGTGGATGCTGAGACAGTGAACAGGATTTTGTGGCTACGCTCGTCCCGAAACCGGAAAAGCCCACCCGAGGTCAACATTATCTTTCTGTGGTCCACCCCTCGCCCGCTACGATTCCCGTGGCAGGCGGGAAGGGAAAATCCACCCCAATGGTTTCTCTTATGGGTGAGACTAATAAATTAGGGAACACAGTTTAGAAATAAGGAGTCTCCTATTTAGGATAGAAGAATTTTTTTTTGCTCAGAAGTCTATTAGTCTGTGGAATTCTCTTCCTGAGAGAGCAGAGGGGACTGAGTCATTGATAGGCTGGACATGGAGAAGATGTTTTCTCTTGTGGGATAATGTAGAACTCGGGGATCACTTTTTAAAAATAAGGGGTTGCCCAAACACAGCACAGTGGTTAGCACTGCTGTCTCACAGTGCCAGGGACCCAGGTTCGATTCCCAGATGGAGTCACTGCCTGTTGCGGAGTTTGCACGTTCTCTCCATGTTTGCGTGGGCTTCCTCTGGGTGCTCCGGTTTCCTCCCACAGTCTGAAAGGCTGGTTAGGGTGCATTGGCCGTGCTAAATTCTCCCTCAGTGTACCCAGAGTGTGGCAACTCGGGGATTTTCACAGTCACTTTGTTGCAGTGTTAATGTAAGCTTATTTGTGATACTAATAAAAAACGTATTTAAAGCAGAGATGAGGTGAAATATTTTCTCTCAAAGAGTCGGAGACTTTGGAACTCTCTTCCTGAAAAGCAGTGGAAGCAGAATCTTCGAATATTTTAAGGTCGTGGTGGATTGATTCTTGGTAAACAAGGGGGTGAAAGGTTATTGGGAGTAGTCGGAATTCCAATTTGACGTTACAATCAGGTCAATCATGATCTTATTAACTTGGGGGGCCGAATGGCCTACTCCTGCTGCTTGTTCATATGAATATTTCTAAGGCAATAAGAGGACAGTAAAGTTGCGGCCACAATCAGATCAGCCATGATTTAATCAAATGGTGGAGGGGCTGAATGGCCTACTTCTGCTCCTGTTATGTATGTTTGCTAGAATTTTATTCCAGAAACTCAGTCATATTTCGGGGACTTGGCAGATGGTGGAATTTGAATTCAGTAAGAAATATCTGGAATTAAGAATCTATGACCATGAAACCATTGTTGATTGTCAGAAAACCCCATCCAGTTCTCTAATGCCCTTTAGAGAAGGAAATCTGCCCTCCTTACCTGGTCTGGCCTACACATGACTCCAGAGCCACAGCAATGTGGAAACATAGAAGATAGGAGCAGGAGGAGGCCATTCAGCCCTACGAGCCTGCTCCACCATCATGGCTGATCATCCAACTCAATAGCCTAATCCTGCTTTCCCTCCATTTGCCCCGGGTGCTATATCTAGCTGCCCCTCGAATACATACATGTGGTTGACTCTCAATTGCCCTCGGGCAACTAGGGATGGGCGATGAATGGTGGCCAGCCAGTGATGCCCATGTCCCACAAATGAATTTTTTAAAAAATGCTTTAATTTGGGTCATGTGCAACTTCCGGAAGCTTCCTCATGTGTTGCTACCGCTGCCCTTTTCATTTAGCCTGAAAATGGCAGCCACTATCACTCTCCCAGGTTTAAAATAAGAACCAGAAAATCCGACAGTGCAGAAAGAGGCCCTTCAGCCCATCGAGTCTGCACCGACCACAATCCCACCCAGACCCTACCCCCATATCTCTACATATTTTACCCACTAATTCCTCTAACCTAAGCATCCTAGTACACTAAGGGGCAATTTTAACATGGCCAATCAACCTAACCCGCACATCTTTGGACTGTGGGAGGAAACCGGAGCACCTGGAGGAAACCCACACAGACACAAGGAGAATGTGCAGACTCCACCCAGACAGTGACCTGAGCTGGGAATCGAACTCAGGTCCCTGGAGCTGTGAAACAGCAATGCTAACTACTGTGCTAACCGTGCCGCCCAGAATCCATTTATGCCTGTGCATAATTATCCAGTGCTCTTGAGTTAACCAAAAACGACACCATGGAGCCCTCAAACTCTCCATGTGTAACATCACGGGAAGTTGACTAATTATAAATTACACTTCCTTTATCGCTATTGGTTGTGCTTTGTAATTCCCTCTTCATCAGAATGAACTGAGGTGCATAATTTGAAAGTTAAATAGATGCTGAAAGGATTAGCAAAGTCCAGTAATCTCATAATGAGTCCTCCAGAGACCCACGTACTTATTGAAGGGTATCTTCTAACACAGGCTCCCAGCAAGTTCCTACTTGTCAGGATTATTTGAACTACACAATAGCCCCTTTGTGCGTCAGTGATAATATTCCCCAAACTCCATCAGCTCGCTCCAAAGCAGCGGTGAACAGCTCACCCGCTGATAGAATAGTGCAGCGCACAGACTAGCAATGACAGATCCTTACACCTCAGGATCGAAGCTGATGGGGCTGGAATGAGTTGCTGACTTTTTTTTATATACTTCGCCAGGTATTGTTCTCACATTTAAAATGCACTTAAATATTTTATTCCAAAATAGTGCTTATAACTCAAACAGCAATCTATTAAAAAAAATTGCTTCACAATTTGACAAACAGGATTAGTTTATTTTTAATATTTGCTTTCTTGCGTAGGCCGGAACAGGAAGGCATTTGTCAAAAGGCGTCAGGTTCACTTCACTCACGCTATACTGGAGTTAATGGCGGATAGCCAGGTACATGCTTCAATAAATCATTTCATTATTTGTTGTATCGGGGCGGCGTGGTGGATTAGCACTGCTGCCTCACAGCACTGGAGACCTGGGTTCAATTCCAGCTTTGGGTCACTGTTTGTGTGGAGTTTTTACATTCTCCCTGTGTCTGTGTGGGTTTCCTCTGGGTGCTCCAGTTTCCTCCCACAGTCTGAAAGACGTGCTGGTTAACTGCGTTGGCCATGCTAAATTCTCCCTCAATGTGCCTGATCAGGTGCTGGAGTGTGGTGTCTAGGAGATTTTCACAGCAACTTCACTACAGCGTTAGTGTAAGCCTACTTGCGACCCTAATAAAGTAAACTGTACAGCCCCAGACCTGTGGAAGTTTGGTGTTTACAGTCTTACATTGAAAATATCATAAACAAACAAATATTAGCTCACCAAATTGTTTCTTTCTCGACTTTCCAGCTTTTAATGGTTTGATAAGACTCTGGACACAAGGAAGTTCCCGGGATGACAGTGGAATTGTTCCGGAGGCTGGTGGATAACAGTGACGAGGTCAGTGAAGGTGCAGCAGGAGGCATGAAACCGGGCAAATGGACTGAGCTCCATCAAGCAGTTTACAGCGGCAACAGCAGCCTTGTAAAGACACTATTACAACACAGTGCTCCAATAGATACCAGGTAAGAAGCTGCTATGGGTGGTATGGTGGTGGATTCCAGGGTTTGCCCCTTCATCAGGTGAGGCAAACCCTGAAAGCTAGTGGCATATATTACCAAATAAACCTGTTGGACTTCAGCCTGGTGTTGTGAGACTTCTTACTGTGTTTACCCCAGTCCAACGCCGGCATCTCCACATCATGGTATGGTGGCACAGTGGTTAGTGCTGCTGCATCAGAGTGCCAAGGACCCGGGTTCAATTCCAGCCTTGGGTGACAGTCTCTGTGGAATTTGTACATTCTCACTGTGTCTGCATAGGTTTTCTCCGGGTGCTCCAGTTTCCTCCCACACTCCAAGGATGGTAGATTGGCCATGCCAAGTCACCCCTAATTGTCCAAACATGTGTCGGTTAGGTGGATTAGGCTGGGGCGCCAAGGTGGCACAGTGGTTAGCACTACTGCCTCAAAGCACCAGGGACCCGGGTTCAATTCCCGGCTTGGGTCACTATCTGTGCGGAGCTTGCATGATCTCCCCGTGTCTGCATGGGTTTCCTCTGGGTGCTCCAGGTTCATCCCACAAAGATGTGCGGGTCATGCTAAATTACCAGTTAGTGTCAGGGTGACTAGCAGGGTAAATACTTGGGGCTACAGGGATAGGGACTGTGGTCGGTGCAGACTTGATGGAGCGAGTGGCCTCCTTCTGCATGTAGGGAATGTATGGATTAGCCATGGTAAATGCACACGGTTATGGGGACAGGACAGGAGAATGGGCCAAATGGCACCCTTCTGCAGTGTAGGGATTTAATGGATAGGGCAGTGAAAAGTGTTCAACTGGAGAGGCAACGTGAAATAGCAAACTATAGGAACCAATCGAATAGAATTACGTGCTGAAAAATTTGCAGCCCACTATCTGGGCACAAGAATAACACGGCAATTAACATTGTTTCTCCTTCAAATCCCCTTCTTTCTTTAAGATCCCCATAATCCTGAGCCAGCTGCACAGCGGACAGCCTTTATCAACCTTCTTCCCGGATGGTGGATGTGAGGAGTTTGAGAATTCCCTCATCTCTAAAATCTAGACTGTCGATTTTACTGCCTCATCATCTGAGCTCAAATGTTTCTATCATATAAACAAAAATTGTTCCATTGAACTATTGGGGAAACTATGGGAGGGGTTCAGTGATGTGCTGCTCCAACACCTTGAGCTTTGATTCCCACTCAAGGGCAATCTAATGGGATGAGTGCCGACTCTTAGCTATAATTAGTCCAACACAAACGTGTTTGGCCTGTGTCAACCCAGTTAGTGCTGTGTGTGGGCCCAGAGGAGAAACTGGCTCAGCCTTGTACCAGTCAGAGCCCAGGGGGAAAGAGTTCTTCTTCTGTGGTCCCTGCACCTGGCAGAGTTGCAAATTGCACACCTTATTCCTAAACTGGTAATTATTAGGCAGGGATGTGTCAATGCGGGAGGTAGAAAATCCCACACCTGGGCAGTAGGGGGTGCTGGATCAGTTACTCTGGTTTGTTGCAGGGTGAAGAAGGGGGAAGGTGGGGGTCAAATGATCTCTTCTGATTGTGCCCAGGTATATCCTGTACCAGTACATTTCACTGTTGGCATCACTGGGGTGCTAATGTGAACCAATTTAAAAAATAACATCACCTGAACAGACATCATACGAGGTGTGTTGACCAACTCTTCCTCCTGCTTCCCATACCCTGAGAGCTGCCAACCATGGTCTTCCATTAGATTGGTCCATGGTGATACAGTGGTTAGCACTGCTGTCTCACAGTGCCAGGGACCCGATTCCCGGCTTGGGTCATTGTCTGTGTGGAGTTGTACATTCTCCCCGTGTCTGTGTGGGTTTCCTCTGGATGCTCCCATTTCCTCCCACATTCCAAAGATGTTAAGTGGATTGGCCATGCTGAATTGCCCCTTAGTGTCAGGGGGACTAGCTAGGCTAAATGCATGGGGTTATGGAGATAGTGTCTGGGTGGGATTGCGGTCGGTGCAGACTCAATGAGCCAAATGTCCTCCTTCTGTACTGTAGGATTCTATGATTCCATGATTAAGCTTGGCAACATGCCACCGGGGTTTGCCATGTCTTTCTGCAGTGTGTTTGACCTGGAAACTCTCCTGCTCTTACTGCCTGCCTTCAGGCATATTGGATGGATTCACATGCTGGTAAACAACACCTTCGGCCACATTATGAATGCCCCTTCTGTGGCCTGTCAAGTCCTGGAGTAGGACTTGAACCCAGCACTTCTGGCCAAGTGGTGGTGACACTGCCCACTGTGCCATAGGACCTCTTACATTGACTAGCTAAACCTTTGCAATTTTTGTTTGCATAGAAAGGAAATGACCAACAGAATCAGACAAATAAATCTGAAGTTTGTTTATTAGTGTCACAAGTGGACTTACATTAACACTGCAATGAAGTTGCTGTGAAAATCCCCTAGTCGCCACAGTCTGGTGCCTGTTCAGGTACACTGAGGGAGAACTTAGCGTGGCTAATGTACCTAACCAGCACGTCTTTCAGATTGTAGGAGGGAACCAGAGCATCCCAAGGAAATCCATACAGACATGGGGGCAATATGTAGATCCCCCACAGACAGTGACCCAAGTCGGGAATCGAACCCAGGTCCCTATCACTACAAGTTAGCACTGGTAAACCCTGTGCCGCCATGCCACCCTTAAATACCTGGTTCAAATGGAGACTGGGATTTCTGAAGACACATACTGATGGAGTTGATTGAATTCTACATGGAATGAGATAGTCCGTAGCAGTTTGGTGAGTCTTACACTGTTACCGCATTATTTGCAGGGATGAATATGGTTGGACCCCCCTGCATCATGCAGCATTTAATGGCTGTCTGGCACTCGTCAAACTTCTTGTTCACCGTGGGGCACCGCTCAATGCTACAGACCAACATGGCTGGACTGCTCTTCATCGTGCCACATGGAATGGGCACATCCAGGTTGCTGAGTTGTTACTGCGTCGTGGAGCTTTGATTACTGCGTGCACCAGAAGTGGGATGACAGCATTGCACTGCGCAGCTGCATGTGGGCACATGCTGACTCTGCAGCAGCTCCTGAGCTACGGCGCAAACACAGATATGTCCGATGCAAACTGCTGGACCCCATTGCATTGGGCAGTTGTGAGTGGCCAACCACATATAATCGAGTTTTTACTCTCAGAAGGAGCATCAATGAACAGTACAACATGTGGCAACATGACACCTCTGCACTTGGCAGCAGAAGTTGGAAACAGAGAGGTGATTGAATTGCTTTTGGAAAACGGAGCCTGGGTCAGTGCAGAGGATGGTACAGGAAGGACTGCGTTATCAATAGCTGCTGCTAATGGCCATCAGGAGGTATGTCTAGAGCAAGGGTTCACAAACTGGGTTGCCCTCCCAAGCTGCTGTGGGGGGGAGAGGCCCTGCAAGAAGGGGGTGGAGCCTGTGAGAGGGGGGGCTGGGAGAAGGGGGTGGAGCCTGCGGGTGGGAGGTCTGCAAGAGGGAAAAGTCTGAGGGAGGGGGAAGATGACCTGCGAGGGGGAGGGGATCGGCAAGGGGTGGGGGGGATCCTGTGAGATGGAGGGTGGGGGAGGAGGTGGTGAGGATGACCTGCGAGAGGTGGGGATCCTGCAAGAGGAGAGGGGGGTTCAGTGGGGCCTGCGAGGTGGGGGAGGGCATGACAGAGTGTGGCCCGTGGGGAGGAGTGGGGTCCACAAGAACGGGAGCGGCAAAGAGCAGAGCAGTCAGGCTTCGGGCGAGGAGTGGAATGGCTGGGAGGGACGGAAGGAGGTAAGTGTGTGAGAGAGACTGGAATGAATGAGGAATGAGTGAGTGACAGATAAGAGATGTGTGTGTTATGTGAGTGTGTGAGTCAGTGTGTGTGAGTGAGTATGTGGATGTGTGAGTGCGTGTGAGTATGTGTGTGTGTCAGTGTATGTGAGTGAGTGAGCAAGTGTGTGTGAGTGCGTGTGTGTGTCAGTGAGTGAATGAGTGTCTGTGAGTGCATGTGAGTGTGTGTGTGTGTGTCAGTGTATGTGAGTGAGTGAGCGAGTGTGTGTGACTGCATGTGTGTCAGTGTGTGAGTGAGTGAATGAGTGTGAGTGCATGAGTGTGTGTGATGTCTGTGTGTGTGAGTGTGAACGTGTGTGTGTGTCAGTGTATGTGAGTGAGCGAGCGAGTGTGTGTGACTGCGTGTGTCAGTGTGTGAGTGAGTGAATGAGTGTCTGTGAATGTGAGTGTGAATGTGTGTGTGTGTGTGAATGTGTGTGTGTGTGAATGTGTGTGTGTGTGTGAGAGTGTATGTATATGTGTGAGTGTGAGTATCCAGCAGTATTCTTCCCATCTGATCCAAAGCCACAGCGACACTCCCCCATTAAAATGACAGAAAGGTGAGAACCAAGTACATTGTGAATAAGAAAACATTTTAATTATAATGAACGTGTACGTATAGGATGTAGAAAAGATTTCAGTAAGTGAGGTGTTTGTACGTTTGTATCCACTGTGCAAAAACAATCATTTATTGTGGTTTGTCTCAGTAGGAATGTTTCTCAGGATTCTGTCAGTATTCTTGGCAGGTCAAAGGGGTTCTGTGGCTGGTAGAGTTTGGGAAAGCCAGCTGTAGACAATGAATTCCAGTGTTAACATCACAAACTATAGATAGAGACTGAGCTCACTCACTGAAAGAGACAGACCACACATACTATCCTGTTTGGTATTCTATTAAAATTCCTCAATAAAATACAGCAGAGATACTGGGTGGGATTTTCCAGCCTCGGTCATCCCAGATCCTGCCTGAGATCCCATTGTCCGCCCCTTGCCCGCTCCAATTCCCATGGCGGGCGGGGCGGTAGAATTCTAGTGACTGAGTCATAGAATTGTTACAATGCAAAAGGAGGTCATTCGGCCCATTGTGTCTGCACTAGCTCTCCAAATGAGCATCATGACGTAGTGCCATTCCCCTGCCTTCTCCCCAAACCCCTGCACATTTCTGTTGAAATAATCATTTGACGCCCTCCTGAATGTCTCAGTTGAACCACCAAACTTCCAGGCAATGCATTCCAGACCCCAGCCACTCACTGTGTGAAAAAGGTTTTTTCCTCACATCACATTTGCTTCTTTTGCAAATCACTTTAAACCTGTGTCCTCTTGTTCTTGGTCTTTTTACGAGCAGGAATTGTTTCCCCCTGTCTACTCTGTCCAGCCCCTCATGATTCTGAACATCTCTATCAATTCACCTACTGTGCGGGGCTAACATGTAACTTTTTGTTTCCTACAGGTAGTAACAGATTTACTGGCACGGGGGGCTGCAGACAGTAACACAGCCTCTGCTCTCCAAGCTGCAGCTGCAATAGGTCATATCAGAATCATGGAACTCCTGATAGAAGGGGGGAGCAGTGTGGACATCAGAGACGGCCTGAACATGACTGCACTTCATCGAGCAGTGGAGAGGGGAGACGCAGCGATCGCAGAATTCCTAATCCAGCACGGAGCTGACGTAGAAGCCAGAGGCTGGCTGGGGAAAACTCCGCTCCATTTTGCCATGGAAAAGGGTCACGAGAAGACCATCCACTTACTGCTGAGTAAAGGTGCAAATGTGTACGCCACAAGCCAGTGGGATGAAACTCCTCTCGAGCTAGCATCTGCAGGAATCTTTCAAAAAATCCTTTGTCTTACTGGGGGAAAAAACCCCATTGAAATACAGAAATGATTCTTCATTCTGGCTTTAATCTGAAGATAGTACTATATCCTGTACAGCGCCATAAATCACATGGTACTGTACTTTGTTCATTACTGTGATAACACCCACGAGGTACATGGGGAACCACTGATTGATTTCCCTGTGGGGCTTGTTGAGTATGAGTTCTCCTGGTTACAGGCAGTGGCCTGCCTAGCTGGAACTCCTCACCTGAGCCTTTTATAAGGCAGGCCCGGGACTGGGCCTGCTGCACTATAGTCCCAGGCAGGGGTTACATCCATGGTAGTGATTTTACTTTGCATTCTGTATTAAACTATGTTCCTCTTCAGTCGGGCTTCCTAAGTCTTTCCAAATACTATACCTTGTACAGCTTCATTACTGTTCACAATGCCATGCAGTGAAAAGTAGCATAGTTTGCACTGCACCTTATGTGATATCCGAGCATATATACAGCAGCATACCTCCTACACCACTGGCCCTTGTGTCACATGTACTGGGTATGACTTTACCTTAATATCCTAACCTTACAATGGAGTAGAATCAAAACAAGAGAAGGTGGAAATCCCATTCCAATGCAACCTGACACTATCACAAGAAGGCAGGGGTGATGGGATGATTCTTGGGTTAAATGAGGAGAGGGTTGGCACAGTCAGGACAGTTATTTTCTGTCCTGTAAGCCTCCGTAACTCAATGATCTCATTTCAAGGGCAACAGAGCACTCTGGGCCTGGCCCATTGTCACTGTCCTGCTGTGTTTCCTAACTTCCTGTTAACAATATGGAAGCTCATTCAACCCTTCAGCTCCTACCTCCTACTCTTTCTAACCTGTGTCCTTCAACTTACCCAGTACTGCTCCCTCGAACTCATTAGCACCAACCTCTGGGGTATCTTCTTCCTACAATTGAGGTCTGTCCCCTTTGTATTAGGTGCTGTTGGTGACATAGAGTCATAATGACCTTCGTACCTGCCGTTGCACTGGCACTGAAATCTGTGAATCTGTGATTGGGCACTCCCTGAGTTTGCTAACAGTTACACTAACCACCAATTTAAAATATTCAGTCAAGCATACATCATAGCTCAGTAGCTAACAGTGACATACATTCATACACAGAGACCCATTCTCTGCAAACAAAAAGAATATGTCCTAGTCTTGCATCTTTTTTAAATTTCCCAGGAACTTGAGGAGCCTATGGTTCTCCATTGTTTTATCCATGGCAATGCCTCAGCCAAGCAGAGCTGACTTGCCAACCAATCAGCACCCCATTTCTCCTGTAATAAAAATTGCTGTGATCATTTGAAATTTGGCATTATTGTATTTGCCCTGATGAGTTTAAGATGAAAAGCTTCTGCAACATGTTTCTCTTTTCACTCTTTTCAGCAATATTCAAGCTTCACAATACCAAGTGGCTGTTTCTATTTCTTTTACATCAAACCCTATCCATTTTCACTGCTTAGTGTGTGCTGTTTCGAGGTCTCTGACTTTAGGTTCACAGGGGTGATTGGAATTTTGCAGTGCCTTTTCTAAGTCAGCCGCAGCCATGTGTCTGCGTTATAGTACATTACAATCAGAGTATTGAAACTTCTACATCAAAAGAGTTGATTGATCAATACTGTAACTTAATCAATACATGAATAAGTCAATCAAAATTTTAAGATTAAATTTAATTGATTAATACATGACAAAAATTAAAACTGACTATTGAACCACTGTGTCAGTATCATATAATAATCTAGTTTTAAAGTTTATTTATTAGCGTCACAAGTAGACTTACATTAACACTGCAATGAAGTTACTGTGAAAATCCCCGAGTCACCACAATCCAGCACCTGTTCGGGTACACTGAGGGAGAATTTAGCATGGCCAATGCACCTAACCAGCACATCTTTAGGACTGTGGGAGGAAACTGGAGCACCCGGAGGAAACCCACGCAGACACAGGAAGAATATGCAGACTCCACATAGACAGTGATCTGAAAATTGAACCTGGGTCCCTGGCGCTGTGACGTAGCAGTTCTATCCACTGTGCCACCACTACAAACCACATGCCAACCACTGTGCCACCGTGAAAATAGCAGTGAGCATAAACCCAACACACGGCAGACTCACTGCATTAGCATTGGAACCATTCAATTTACACTATCCACAGTAATCTGCTGTGATACATAGGGATAATATTACGGTTAGCATTCATGTGTTTTTAGTTGGAAAGGCCTTTTCTTTGCAACAGGTTGTTTTTATTTTAAATGTTATAAAAGAATGGAGAATTCAAATGTCTGTTTATTTTCTGGGTCAGATTCTGTTTTGGGGGTTAGAGATGTCACCATGGACTATTCCCCAGAATCAGTTGCATTCTTGGACACACGCATCTCCATTAAGGACGGTCACCTCAGCACCTCACTGTACCGCAAGCCCACAGACAATCTCACAATGCTCCACTTCTCCAGTTTCCACCCTAAACATGTTAAAGAAGCCATTACCTATGGACAAGCCCTCCGTATACACAGGATTTGCTCAGATGAGGAGGATCGTGACAGACACCTCCAGACCCTGAAAGATGCCCTCATAAGAACAGGATATGGTGCTCGACTCATAGATCGGCAGTTCCGATGCGCCACAGCGAAAAACCGCACCGATCTCCTCAGAAGGCAAACACAGGACACAGTGGACAGAGTACCCTTCGTCGTCCAGTACTTCCCCGGAGCGGAGAAGCTACGACATCTTCTCCGGAGTCTTCAACATATCACTGATGAAGACGAACATCTCGCCAGGGCTATCCCCACACCCCCACTTCTTGCTTTCAGACAACCACACAACCTCAAACAGACCATTGTTCGCAGCAGACTACCCAGCCTTCAGGAGAACAGTGACCACAATACCACACAACCCTGCCACAGCAACCTCTGCAAGACATGCCGGATCATCGACACGGATACCATCATCACACGTGAGAATACCGTCCACCAGGTACATGGTAAATACTCTTGCAACTCGGCCAACATTGTCTACCTGATACGTTGCAAGAAAGGATGTCCCGAAGCATGGTACATTGGGGAGACCATGCAGACGCTACGACAACGGATGAATGAACATCGCTCGACAGTCACCAGGCAAGACTGTTCCCTTCCTGTTGGCGAACACTTCAGTGGTCACGGGCATTCAGCCTCTGACCTTCGGGTAAGCATTCTCCAAGGCGGCCTTCACGACACACGACAGCGCAGAGTCGCTGAACAGAGACTGATAGCCAAGTTCCGCACACATGAGGACAGTCTCAACAGGGATCTTGGGTTCATGTCGCACTATCTGTAACCCCCGTGACTTGCCTGGGTTTGCAAAACCTCACTTACTGTACTGTCTGGAGACAATACACATCTCTTTAAACTGTGATCAGTGCTCCTTCCACTCACATTATCAGCCACTTCAGGTCTTGAACAGCAGGTTAGGTGTAAGGATTCGCATTCTAATCAGTAATCTCTAAACTGTCTGTGCTTTATATGCTCTGTCTGAGGCCAGAACTCTCCATTCACCTGACGAAGGGGCTAACCCGAAAGCTTGCGAGTATATTATCAAATAAATAGGTTGGACTAAAACCTGGTGTTGTCAGACTTTTTATTGGGGGTTAGAACCAGAGTGTCAAGATCCTTGATATTAATTACATTGGTTACTGACCTCTGAATAAAGCATAAAACTCTTTCTTGGGGTCAACTGCATGAATATATCAGAGATATGATTTATTTCTCTTGTTGGCCTTGTTAGTTGAGCCCTACGAAGGGCCTCCAGAGTTTAAGCTGATTTCCATTATCTACAACATGACCTAATATGTATAAAGAACACATAGTGAAACATTTCAAAGGGTGTCACAGGAACAGTATAAAACAAACTCTGACACTGAGCTACAGAATCACAGAATTGTTATGTTACAGATTTTGTCCCATTGTATCTGTGTCAACTCTCCAAATGCGCATTATGACTAATTGTACAGTTGAAGTCGAAATATAGTTTAAAAACAAAGCACTTTGGGGTGGCACGGTGGCACAGGGGTTAGCACCTCTGCCTCACAGTGCCAGGGACCCGGGTTCAATTCCGGCCTCAGGTTACTGTCTGTGTGGAGTTTGCACGTTCTCCCTGTGTCTGCATGGGTTTCCCCCGGGTGCTCCGATTCCCTCCCACAGTCCAAAGATGTGCCGGGTTAGGTTGATTGGCCATGCTAAATTGCCTCTTAGTTTCAGGGCAACTAACAGGGTAAATACCTGGGGTAACGAGGATATATAGGGCCTGGGTGGGATTGTTGTCAGTGCGGTCTCTATGGGCTTGATGGTCTCCTTCTGCACTGTTGGGATTCTATGATTCTAATCTATGATTCACTTAAATAGCTAATCATTGAGAAATCATGATAGAAAAATTAAGGCAGAATATGGTTCAAAGTTGCAGGCAGAAAGAGATTAAATAGAGAAACATGCAAAGGATCCACTAATTATATATATACTTCTGTGGCTATAGGTTTACAGTAACAAACGGCTTATTTTCTAATCAGAATGCTCACTTAATTGTTATAGCTATCATGGTTGGTTTGGTATCAATAAAACAATAAAAAAGCTTAACAACAACAACTTGCATCTCAAGATTGCTGCAAAAAGACATGTTGTCGAAGCTTTTTATCTTGCATTCATCAGGGCAATCGGAAGAATACTAATCTCAGGGGAAACACAACTTTATGCTGTATGAGAACAGGGTACTGACTGGTTGACAAGTGGACTCTGATTAGTGGAGGCTTCGCCGTGGAGAATGCATTAACAGCTTGACTCTGATTGCTCATAGCATTGCCCTAAAGAATGAACATGTGAAAGACTGTCACTTATTTTGTGTAGCTGAAACAGGTGAAATGTGTGTACCTGTCTTTTCTTGTTTGCAATGCACAGGCCCTGTGTATCAGTATCTGTAGTTTCCAATACACGCAAATGTCCCACACTGGCACTTAAATTCACATACCACCTTACTCATAGGTCTTTACAACTTGACGCAGTATCCTGCTAATAGAGAATATCTCTCATTTTGCTACTGCATAGTGAAACAGCTGGCTGTGTGAAACAGCTAGTTTCAGCCGTTGCTCGAGGTTTTGAGATACCTTGTCCTTCCAGCATAACCTGAGGTAGACTGAGCATTTTTCAGCCTGAAAATGATGGTCTCAGGCCTGTCCAGGAGTTTGCCCAATATACAGCACGAAATGATGAGATCAGAGTGCCCAAAATCCCATAAGATTCACCCTATTTCAGCATCAAGTTTGCATGGTGAGCCAATAGCTCAGGTCCTATTAATGATGAGACCAATCTTATAGCACATCAGACTGTCAGGATCCCAATATGTGTGTTGACCAGTGAAGGTGGGCTTAGGGTAGAATCCCCAAGGCAGATTTTTCAACTAGTACATCAGGGAGGCTACAGAAATTTGCTATGTCCGCTACAACTCTCACCAACGTTTACAGGTGCACCATAGAAAGCATCCTTTCCAGATGTATCACAGCTTGCTATGGCTCCTGCTGTGACCAAGGCTGCAAGAAACCACAAAGGCTTGTGAATGTAGCCCAGTCCATCACGCAAACCAACCTCCCATCCATTGACTCTGTCTACACTTCCTGCTGCCTCAGGAAAGCAGCCAGCATAATCAAGGACCCCACATCCAAGAGTCATTCTCTCTTCCACCTTGGATCACTGTCTGAGTGGAGTCTGCATGCTCTCTCCATGTCTTTGTGGGTTTCCTCTGGATGCTCCAGTTTCCTCCCGTAGTCCGAAAGATGTGCTGGTTAGGTGCACTGGTCATGCTAAAGACCCCAAGATAGTGGTCAGTGCAGATTTGATGGCCCAAATGGCTTCCTTCTACACTGTAGAATTCTATAGCGCAGAGGAATCTGAATCTGTGAATCGTTTTAAGAAGTAGATAGATATATTTCTAATTTTAAAAAAGGAAAGAGGGATATGGGGAGATGGATGGGAAGGTGGATTTGAGTCCCGGAAGAGATCAATCTTGATCTGATTGAATGGCAGAGCAAGCTGGAAGAGTTAAATTTGCCGATTTCTGCTCCTAATTCCTATGTTCCCATCATAATAAATTAAATCAGAAGTAAAGGGGAGTGCAGGAGAGGGCTCCATGTGAAAGGTGAATTTGTGAGCGGGATGGAGCAGATGAGGACGTGTAGGGGAGCGGGTGAACATATTAGTGACATGTTGTACATGTATGTACACACGCTGCACACACACACAGACTCCGCCCCGGCTCCCTGCAGCGCCCAGTCCCGGCCTCTGATCAGCGGCAGGCGGGGAGAGAGTGAACTCCAGCCCGGGGACGGGGACAGGGAGGGCCGGTCCTGATGGTTTTCCTGTCGCTCTCCCGCTGGATCCGGAGCCGAGGCCCCGACCGCTACTGGCGGCACCGGGAGCTGCTGCAGCACGCCCGGGTGAGAGAGAGCGGGAGGCCCGGGGGTGAGAGAGAGAGGGAGGCCCGGGGTGGGGGGCTGTGCGGGAGGCGGGAGAGTGTGCGGGAGGCCCCGGGGCCTGGCCTGGCCCGACCCGATCCCCGGGCTGGGTTAGAGGCCGGATCCCCGGGCTGGGTTAGAGGCCCGATCCCCGGGCTGGCTTAGAGGCCCGATCCCCGGGCTGGGTTAGAGGCCGGATCCCCGGGCTGGGTTAGAGGCCGGATCCCCGGGCTGGGTTAGAGGCCGGATCCCCGGGCTGGGTTAGAGGCCGGATCCCCGGGCTGGGTTAGAGGCCGGATCCCCGGGCTGGGTTAGAGGCCCGATCCCCGGGCTGGGTTAGAGGCCGGATCCCCGGGCTGGGTTAGAGGCCCGATCCCCGGGCTGGGTTAGAGGCCGCGGGCCGGGGTTGGGGGCTCTGTCTCCCGGTTCTGATCCCTCTCTCTGTCTCCGGCAGCATTTCCGCGGCAGGAAGAACCGCTGCTACAGCCTGGCACTGCGGACCGTGCGGAGAGCTTTCCAATACTCCACCCGGGACAAGAGGCTCAAGAAGCGGAACATGAGGCTGGTAAATCCCGGCACACTGCGGCAGCGAGTCGGGGAGGCAACTCATCCGAGCCCGAGGCCCAGAGCAGCGGCCTGACAGTGGATATGGGGAACTGGGTGGATACGGAGCATTGCGCTGTATTAGCTTAGATAGATATAGGACTCCAGGTGACTTTGGAGCACTTGCTTGTATTTACCTGGGTGGATGTGGGGCACTTAGGTGATGATGGGCCACTAGGTGGATATGAAGCACTGCTGTATTAACCAGGATGGATATGGGGCATTGGTCTGTATTTAACCTGGGTGGATATGAAGCACTGTGCTGTATTAAGTTGGGTGGATTTGGGGCACTAGTCTGTATTCATTTGGGTGGATATGGAGCACTGGGCTGCATTAACTTGGGTGGATTTGGGGCACTAGTCTGTATTCATTTGGGTGGATATGGAGCACTGGGCTGCATTAACCTGGTGGATATGGATCACTGGGCTGTATTAACCTAGGTAGATATGGAACACTGCTGTATTAACTTGGGTGGCTATAGAGCACTGGGCTGGGTTAACCTGGGTGGATATGGAGCACTGTGTTATATTAACCTGACAAGATATGGGACACTAGGTTGATATAGAGAACTGGGTGGATGTGGGGAACTGGGTTGCATTAGTGATTTGGACCACTAACTGTGTTAGCCTGTGTGAATCTGGGCACTACACAGTCTTAACCTGGGTGGATAGGGAGCATTGTGCTGTATTAGCTTGGGTAGATATGGGACACTAGGTGGCTAAGGAGTACTGGGGTGTATTAAGCTGGGTGGATATGGGGCACTGGTTGGGTATGATCACTGTACTGTATTAACCTGGGTGGCTGTGGATCACTGGTTTGTAGTCACCTGTATAGATATAGAGCATTGCGCTGTATTAACCTGGATGTGTATGGGTTATTGTGCTGTATTAAACAGGATGGATATGGGGCACTGCGCTGTATTAACCTGGATGGGTATGGGGTACTGTGCTGTATTAACCTGGCTCTGACAATGAGTTTCTGAAAGCCTTCCAGCAGTCACTATTCGAAGATGTTGAGGGGAGTCCTGCGTTGACCCAGATGTTCATTTCTCTTCACAGAATTGTTCCGGTGCAGAAGGAGGCCATTTGGCCCATCATGTCTCACTGGCTGCTCAAAGAAACATTATGACTCAGTGCCACTTCCTTGTCTTTTCCTTGTGCCCTTGCACATTGTTCCATTCAAATAATCACTGGTGCCCTATTGAATGCCTTGATTGAACCTGGCTCCACCATGCACTCTGGCAGTGCATTCCAGACCCCAACCACTTGCTGGATGACAAGGTGTTTCTTTCGCAAATCACAGTAAATCTGTGCCCTCTCGTTCTTGATCCTTTTACGAGGGGAACAGTTTCTCCCCATCTACATCTGTCCAACCCTATCGTGATTTTGAACATTTCTCAAATTTCCTCTTAGCCGCCTTCTCTCTGGGAAGAACAGTCCCAACTTCTCCAGTCTGTCCTCATAACTGAAGTTTCTCATCCCTGGAACCATTCTTATAAACCTTTTCTGTACTTTCTCCAATGTGTTCACATCCTTCCTGTAGTGTGATGCCCAGAATGGTACTCAGTACTGCAGTTGAGGTCAAAGAATCATGCAGTGCAGAAGAGGCCTTTGGCCCATCAAATCTGCACCAACATTAGAAACGCCTGAACTCCCACCTTATCCCACTTGCCCAGCACTTCACCCATGGCCCTGAATGTTATGGTGTGCCAAGTGCTCACCCAGGATAGAGGCAACCCGCCTCTACCACCCTCTCAGGCAGCGCATTCCAGACCATCAGCATCCTCTGGGTAAAATGCTTTTCCTCACATCGCCCCCCCAAACCACCTGCCCCTCACCTTAAACCTATGTCCCCTCGAGGCTGACCCTTCAACTAAGGGGGACAGCTGCTGCTTATCGACTCAGTCCGAAAGTGGTTAGATGCATTAGCCATGCTAAATTCTCCCAGAGTGCAGTGACTGGGGGATTTTCACAGTAACTTCATTGCAGTGTTAATATAAGCCTACTTGTTGCACTAATAAATAAACTAAATTCATAATCTTGTGCACCTTGATCCGGGAGCTCTCAGTCTTCTCTGCTCCAATGAAAACAACCCTAGCTTACGCAACCTTTCGTCATAAATTAAACGTTCCATCCCAGGCAGCATCCTGATAAACCTCCTGCGTACTCTCTCCAGTGCAATCCTTTCTATAATGTGGCGACCAGAACTGTACACAGTACTCCAGCGGTGGTCTCATCAAAGTTCTATAGAATTCCAACATGACTTCCCTGCTTTTGTAATCTATGACTCAATTAATAAAGGCAAGTGTCTAACAAGAATCTTGTACAACTTCAGTATAACCTCGCTCTTTTATTTTATGCCACTATTAATAAAGCCCAGATTACAATATGCTTTATTAACTGCTCTCTTCACCTGTCCTGCTACTTTTAATGATCGATGCATGCATACATCCAAGTCCCTCTGCCCCTGCACCTCCCTAAGAATTGTACCCCTTTTATATTGTTTCTCTTAGCCTTCTTCCCACCAACTTCCTATGTTCTTTCTACCAACATGTGTCATCTCACACTTCTCTCAGAATATGTCTAATCTACGCAACAGCTTTTCAGAATGTGCGATCTAGTTTTGGGTATCCCCTCTGACTGTGGCAGCCCCTTTCTGATGTATTTGCAAACCAGAATGACTCAACTCCATAAACACTGACTCTAAATTAACCCCCAACCCACATTATGGATACGCTGTGTCTCAAATTATCATCCAGGGCACATGTAAGGGAAAATGACTCGACACATTTACTTTCACAGAAAATTCCCTTGCTCTAAACATCTGGAGCTTATAGTGAAAGAAATAAAGATGTTTTGTTCTGTTTCAGCTTTGGATAAGCAGGATTGCAGCTGCATCCCGTGAGCATGGACTCAAATATCCGATGTTGATCAGTAACCTGGTTAAGGTGAGGGTGCAGTCCATAAATATTTCAATGGATTTGAGCGTGGCACGCTATTTTTATTTCACTCTGCGGTAAAAGGTTCTTGTGAGCTAGATGTTAAATTTGCCTCTTGGCTGTTGTCGCCTCCTGAATCAGAAAGTGATGGATTCAGGGCTTGGGAGCTTCCATGCTGTCACCACAGGGGCGGACTAATGTCCCAGGCATTGTCTTTCTGAGCGAGGTATTTAACTACACTGTCCGATGGGGTTGGTGGACGTGGAAGTTCGTTGATACTAATGTGTCGAACAACATGAGAGTTCTTCTAGTGTCTTGGCCAATATTTAAACAGTCCTACCAAAACAGATTAATTAGTCCTTTATCCAAGGTTTTAGGGCTTTACTGTTTGCAGATTGCCAGCATGGTGGCACAGCTGCCTCACAGTACCAGGATCCAGTTCAATTCCTGGCTTGGGTCACTGTCGGTGTGGAGTTTGCACGTTCTCCCCATGTCTGCATGGGTTTCCTCCCACAGTCCAAAGATGTGTGGGTTAAGTGGATTAGCCATGCTAAATTGCCCCTTAGTATCAGGGGGCTAGCTAGGCTAAATGATTGGAGTGATGAGGATGGGGCCTGGGTTGTGGTCAGTGCAGACTCAATGGGCTGAATGGCTGCCTCCTGTACTATAGGATTCGATGTAAAAGAGAGTACACTCCCAAATCAAACAGCCAACTTATTCTGAGGAGACTTCAGAAAGCCTTATGAATACAAAATCTCTACACAGTAATTCGTCTTTCTGTCGTGTCAGGTTGACAAGAATGCAGGAAAATTAAAATTAGATTGCCAATTAGGGAACCATTTTGTTGTGGTTTGTGTATATCATTGAAAATAAACCCACGTCACACTGGGTGTCGTCAGTGTAATGAAGCTGTAAAACCTGGACTGCAGGCATAGAAGAAATTTATAGTTGCAGTTTTGAAATTAAGGCTAAGATCAGACCTTCAGATGATTCGATTCAGTTCCTTCTCCAGCTTCTGCTGTCAGCTCCAGAGCAGCATGTGGAGAAAGTGGGCTACCAGCTTTCTGAGGGTGGACTAACTAGTGGGACGAGTACAAATACTGTTAAATTACTGAAGGCAAGTTCTGTGGTGACCAGTGTGAGATTTACTAGGTTGCTACTGGGACTTGATGGTTTGAGTTTTAAGGAGAGGCTGGATAGATTGGGACTTTTTTCCTAGAGTGTAGGAGACTGAGGGGTGATCTTGTACAGGTCTACATAATAATGAAGGGCACAGATCAGCTAGATCGTCAACATCTTTTCCCAAAGCTAGGGGAGTCTAAAACTAGAGGGCACAGGTTTAAGGTGAGAGGGAAGAGATACAAAAGGGTCCAGAGGGGCAATTTTTTCACACAGAGGGTGGTGAGTGTCTGGAACAGATACAATTTTGTCTTTTTAAAAAGCATTTAGACAGTTACATGGATATGATGGGTATAGAGGAATGTGGGCAATTGGGACTAGCTTAGTGGTTTAAAAAAAAGGGTTGACGTGGACAAGTTGGGCCAAAGGGCCTGTTTCCAAGCTGTAAATCTCGATGACTATGACGCGGAGTATAATGAACTACTTCCACCTCGCGGATCTGAAGCTATTTGAGAATATAGCGTACAAAAGCAGTAAAAGCTGAAAAAACCCAGCAGTTCTGGCAGCATCTGTGGGGAGAGAAGCAGGAGTTAATCGTTCCAGTCCAGTGTGATCTTTCAGAGCGGAATGCAGCCAGTGGAATACAACAGGTCAGGTTTGGGAATCTAAGCGACATTGGAACTTACCAGAATTCTCAGCAAGCTTGAGGGACCTGGGTTTGATTTCCGGCTTGGGTCACTGTCTGTGGAGTTTGCACAGTCTCTCCATGTCTGCATGGGTTTCCTCCAGGTGCTCCTGTTTCCTCCCACAGTCCAAAAGACGTGCGGGTCAGGTGCATGCTAAATTCTCCCTCAGTGTACCTGAACAGGCACTGGAGTGTGGCAAGAAGGGGGTTTTCACCATAACTTCATTGCGGTGTTAACGTAAGCCTACTTGTGACACTAATAAATAAAAAAGTTGGCGTGGAAGTTTTCTGTGGATTTTTAAATCTACTGTCACAATGCAGTCAGCATGCGTTAAAGTGCATCTGTGTATCAGCAAAGGATTCCAGTTTTCTTGGACTGCACATACATCTCCGTTCGAACAAGTCTGTCAGCCTGAGACTCGAAGGTAAAGGAAGTTTTGAAAACTGGATGTGATTCTCTCTGAATAATTTAAAAGGTTTCTTTCTCTTTGGCAGTGCCAAGTGGAGCTGAACAGGAAGGTCCTTGCGGATCTGGCCATTTACGAGCCGAAGACCTTCAAGTCTCTGGCAGCGCTCGCTAAGAGGAGGAGAGAAGAGGGTTTCAGCGATGCGCTGGGTGACGGTAGAGAACCCACTGGCATATTTTCACGCATCGTGCATTCAGGCTAAAGGGGTGTGAGCGTGAATATTTTCCCACAATACTCCTTACCTGATTGACTGTTAATTCTGCCACACTAACAAACTGTTTACGGCAGACTGCCTCTTGCACCAACTGTGAAGATCTTGGTGATCCTCCGTCTAGACTATTTGTCAAGATGTGTGGGCTTGACTGTGACAAGTGTGCGCAAAATTCTTGCAATAAAGTTTTTGTAGTGAAATGTGATAACTTGCAAACGATAGTTTTGGGGAGAGGACGTTGTGGGACGGCGGGGAAGCTGGCAGGAGAGTGGGTGTGTTTGCAACTCTTAAGGAACTAAGATTCATTGATAGTGAGGTAGAACCTGTGATTTATTGTAGAATGGGAGAATGTACTTGATCATTGGAAGCAATGATAGTTGGTTTTCTTACAAAAGTAGCACAAATGGGAATTATAGTTTCCTGCAATGAGGGCAGCCTTGCGACTGTAGTAGTGGAGGAAGGGATTTCAAAGGGAAGTCTATTGATTTGCTCCCTTGCATTACTGCTTCCACTTTAACCCAAACTATAATTTGTTCTGCTCCAATTAGTTAGGAGAGACGGTGGCATCGAATTCACTGAACATGTAATCCATTTAAAGCTCTGGGGTTGTGGGTTCGAATCCCACCGTGGTAGCTGATGGAATTTAAATTCGTAGAATCATAAAATCCATACAGTGCGGAAGGAGGCCATTTGGCCCACCGAGCCTTTGCCAACAACAATCCCACCCGGGCTCTTTCCCTGTAACCTCACGTATTTACCCTGCCAATCCTTCGGAGACTAACAGGCAATTTAACACAGCCAATCCACCCAGCCTGCACATCTTCGGACTTAATAAATCTGGAATTGAAAAGTGAGTCTCAGCAATGGTGACCAAAACTACCATTGATTGTCATTTAAAAGCCATCTGGTTCACTAATGTCCTTTAGGGAAGGAAATCTGCCACCCTTACCCGGTCTGGCCTACATATGACTCCAGATCTACGGCAAGGTGGTTGACTCTGAAATATCCCAACAAGACACTCTGTTCAAGGGCAACTAGAGATGGGCCCAGCCAGTGACACCCACAGGGACCACTTGCTGCCATTTTATTGTGTGTACGTACACTCAGTACATCTAGCCCAATGATAGCAGTCAACACAATGTAAATGTTCTGCAGCTAAAACGCATCAGCAGCTTGCTGTTGTATGTGGGGATACAACACAATAGTTGGGGCTTTTCATCCCACTCTTCGAAGAGCTAGGCCATAATCCTTGCGGTCTTGTGTGGTTTTCTCCCTGTTAGTAGGGATAACTCAGACTGGCTCCAACACTTATTGGCAATGATGCTCTGGCATGGTGCAGAGAGAGGCCATTCTGCCCATCATATTTAGCCATACAGCTTCCAACAGTTAAGATCCAGACCCAAGTACCTTTCAAATGAGCTGAGTGCTTCAGCACAGCCACCAACTTAGACAGTGAATTCCAGACACCCACCACCCTCTGGATGACAAAGGTTTTTCCTCATGCTCCCTCTAAACCTGCAACCAATCACCTTAAATCTACCCTCCCCCTGCAATAATTGACCCCTTAGCTTGGGGAAACCAGTCTGTGGGATAAAACTGGGGTGTGGGAGTTAATTGGATATTGCTGAGTTGACGCACACACAACAGGGCAAGTGGCCCCCTGCCTGCTGCTGTAAGGTTCTCACTGCAATCTGCAGAGACTGAAAACAGGAATCCTGTCAGCTTGTCCTAAAATATCGGAGACCGTTTCCTCTTCAATCATTGCTTCTTGTGAATGTGTGTTTTTCTCCCTCTAGTCTCCCACGTCTTGGGCTTGTATGTGTCTATTCCTTCGTCTCTCTCTGCTTCCTGTAAGGACTCCATTCCATTTTCTCACTTTCTCCAGCTCCGTTGCATCTGTCTTGACGATGCTTCCTTTACCATCGAACCCCCCTCTCCCCACCATGGCTGACAGGGCACTCAACCGTGTCCGACCCATTTCTCACACTTCTGCCCTTCCTCCTTTGTTTCCCCTCCCCCTCAAAAGTTGTGGGGACCATTCCTTCTGTGATACTCGAGCCCAATCCTCTTGTCACCCTCAACACCACAACCCTTCCCTAGGTACCTTCCCATGTGATCACAGGAGTTGTACTTCTTGCCCCTCTATCTCCTCGCTCCTCACCGTCCAAAGCCCCAAACACTCCTTCCTGGTGAAACAGCAATTCATTTCTTTTAGTTTAGTCTACTGCATTCATTACTCACCACATGTCTCCTTTCCATTGGGGAAATCAAAAGCAAACTGGCTTACTGCTTTGCAGAACCCCACTTGGTCATCAAACGTGACCTTGACCTTCCTGCCGCTTGCCATTTCAATTCACCATCTTGTTCTCATTCTCCCGTTTCTATCCTTGGACTTTCCAAGGAAGCCCAACACAAACTGGAGGAACATCTTCTGATTAGGCACTTTATAGCCTTCTGGACTCAACACTGAGTTCAACATTTTCAGACCACGATCCCTATCCTCCATTGTGATTGGTTTTTGTCAAGTGTAAGTGGGGTATTTTACAAGGTGGCAAAGATTCACTCAGGAAGTTAGTGTCACTGGAACAAAAGAGACCAGAGACCAATAAGAGAAGTTATCCCAATGATCACAGATACATGGACGTCTCGGTCAAGTTCTGAAATGATCAGTAAAAACAGAATTGTTATACATTTTCTTAATCACATTCCCCGCTCTTCGTTTATTTAAAATTACTTTCGTTTAGTGTACACGCATCAATACAAATCTCTGTCAAGTACCTCAACCAACTGCAGAATACCTACCTACCATTATGATGATATTTCATTTGTCCATAAAACCCAGATGCTAACTTTCTTTTCGGTTAAAGCTACTTTCCTGTTGCCTGGTTATGGTCAATGCTAACATAAGGGTCAAAGTGGATGTTCCCCCTGGCTCACTGCCAGGCTTAATAGACATGTGTTCTTGCATCCAAGGTCATATCTGTTCTGTGTCTGGGCAGTGACTGAACCTATTCATTATTATTTTGAGGGAGGCAATGGCCCAATGGTATTATCGCTAGACTATTAATCCAGAAACTCAGCTAATGTTCTGGGGACCCGGGTTCGAAACTCGCCATGGCAGATGGTGGAACTTGAATTTAATTTAAAAAGTCTGGAATTAAGAATCTAATGATGACCAAGGAAATCTACCATCCTTACCTGCTCTGGCCTACATGTGACTCCAGAGTCACAGCAATGTGGTTGACTCTCAACTGCTGTCTGAAATAGCTGAGAAAGCCACTCAGTTCAAGGGCAACTTGGGATCGGCAATAAATGCTGTCCTCGCCAGTGATGCCCATGTCCCACAAATGAATAAAAAATAGTTTCAGAATGTGTTACCTCATAAGAATCTTTCAGAGATGAGTTTTGGGTTCCCAGGCCCTTAGCTCTGAACTATTTACCTTTCCGATCACATCTTTCATAACTTGCATTTGCCAAAGTGAACAATCACAGTAAAATACTTGAAATACAAGTTTAAAGTTTATTTATTAGTCACAAGTAAGGCTTACATTAACACTGCAATGAAGTTACTGTGAAATTCCCCTAGCCACCACAGTCCGTCACCTGTTTGGGTCAATGCATCCTAATCAGCACGTCTTTCAGAATGTGGGAGGAAACTGGAGCACCCGAGGAAACCCACATAAACACGGGGAGAACCTGCATACTCCACACAGACAATGTCCCAAGCCAGGAATTGAACCTGACTTCCTGGCACTGTGAGCCAGCAGTGCTAACTACTGTGCCACCGTGTTGCCTCTACATTTAGAATATCAGCTTACACATTTTAAAATCATTGTTATTGTATTGTTCTATTAGTGTATTTACATGTGTGTAAGTTACCAATTAACTCTTTAGTGTTGCCAGTGCCTGTATACTGCCTAAAAACTAAGAAAAATGTAAAATAATTGCTTTCATCAAGTTTTAGTCTGTATCTTGCTTTTATTTTCAGACTGAGCTGACCTTTATTCTGCTATTAACACTCTGTTTCTTTTCGACAACCACCACAACTTCCTTTGCCTTTTGTTCCAAGACATCTTTGGAATTTAATCTTTACCGCCCTCTGATCCATCTCTGATCTTCACTTTGTTTGCACCTGACCCTCTCCCCTTTTCCAACAGCATAAAACTCCTGCCCAACACATTTCTACCTCTGTCTAGTTCCATGGAAGAGTCATATTAGACTTGAAATGCTAACTGTGTTCACCTCTCCAATGATGCTGCAATGTGTAATACATTGCCTTTGTCTCTACCCTTTTTGTTATCTTTTGTCTCTCCCCGCCCCCATGGCTATTGATAATTCCATTGCCCGCTCCCCCCCCACCCCCACCCCCGTTTCTCCCCCTTTCTGCCGACCAATTTTTCCACGCTTTTGTTCACTTGATCTTACAGAATACTGAAAAGCCTAGATAGAGTGGACGGAGAAAGGATGTTTCCACTATTGGGAGAGACTGGAACTCGAGGGCACAACCTCAGAGTGAAGGGGTGCTCCTTTACAGCTGAAATGAGGAGGAATTTCTTCAGCCAGAGGGTGGTGAATCTGTGAAACTCATTCCCACAGAGGAGGCCAGGTCATTGAGTGTCTTTAGGACAGAAATAGATAGGTTTTTGATCAATTAGGCGATCAAGGGTTACGGGGAGAAGGCAGGAGAATGGGAATGAGAATCATATCAGCCAGGATTGAATGGCGGAGCAGACTTATGGGCCGAACGGCCTAATTCTGCACCAATATCTTATGGTCTTTGTCCTGCCCTCACTCTTGCTCTTTATCTTCCTCCTTTCTCCCTTGAAGAAGAGGTATGCCCATCTGGAATTTCAAAGGGAGTGGCCAACGAAACATTGGCCTGTTGGTGAGGTGGGCATCAAGGAGCCAGACGTTTGCTCGGAAAGACTGGACCATAGCTCGTGCAGGAGCTGCTGGGAAACTGAGCAAAGCTAAGTTCTTGGATACAACATCTGGTTATTTGAGCCAGATAGTCACCTTGGGGCTGGATGGACATTGCCTATCTCAGCTTGACTGTACTATTGTGCCCATGAAACATCTCCTTCCACACAGCCACAGGCATAAAATGTGGGAAACAAGTGTTGGGTTTGCCAAGGATTTGACAGCAGAGACAATGGCGCAGTGGTAAAGTCACTGGACTTATAACCTAGGTTAATGTCCTGGGGACATGGGTTCAAATCTCACCATATCAACTGCTGGAATTTAAATTCAATAAATAAATCTGGAATATTAAATTAATCTCAGTGATGGTGCTCATGGAGTGTTGTAATAACCCATCTGGCTTATTAATGCCCTTTAAGGAAGGAAATCTGTTCTTACCAGTCTGGCCTGCATGTGACTCCAGAGGCTCTTAGCCACCTCTGACACGGCCTGGCAAGCTATTCAGTTTAAGGGGCATTTAGGGATGGGCAATAAATGCTGACCCACGTCCCATTGAAAGAATAAAGAGATTGTTGCTTGCCTTGATAACTGCCAAATGATGCAGTAACAGCAGCAGGCCATTCAGTCCATTGTGTCTCTGCTAGACCTAGTCCCCCACCCTAACCCACCTTGGATAGCAATGTTTTCATCCAGCTGTTCCTGAAAAGAGAGAGGAGAGCTATGTTTGTGTACAGTATCATTTAGATACTAATCTGCTTCCGCCACCTCCTCTGGCAGCGTGTTACAGGCACCCAACACTCTCTGCTTGAAAATCACCCCTACCCATCTCCCTCCCACCTTGAACTTCCACCCTGGGGGAAAAGCCTCTGACTATCCTCCCTGTCTACACCTCTTATAATTTTGGAGACCTCTACCGTCGGCCTCCAACTTCCAGTGAAAACAATCCTCGTTTATTCAACCTCTCCTCATAGCCAATGTCCTTAAGACCAGGCAACATCCTGGTGAACCTTCGCTTTAGTTTTTGGTATGAAGGTGACTGAGGTTAAAGAGTTTTTTTTGTAGGCGATAATAAAGGAAGGTTCCGCCAGGGGGAGCCGCTGGGAGGTTCCGCCAGGGGGTGCTGCTGGTGCAGATTTGGGAGGTTCCGCCAGGGGGAGCCGCTGGTCCGGATTTGGGAGGTTCCGCAAGGGGGAGCCGCTGAGCTGTTGGGAGGGTCCACCAGGGGAAGCCGCTGGTGCGGATTTGGGAAGTTCCGCCAGGGGGAGTTGCTGAACTGCCGGGAGGTTCCGCTAGGGGGAGCCGCTGAGCCGCAGCCCGGACCGCTTTCGCTGTTGCACCAGGTCGGGGCCCGTGGCCGCCATATTAACGCCGCCGCCGCCCGGGGAGCGGCTCCATTGACTCGGGACAGGAGCGGGTGGCCGAAGGTCGCTGCAGGAAGCTCGGCGCAGCAGCTCGGCCAGGCTCCGGGGTCCCGTTCCGAAGGAGCTGGATCGGGGTTCATGTCGAGGTAAAAGGCTGGGGGAGGGCAGCGGCCGGGATCTGGGGCCTGGGCCTGCGGGGAGAGTTCCTGGACCAGGCCCCGGCTCCTCAGACCGTCCGGGGCCCGGGTCTGGGATCACTGGGAGTGGGGAAGGGGTTCAGCCTCCCTTCGGGAAAAAACTCTCCGATTTTAAGTAGGTTTGTGAAAGGTCGACAATCCTCCCCAATCCCAAACCTAGCCCAATCCGAACCCAACATCTCTCAATCCCAAAACCACCTCAACCAGGGGTTGGAAAGCTGTCTGAGTTGCATTGACATAGCGCCTTTTATACCACTGGGCTTTACAGACACTGTACAGCAAGCTCCCACAACAGCAATGTTATCTTTCTGTGTTGTGTTAGTAGAGGGATAAATATTGGCCAGGACACTGAGGAGAAGGTCCCTGGTCTTCCTTTGAAATAGTGCTGTGTGATCGAGTGTCCATTGGACGGCTCGGCTGAAAGGCAGTACCTCCAACAGTGCTGCACTCCCTGTGCTGCGCTGAGTGTTGGCCTGGATTTCTGCACTGCAGCCTCGTGAAGTGGGACCTGAACCCACAGCCTTTTGTCTTGAGAGGTGGATGTGTTTGTTACCAACTGACTTGCTGTTGATTGCTTAGCTAAGCTTTCTGAGAGCCTTTGTAAAGGTGTTAAAATCCATGGTGTATTGGCTGAGAGGAAAAGCTGCGAAGTAATCATCAAGGCAATGATACTGGGCAGGAGCACTGGAGTGTCTTGGGTTTGGTGCTAGGGTTTTGCTGTTTCTGGTGCATTTGGAAACAGTATTTTGGACCAATTTATAAATATTAAGTTCAAATGTTGGTGGGAAAGACCGAGCAGGCAGCAGAGTCTGATGCATTCTACAGAAAATGATTAGGAGATAGGGCCAAGGATTTTAAGGGAAAACTTGTTAAAGGTCGGTGCAATTGGAGTTGCAGTTAGAATAAGCAACATTAAAAGAGGGAGTGTTCACAAACTCAGGATGTGGACAATGTGCAAGTCACTGGTTCTAGTCTGTCTTAAACGTTGTACAGCTCTGGATGCCATATGAGAAATTTGGAAGGAGGGGTGACTAAATTCATAAAGTGAGATCTGAGAAAAGGCAAGTTGCTGTATTTATTGAAAATGAGGTCTCTTGGGGCAGATCTTGAGATATTTGATTGCAGTTTTGACTAGCTGAATAATAATGAGATTAAACAACCTGGCCTGTACGTTAACACGTGATTTCATGATTAAGCCAGATCAAATTAAGCACCAGGAAAGTTGTCGAGAGCTATTTTCTGCTGTCCTGTTTGGGACTGGCTGCTTAGAATAGTTGATAATATTTCAGTGCATTGAAACGATCTAGAAACCTCTTTGAAAAACGAGCTTTTCTCATGCATCTCATGTCTTTGGATTTCAGGTAGATGATTTTACTTTTTTAATTTGTGGGATGTGGGTGTCGCTGGCAAGACCAGCATTTATTTTCCATCCCTTATTGCCCTTGAGAAGATGGTGGTCAGCTGCCTTCTTGAAATGCTGTAGTCTGAGGTGTAGGTACACCACAGCGCTGTTAGGGAGGGAATTCCAGGATTTTGACCCAGTGGCGCTGAAGGGACGGCGATATATTTCTAAGTCAGGATGGTGAGCGGCTTGGAAGGGAACTTCTAGGTGGTGGCGTTCCCTGTATCTGTTGCACGGGTCCTAGATGGTAGTGGCCATGCTGTACATTGGCTGGGCACCTTTGTGCTTGATGAAACTGAGAATCTGTTCTGTTCACGGGTAACACATAAAGGCTTTCAAGCAATATTGACAGGTTAAGTAAGTTGGCAACAGGGTGCCAGATGAAGTACAATGTGGGGAAATGTGAGGTTATTCACTTTGGCCATAAAAATTGAAAAACAATATTTTTAAAAAGTCATGAAATTTGTAAATATTGTTCAAAAGGACTTGGATATATTCCTGTAAGAAAAACCCCATAAAAGTAGCATGCAGGAACAGCGAGCAATTATGAAGGCAAATGCTATCCTGGCCTTTATTACAAGGGGAGTGCAAGAATAAGGAAGTGTTGCCCCAGTTGTACAGAGCTTTAGTGAAACCACACTTTGTTCATCTCCATTTTTAAGGACAGATATACCTGGATGTTGTGGCTGTGCCATCATTAAATATACTTGAGGGCAACAGATTTTTAGTTTCAAGGAAGCGAGGGGTATGGGAAGCGGATGGGAAAGTGGGGTTGAAAGCTTAGATCTACCATGATCATATTGAATGGTGGAACAGAATTGATGAGCCGAGTGGTCTACTCCTGTTTCTTATATCCTCGCTCAGCTTTACCTAATTGTCACGCTTTTAAAGATTTGTATCGCCAAACTCCCCTGTCTCATTATCATTTAGTCTATTTAATAACCTTGCCAAGTTGCACCATCTCATGCACTTGACATTAAATATTATCCACCACCTTTGTCCAGCCTACTCACCTATCTCCTGAGACTATTCTTTGTGAATACCCATGCATTGGCTGTGAATGTTAGGTTTGTGGTCCCCACACTGAGACCAGGAAATCTTTCAGACAAGCGGTGGCCTTGGTGTCCTTGGGAGTGCATCAGTGTTCATATCTCATCTGTACTGAAGTCGCAAATGTCTTGATGAATGTTAATTATTTGCTATAGAGTGTTTTGGCACCTAAAGCTTACTTGCTCACAATGTTAAGCTGACAGACTGGTAACCACAGACCTATCACTTTTTGACAAAAGTGATGCTTGTACAATCTTGAAGAACTGTGTCAAAACTTCCATATCAGATACTGTTTGAATGTTCACTTTTAGCTTTGAGCCAATGGCAGGAATGCTGCTTCCTCTTTTGATTTGAATTCCCCCTACTTCTTTTGGAGGAAATTATAGTTTTCCGCAAACTATAGTTATCCTATCTGATGGCTCCGATAACTTCTCTTGGACCTGTCCATTTCCAGTCTCACGCTAGCATGTACGGTCCTTTTTCCACAATAAGATGTTTTGCTCTTCTGTGTTACCGAAATTGCCGTGTTTCTTCCTTGCCAGTGTTTTTTTTTCATATTTTCTCTTCACTTTTCTAATCATTTTGGCCCCGCTATATTTCCTACATTCCAGAAGATTTTTGTGTTGTTATTATCAGGTTTGGCTTAACACACATTTTTAATTATTTTAATTTGGGTTTTCACATCCGATGAACTCCAGCTTCTTGTTGCAGCGTCTTGTACATAGCCTTCAATTTCTTACCCTTTGGGATTTTTATCTCATTGAAATTTTATTTTTGCGAAAATAGACTTTATTCATAAAATATCTGGTAGAACATTACAAACGTTTGAAAATAGCCGTCACAGTGCAATAGTATTCAGGTTTTCTACATAGGCCATGTTGCGCTCTGAGGTGTTTTAATACAATTGTGATACAATTGTGTAATATTCACTTTATACATTCAACGTGAGTCATTCTGCTTGTGAGGTTTGATACAATTTCCAGCCCTTTGGCGCACTATGGCTGAAAGGTCTTAGATTGTGATCTTTCATCATGGTGCCTCTGCGGGGGCTGCCCAAACTTTAGTGCACACTCCAGCTAGTTCTGGACTGTGGAACATGCCAACAACGCAACACTCAACTGAGAACATCTCTTTGCACCAAAAGACATGTTTTGGGCAGACCAAGAGCATCTTTCACTGGGCGGCAGTTGATGTTTGTCTCCGAGTCCCAGGGAACAGCCCATAAAGCACAGAGTCTTGCATCACAGAATTGCTCAGGATGAACCGCAACAGAAACCAGCACAATTTTCATTTTTCCAGCAAAGTACAATTACCTTTAACTGTTTCCATTAATTTATCAAATTCTGGTGGCTATTTACAGAGCTTTCCCATCCTTGCATTACTGGCTGTCTCCATATTATTTCCTGAAACTTGCATCATTGTCATTGAGACAAAAAATTAACTTCTCAAAAGCAGCCATGGAGGTATTGTAGAAACCCCTCACCTTCATTGCCCTTTTCCTTGCTCTTACCTCAATCTGTCTTTGAATAATTAAAGTCACGTTATTATGGCCATGTTATTCCTTTGTTTTTTATTCTTTAATTTGTCTAAGTATCTCCTGCTGGCCTTCAGGCAATATGTGTGTGTGCACTAGAGTATGGGTTCCCTTAACTAAGCAAATAGGTTCAGGGCTTCCATTATCGTTATACTGTAATGAAATAATTAATATTGTTGTCCCTTCTCTTTCCTAACTGTCTTGTAAATTTCTGTCTTGGATATTTCCTAAGCAGGAACATTTAGTTCTCAGTCCTGCCCTAACTTAAGCTGCCTTTCTGTTAATGCTGTTGAGTGTTTTTAGTGTGCCAAATAGACCGGTATGAAAGGAGTGCGGATGGTCAAAATGGAGAATACTTTATAGAGTGTGTCCAAAAATGCTTTGTAAATCCCTAAGTTTCAAGGCCGACAAGGAGTGAAGCATTGCTGACTTTAATCAAGAAATGCGGCTGGGTAAATAACTCTTCTGAGACCAATTGAGAATTAATGAACAGATTCAGAGTTTCAAAAAACAGGCAAAAAAAAGGAGTAAAGCCAAAGATACTTGGTTGAAAAATGGCAAAATTCAGTGAGGTTAAACTGAATCTGGTCAAATTAAGCCAGATGGGAAATTTAGCAAATATGACGTGTGATCAATAGTGGGAAATCGTCAAATAATCCCAAAATTCAGTTAAATACAAACTAGCAGAGTTCAGTGGAAAAATAAATGAGAAATAACTGGGTAAATACATAGAAACAGGGCCGACGTATTAAAGAAAATCATAGGGGAATACAGCAAAGAGAGGAGATTAGAGGAGAAGCAAGAAGAAATATCAACTAGGATAGCAGGTAACAAAACATTAATGAGGGCTGCGAGAAGCAAGTTTAAAATGTTGAACGAATAATTACGGAAAGGGTAAGACTACTCACAGAAGAAGAGGGAAACCCAGTTTTAAAGGCACGGGGGGACGGGGAACAGAGCCAGTGAATACTTAATGCCAGTTTTTTAATAAGATGAGAATGTGTCAGAGCAACAAACATGATGAGAAAACTGCTTCTGCAGCAAGTGAGTGGAGGACAAAGTGGACCAGTCACCAGGCTCTGACACTCAAGCAAGGCAATAGAAGGGACTCAGTGAGGCAATAGCAGAGGTTCTGACTACCATTTTCCAATCTTCCTTAGATGTGCAAATTGTGCCATGGACTTAACCAAAGTAACATCTCTGCTCAAGAAGGGAGAGGAGGCTAAACCAGGTAATTATAGACCAGATAGTCTCAACACCAGTTATGGCACACTCTTAGAATCCATACTCCCAGATAAGATGTACGGATTAACAAAGACCAAGGAGCACAGGCTGATAGAAGCAAGCCATGTTTGGCAGATTTAAAAGTTTCAGTTTGGATTGGTAAAGTGAGTATAGTGGATATGCTTTCAGAAAACATTTGATGAGGTAGCTCAGGATACAGGTATGTAAAGATAAAAGAAACATAGCGTTAGTTATAATGTGCATTACCTAGATTGGAGATGAGTTGAAAATGGTACATGCCAGGGTCACTGCTCAGCACCATTTGTCTCCTGAATATCTATGATTTGGACTTGGGCATAGGAAGAATTGGATAGGAACTGCAAGGAAAATGGTTACAAACAGTGAGGCTGATGCTGTAAGATTTGAGGTGGATGATATTTCAGAATACGCCCTCATGGCAACTATCATTGCAGGTGAAACAAAAGGAAGGAAGTTGTGTGGTGATTTGGCCACAGTTAAATGTTCTGTACTCTTTTGGGCCTGCTTTTCTAGGAAGAATGCTAAAACCTTCGAGAGCATACAGTATAGATTAACTGGGATTATACCAGGAGTGGAAAATCATTTGTTTTTTTAGGGGGGGTGGTGGTGTGCATGAGTGCAGATATTGGGACTACCTGCATTTGAGTAGAGCATGGAGATTTTTGAAGAATGATACAACACTGTAGGAGACCTTTCAGCCCATCGTGTTTGGACTGGCCATTTGGTGGAACTATCCAGTTAATCCATGCTCTTTCCCCATAGCCCTGTTCTTTAAACAAAAACTTTCAAGTATTTGAAAATGTAAACAAAAATTGAAGTGTTGAAATTATGGTTGTTTCCAACCACCCTTTAGGGCAAAGCGTGTCAGATCACAGCAACTCACTATTCTCAGGCTCTTTTGCCTGTTAACTTAAACTGCCTCCTCTAGTTATTGACCCTTCTACCATTGGCATCAGTCTCTCCTTATTTTGAAAACGTGTGAAATTGTTTAGCCTCTACTCTGAGGAGGACAGGCCCAGCTTCTCCAGTCTTTCCATGTCACTGAAATCCCCATTCTGGCATCATTCTAGTCGATTGTTTCTGCACTCTCTACAAGGCCTCTGCAAAGTGCATTGTCAAGAACTGCTCTAACTGAGACCTAACCAGTGTTTTATCCAGGTTTAGAATAAATTCCTCACTTTTGTACTCTCTACCTCCATTAATAATGAAGCCCCATGTGTTTTTTTTAGTCCTGACACCTTCATAAGATTTATGTTTGTATGTTCAGTCACCCAGCACTATCACTCCCCAGTGTCTATTTTTGCCTCTGCTTTAACATTTCCTTGCTTCATTCTTCTGTATTGACATTAAATTTCACTTGCTGTATGCCTGCCCATTTCACCAATCACTGTCCTGAAGTTTGTTACTGTCCTCATGATTTACCACATCATTAGTATGGCAGAAATAAAATGGTCCTGCAAAAGGCAGTTACGAGAATTGGACAGGATCCCAAGGGTAGTAATGCCCAGATTACTCCTCCTCTATGTACTTTATCATGTCTTCAATATGTCTCAGTGCTTCACATCCAATCGCTTTTTGAACGGGAGCCCACTGACAAATGGACTTACTATTGAGTTCTGTTTTCAGTTCTTAATGAAGACCATTGTAGTCACCTTGTCTGGAACCAAGCTTGTGTATATTCCTTGGTGAAATATTTTGGCAATCCTGTTTTAATTCCTTCTGAGTTGAATCTAATAATATCAAATATACACTTTAAAAAATTTTGACTGCTTAGTGATTTTGTTTTAAACTTAGATGAGCAACAACAGTAACAAGCGAGCTCCAACAACAGCCACACAGAGACTGAAGCAGGATTATCTTCGAATAAAGAAAGACCCAGTGCCTTATATCTGTGCTGAACCTCTCCCATCGAATATTCTTGAATGGTAAGTGTACATAGTGTTAAGAAATTCGCTTAACTAATTGTGTGTACATATCTCTACATCACATTGGTTAAAGATGAGGGAGCTGATTCAGCAATCTTGGTAGACCAGGGCTGCAGAAAGATCTTACAGTCAAACCCACAATGTACTTCCAGTCTGTCCTTAATTCACTCATGGCTTTGCTCCTCCCCATCATCATGAGTTCATGAGAGTCCATTCCCTGTATTGATCACTTGTGAGGATCTTCTAAAACTAAATTTGCCTTTACTGAATTGAACATGTGGCCCTGTAACCAATTGAACCATTTTTCCAACTTTTCTGAAATATTTGCAATCATAAACACCTTGAAGATAGCCTCCTGTCAGAGCTGGGAAGTGGAATTTTCTCCAGAACTTTTCCTCCTAACTTAAAACCTTTAACACCAGAGGACAGCTATGTTGTTGTCCGATTAACTCCTGTGTAAGAAGAACACCAATAGGGTTCATCACGAGAGGTGGGCTGTCTAAAGCACAGTTTGGCGCTCGCTCTCGTATTTAGGCCGTACTATTTTAGACCCTATTGTTGATCGCTTTGTTGGATCTGCTGATTGTCAAATCCAGTGAGCTTTCTGAGGATTTTTCCAACTTCATCTGTAGCTAATTTTAATTCCTTTCGTTGGTTCTTTACAATTTGTGCTTCATTTTCACTTATTCCCTTGTGATGCTTAGATCTTCCTTGTGAAAGCAGTGCAGCCCGCCCGCAGTTTCTGCCATACTGATGGCGACATTGTCTGTAGATGAATTACTGTGACACACTTTCATTGCTTTGCTCCAATTTTATACAAAAAAATCGATCCTGTAACTATGGGCACTGAGCAAAATAAACCACCCAACTGAACCAATCTCATTCCTAAAAATAAATTCTAAATTCTTTTGACTGGGACAGATTGGAACTGACTCTGAGAAGTGCTGAAATTCTATGATTGATGGAAGCTGAACCTATCAAATTGAATAAAATGCTTTTTCAAAAATCTTTCCCTGAGCCATTTTACATTTCCCATTTGACTAAATGGTACAAAATAAAGCTGCTTTCCCAGATTTGAGTATGTTTTGATTTTGCCTGGTGCTGTTCCTGAGTTTATCTAAATTTTCTTCCTTTAATGAGGTTTGCCAGTAGGATGGAAGAGATTAGCTTAGTTCATTTATTTAGTATTAATCCACAAGTAGGCTTACATTAACACTGCAATGAAGTTACTGTGAAAATCCCCAAGTTGCCATGCTCCAGCATCTGTTTGGATACACTGAGGTAGAATTTAGCATGGCCAATCCACCTAACCAGTGCGTTTTCCAGACTGTGGGAGGAAACCCATGCAGATTCCGCACAGACAAGGTGGGAATTGAACCCAGGTCCCTGGCACTGTGAGGCAGCAATGCTAACCACTGTGCCATCGTGCCACCTTGAGTCATGAGCTTGCAGCTTGTTTTATGAAGCTGTGCTGCTGTTGATGACGACTGTTTTGTGAATGCCCAGTTTTTGGGGCTGCTGAATCACAGAATTGTTACGGTGCAGGAGGAGATCATTTCATAGAATCCTACAGTGTAGAAGGGGGCCATTCAGCCCATCAAGTCAGCACCGACTGCAACCCCACCCAGGCCCTATCCCTGTAAACCCTCATGTTTACCCTAGATAGTGTCCCTGACACTAAGGGGCAATTTAACATGGCCAATCCACCTAACTGCACATCTTTGGACTGTGGAAGGAAATTGGAACACCCAGAGGAAACCCATGCAGACATGGGGAGAATGTGCAAACTCCACACAGTGACCCACGCTGGGAATCAAACCCAGGTCACTGGCACCAAAGGCAACTGCTAAGCACTGCATCATGCCACCCATTTGGCCCATCATATCTGCACCAGCTGCCCACATGAGCAACTTGCCACGTGCCATTCCCTCGCCCTCTCCTCATGACCTTGCATGTTCTTCTTTCCTATAATGCACGCGCACTTACTGCAGGAACAGCTAACCAGTTTCCTACAAGATCTTTGTCTGAAATTTGCGGGTGGATTGTCTGCTGCTAATTATTGTGAGGCTAGAAAGTCAGTGTTCTGATTCTAAGCAAGGTGATGCCAGTGTGCTTGCCTCTCGGAGGGGTCTCTATGGAATTTCCCACAGATGTATTTTGTGCGTTTGTGGCTGTGAGGGGGAGGGCTGATTGTGCGTTGTGATGAGCTAATGGAATTGTAGGGAAATTTCACTGAGGACCAACTCCCATGCTGCCATGTCATTGTTTACCAAGGTGCAAAGAATGTTCATGTTCTGTTTGCTTTGCTAATTTCAGTCAGGCTATTTCTCTATTAAAGGGAACCCAGTGAAAAATGATGAATCATGACATTTAGTTTTATATCTAATTCTCAGTAGAACTCCGTGCCCGGTATTTGTTGCCCAAGACCACCTTTCGAGAGTTTTAGCGAGTAATTGAAATCTTGTAAGCAATTTAGCCGTGTGTATGTGATATAAGTTTCCACTTGCGCTGTAGTTTTCTCGTTATTCTCTTTCTATGAATTTGTTTATCAAGGTAGTGGCTTAGCGTGGGCAAAACGGTTTTGTGTTGTTAGATGCTTTTTGCCTAGTGGAACGACAGAAGCAGTAGGGAATCCTGCTCCATCACAAGCTGTTTGAGATGAGTTGCCTTCCCTAAATCCATGTTGTCTCACAGAGATGGCTCGATTGGTCTCATTTTTTAGTCCTGTTTTATCATTTGATATAAACTGGTTGCTGCACAGTTTGCTGCATTTCCCTTTCTGACTGGCGTAGGCTTTGGGTGTTCCATGGTTGGGTATGAATGGCTAAATTTAAGTTTGTTTTTCTAGTTCTGTGTTAAGTTTTAAATATTATTGTCTAATTAGTTATCCTCTGAAAATCAAATGCAATGTGCAATTTTCTAAAACTGTTTCGGCCAAGTGCTGATTTTCAACGAGAAGGCCTTTTTCTGTAGGTTAATGTACTCCATGTGTTTATTTACTGGAGAAAACCAATTGAAATGCACATGTACACATTGCAAATGTCATTGCAGTCACGTGCCCGATGACAGAAACTGTTACTTATCTCCTGTTTACTGGTTAAAATTAGCCATGTTTAAAGATTTCATTTATTAGCCACAAGTAATGTTTACAGTAACACTGCAATGAAGTTATTGTGAAATTCCCCTAGTCGCCACAGTCCAGCGTCTGTTCAGGTCAATGCACCTAACCAGCAGGTCTTTCAGAACATGGGAGGAAACTTGAGCACCCAGAGGAAACCCACACAGACACAAGGAGAACGTGCAAACTCCACGCAGGCACTGACCCAAGCCAGGAATCGAACCTGGGTCTCTGACGCTGTGAGGCAGCAGTGCTAACCACTGCCACTGTGCCGCCCTGGCTCCTACTCCACAATGTTCACTAGTTGCTCATGTGTTGGACAGCACTGGTTGAGGCTGCAACGCCTCCCTGTTGTAGTGGGTAAAATGTCATTGTGTGTTTCTGGGAACTGTTGTCAAGCCACTTACAAGAGGGAAAATATCAGGAAAGAAGCTGCAGCCTTGAGAAGAGACACATGCTGTGTTGATTCTCCACTGTCAACAGCAATCTCTTCTACTTTTATGTTCAGATATAAAAATGTTAGTCAGAGGTTTAAAAACATCTGTTAAAATTATAACGTGTGATTGTTCCAGAATGCAGATTGCAAATAACCAAGTCTCTACTAAATTTGAAGACAATGGCCTTTTTCAAATTGCCATGTGTGGATAATTATGCATCCCTTAACATTTGCCATCTCTTTCTAGGCATTACGTGGTACGAGGCCCTGAGAAAACACCTTATGAGGGTATGTATTGACATTGCTGTATTTTCTGATTTGATTGGCTGATCTATTGCCATTCTAGTTGATTTATCATATTCTTTAGTCCTGTTTGTCGTCATAAACTGGTTGCTACACAACTTGGTAAATAAATACCTTTCTGACTGATGTGTAGTTTGTTATTCTACAGTTCGGCAGTATTGACAACATTTAAATTTGCGTTTCTTAATAGTTCTGACTCAGAGTTTTAAGTACCATCATTTAATATTTTACTCAACGGTATTAAATGAAATCTACAAGTTGGGTGTTAGTTTTTTTTCCCAATGAACAAAATTTTACAGAACGTTTAATGTACATTGTACTTTTGAATTTCCATTCGTGAATGAAAAACCCTGACTTCATTAAACTTTTACTTTAATATTGCTGCTCCACTGGCTAAAGGTGGAGCTAAGGAAACTGTGACTGGTTTCAAAGCAGAGACTTATCAAGTGTCTACCAATAAAATTTTCTGAAGACTAGTTTTTTTTTCTCCCAAGCTAAGCAGCAGAGCTTGGGCAGTGAGTGGGCCTGCAGGGTGGGTGTGAACAAAAAGCAAGTGGGTGCAGGAAGAGGCCAGAACAAACCTGGAGGACAGGTCCCCTGAGGAGAGAGTCACCAGTTGGGATGTAGAAGGATTTCCAGTAAAAGGGCAGATTGGACTGTTGTGGGAATAAGTTACAGCTTTGAATTACTCTGTTTTGTTGTAAATCAAATTTTAACTTTTTAAAGTTTATTTACTAGTCACAAGTAGGCTTACCTTAACATGCAAGAAGTTACAGTGAAATTCCCCTCATTGCCACGGTCCGGTACCTGTTCGGGTCAATGCACCTAACTAGCATGTCTTTCAGAATCTGGGAGGAAACTGGAGCACCCGGAGGAAACCCATGCAGACGTGGGGAGAAAGTGTAAACTCCACATAGACAGTGACCCACTGAGGGAATCAAACCTGGGTCCCTGGCGCTGTGAGGCAGCATGCCGCCTGGTGTCTGGGCTGTAAGGCGGGACTTGTCAGTTAAGACTGTAGCTTTTATTTTTGTTAACATGTTTTTATAGTATGCAGAGTGAAGCAATCAGAAAATTGGGTTATAAGGCTTCTTACATTTTGAGTAATGGATATGAAATCAAACCTTTCCAGGAATTTATTTGTAGACTGCCTGTAGGAATGCCTTCAGTCTCTCTGTAGAAATATATATGCTGAATTTGTTCTGATTGTGCGTCTCATTCAACACATGGACTACAATGTATTATTCTTACAAAATGTTTTAGCTGTGAGTGTGCGTGTTTAGATGAGAGAGTTTACATGAATGCATGTGCCTAACCAGCTGCAGGTGGATGCCAGTGAAACCGATTCCTGTGGATAAATTTAAAGACTGAAAAAGTGATGAGTAGTTTATGACTGAGATCAAGGATGTTCATCTGAGTCAATGCTCAATGGGAAATAATATTTAAAGTATAGTTTGGTGTCTCTGTTGAATATGAGGCCTGGGAAGAAGGTTAGGATTAATGGGAGAGAAAAGTTTCCTAATAGCTCTGTGGGATTGAAATGAAAGAAAACAGAAAAGATTTACTTCACAATTTTAAAATGGGTGATTTCAAAAGCCGTTACAATACAAACCAATATTTACATCTGCAGACATTCTGAGAACTTACAGTATTAATGCTATATAAGCATCTACAGATCCTTGTTTGAAGTGTGAAAGAATAGTGTTGACTCTACCAGTCGCACCTTTAACAATGTGCAATTCTCAGTTGCTGAAGTTAAAATTCATTCTAATATGAAAACAAAATGCCAGAAATATTCAGCAGGTCCGACAACATCGAGAGAGAAATAGGGTTAACGTTTTAGCTCAACAGCTTGTTTTTCACTCTCCAAGTTCTGCCAGACCTGCTGAGTGTTTCCAGCATTTCTGTTCCTCGTTCAGATTTCCAGCAGCTGCAGTATTTTGCAAAAATTCTTTCTGCTCCACTTTTGACCAAATCAAAGTCATTGTGCAATAAGGAGTGCGATATTTAAATCTTTGACTGCAGAATGTATGAAAGTGAATTCTAATACTACTCGTTTTCTGTTTAAATCTAGGTGGGCTTTATCATGGGAAGCTAGTTTTCCCCAGAGAATTTCCCTTTAAACCCCCTAGTATTTATATGATTACACCAAATGGTCGATTCAAATGCAATACACGGTAAGAGATTTTGTACTTTTTGCAGATTTAAAACTTGTGTTAGTCATGTCAAAGTAAAATAACTTTTAAATGTAAATGTTTATCTTTTTGTCTTTGTAATGTATTCTTTTTATAAAATGTTTTAGCTGTGGGGGAGAAAAGTCTCTCTAATGAAAGAATTCACATGAATGTGAATTCATGTGCCATTAACAAATGCATAAGTGTTTAAAGTTTATTTATTAGTGTCATAATTAGGCTTACGTTAACATTGCAGTGAAGTTACTATGAAAATCCCTTAGTCACCACACTCCGCCTGTTTGGGTACACTGTGGAAGGATTTAGCATGGCCAATGCTCCCGCACATCTTTGGACTGTGGGACGAAACCCACACTGACACGGGGAGAACGTGCAGACTCTGCATAGACAGTGATCCAAGCACGGGAATAGAACCCAGGTCCCTGATCCTGTGAGGCAGCAGTGCTAGCCACTGTGCCACTGTAGTCATTCTGCTGTTATCAATTTTTTCCTCTAGGTTCTACCTTGCATTATTCACGTTGATCTAACACTTGCATTTGCTATGTTTATGCAAAAATGAATCATAAGATTTCCAGTTTCTGACACAAAGTAGTTCTCAAACCCTACAAATGGTCTAGGCCAATCTTGTGGAGCATTGATAAATAACAATTTGAATAATAGTTTCAAAGTTGGAACAAGTTCAAAGCATTCAACCAATGCTGCTAGAAATATTTGTAATTTTTAAAAACATTCTTTTGTATGACTTGGAAAGTATGTACTATAGTGAGCATGAAGGAGTCTTTCCAAGCATCATTTTCTCCCACCTCAGCCATAGAAGATGTCCATGTTATAATTCAGGCTTTCTCCAAGCACTCTTTCCCCACTGTCAACACAAGCTCTTATGTAATCTCTTCTCTGATTTTTCTTTTTAATTCATTCATGGGACGTGGGCAGCGCTGGCTGGGCCAGCATTTAATGCCCATCCCTAGTTGCCCAAAGGCAGTTCAGAGCCAACCACATTGCTGTGGCTTTGGAGTCATACGTAGGTGAGACTGGGTATGGGTGGCATATTTCCTTCCCCAAAGGATATTAGTGAAACAGATGGGTTTTTCCAACAAATGACAATGGTTTCATGGTCATTAGTAGCTTCTTAATTCCAGAGTTTTTTTTTATTGAATTCAAATTCTACCTAATGCATGGTGGGATTCGAACATTAGGTGAGTTTCTGGATTAATAGTCTAGCGATAATACCACTAGGCCATCGCCTCCCCATCTGATGAACCAAATAATTTCTTTACGTGGAAAGTACCTAGTATATTCCTGCTGATGATAAGTTCCTATTTCTATTGATAGACTGACTGGGAATGTTGCACAATGCTTCATATTCTCCTGAGCTTTCTGACTGACTAATCTTTGACAGATCATAATTTCCTGAGCTATAAATTAGGTTTTTGAAGAAGTGAAATAAAATAGAAGCAAAAACAAACTGGTTGATTTTACTAGATCACATTAAATAATTTCTCTTCAGTAATGCACCTTTTACTTCCAGTGTTTCAAAACTTTAACGCTCATAAGCTGTAACGTATCAGTGAGGAAAAGTTTGTATGTTAACTTAAATAAGTTAGCCCCAGCTTGTCCATGTTTGGCAAAACGGAAGTTTATTCAACCTTGAGCTGGGACCCAAAATAAGCCTTTTCTTTATTTGAAAATGGGAATCAAGGTCAAGTCTTTCACACACTCAAACACGTCAAGTCACAAATAGGTTTTAAAGCCACACGGTCTGCCTGATGTAGGGTTTTCCAATTAACCCTGTGAAGCAAGATGAACTCCCTCCAGGAAATAATAGTTTTATATCCTCTGTCAGACGGCAACTTCTGGACTGATTAACAATCTCCTTTTTGCAAATTGGTAAACAGTATTAGTTTTTAACCCCTCTGCCATTCATTAATCAGTCTATTTAACCTTGTAACTTGCCTGTATTTTGAAGTGGTGTCAATGCGAGTTTATTATAATTTCAGCAGGCCATAACAAATTTAAAGTCTTCCTTGGTAAGCTTACTACCAAAGTTCTATTTAAAAAAATGTTTTAAAAGATGGGGAGGTAGTAGCGTAATGGTATTGTTGCTGGTCTAGTAATCCAGAGACTCAGATTAATGTCCTGAGGACCTTGGTTTGAATCCCACAATAGCAGATGGTGAAATGTGAATTCAATAAAAAATATCTGGAATTAAAAGTGTAAGGATGATCATAAAAACCCATCTGGTTCACCAATGTCCTTTAGGGAAGGAAACCTGCTGTCCTTATCTGGTCTGAGCTGCATGTGACCCTTTGTTCTTTAGAGGGATATTGTCCCCAGAAGCTACAGAGAACTGCAGCATGTTGGCACAGTGGTCAGCAGTGCTGCCTCACAGCACTAGGGACTCATGTTCGACTCCAGCCTTGGGACACTGTGCAGAGTTTGCCCATTCTCACCATGTCTGTGTGGGTTTCTTCTGGGGTGCTCTGGTTTCCTCCCACAGTCTGAAGATGTGCAGGTTAGGTTGATTGGCCATGTTAAATTGCCCCTTAGAATCGGGAGGTGGGGGGGGAGATGGTGGTTAGCTGGGTAAGTACTTGGGGTTATAGGGATGGGGCATGGATGGGATTGTTGTTGGTGCAGGCTGAATGGGCCGAATGGCTGTCTCCTGCACTGTAGGGATTCTGTCATTCTAGATGAATCGCCTGCTAAAGAGAAAATGGAGACCAAGTTAGTCCAAGATGCAGATCACCTTTCAGTGGCTTACTGTAGGGTAACAGTGACCACCAGGGAAGCCAGAGGGTGGCTTTTCAAATTCTTCCAGTGAAAATTCATATGGCAATAACAAAGTTCTTAACGATCAACCATAAAGCACTGAATGAAGGTGTACTATCTTTTGAGGGAAAAATAGAATGTAGGAGCTAAAAATATGGAAAATAACGAATGCAACATTTTAATGGACATAACTTTTAGAAATTCTTTGGATTTGGGTTAATTGTCTTGCTGATGATTGGTGTGTACCCTTGGACAGTTAATGGTAGGGGAATTGTGAATGGGAACATGGGAGAATAGAAGAGTGGAGCAAGCTGTCGAATGTTTTGTTTGTCACAGTCGCTGAGCAGAGATCAATGAAGTACACTGAATGTCCTTCACTGTTACCCAGTCAAATTTCTAGAGTTCCCTCCCTAACCGTAGTGTGCTTGTACCTATTTTTAAATAAAAATGGTGTGAGCTTTTCCTCAGGCACAAGTCTGACTCCTGAACGTTTCCAAAGGTTGGAAGTAGATTTGAAAGGAGAGGCTTTTATACCTACCTGTGTTGTCTTAGTTTCGTACTTCCAACTTAACTGTGTTTTCTTTGATCAAGACACCACATTTAACAAGCAAGTATTTACACATCTTGTAATGGCTTTAATCAAGATTCTAAGTTACTTTCACTTTAGATAAGTTTAATCATCAATTACTATTCTGGTTAATGCATAGATGTTAATTAGTTTAAAGAGTTCTGCTGAGTTAAATCAAAATAACAGCAAGCTGTGAACTCTGAATGGCATGCTCTCTTATTTATCACAAAGCTAGAAGTCCAGTTGTAATGCCATTTTCCAAAACAGAAGGCTCATTGGCAGTTTATTTTGCAGCTCTAGCTGTTCTAAGCATATAATTCTTTGATCCATATTTGCGTGTTTAGTATTAATGTTCCCCCCGAAACACCATATAGATGCTGAACTTAATGCGGATGCCTGATCGGCACAGTCTGCTGGCAGCCCAGAACCCTGACCACAAGTGATCTGGCAGCCTCAGTCTCCAATTACTCCACTGTTTCCCATTTTCCTCTAGGCACCCAAATCCTTTCAAGCACAGCTTCTCTAATTTTTTTTTAATACCCCTCGTTAATAGCTTGTTACAACCTTGTAAAGTGATTGTCAATGCTTTTATTCAGCAGTTTGATCATTAATTTACAGCTTCCAGACTTTTGCAGAAGTATTAAAAAACAGCACCGAATAACCTGTGGCACAGAAACAATCTTTGAGAAGTCACCTATGTCATTGTTGCAATGGTCGCATGTGCTACATGTGCGATAGATTTATAATCCGGGGACCTGCGTATTCTGCCAAAGATATATGATCTTGAGTATTTTTGCCTGATCTCCCAGAAGCAACAAACATAATTTGAAGTTACCATAATCACCCAGTTGTTTAAAATCTTTTTAATTAGAACTCCTGTTTTAAGTGCCTGTGTCTTTAATGCATTTACCTTCAGCTGACCTATTGGAAGTCATAAATGAACAATCGCTATTGTGGAGCAAGGGACTGTCTCAAACTTTTATCCATTAAAATATTGTGTTATTTTCCATGTTTCTGGTTTTTACATTTGTGGCACGGTGGCACAGTGGTTAGCACTGCTGCGTTACAGCACCTGGGTCCGGGGTTCAGTTCCCAGCTTGGTCACTGTCTGTGCAGAGTCTGCACATTCTCCTGGCGTTTGCATGGGTTTGTCTGGGTGCTGTGATTTCTTCCCACAGTCTGAAAGACATGCTCGTTAAGTGCATTGACCATGCAATGAGGAGATTTTCACAGTAACTTCATTGCAGTGTTAATGTAAGCCTGCTTGTGACTAACAAATAAACTTTACTTTTACTCTATTCATCCCTTGAATTCCAGTACATCTTTCCTTAACCAAAGACCTTTAGAGCTGATCTTCCATTAACTTTGCTAAGACTCGGTAACTGGTCACTGGAAGATGTTGAAGTGTTGCTCCCTTGCCTCCCTGTGTCCAGTTACATCATTGATTCTCTGGATCTCTAGCTGAGATCAGGATCTCACTGTGAGGGATCATAGACTGGCATCCAGTGGTCTGGTTAAGCAGCGCCTTAAAAGAAACACCTTTAAATTGATTGAGAAATGCCAAAGTAAAATACATTTTGAATGATTCATTGCCTGAAATGCATTGAATGAAAATGTGATTTACCAGTTCATTAATTTGGGATGTCTGTGGGCAAAAGTTGTATGAATCTTGTTGGAAAAAGTAAACATAATTTTAGTAAAGTTCTTTACCTTGCAGGTTATGTCTTTCAATCACTGATTTCCATCCAGACACTTGGAACCCAGCCTGGTCTGTCTCGACAATCCTGACAGGTCTCCTTAGCTTCATGGTAGAGAAAGGGCCTACACTGGGTAGTATTGAAACTTCAGAATATACAGTGAGTTCCTTCCATTCATTGCTAAAGACAAGGTGTTTCATTAGCATGCTGTAGATTTTTTTTTGAGATTTGAATTAAATGATGTTACGTGCCTTTCGAGTTATATTTTAATCCTCTTCCACTCCACCTTCCTTTTCTTAGAGTCTCCCATTCTCTTATAACAGGAGATAAGGGCGATCTGTCTCAAATTACTTTCTCTGTACTGATCATACCTCTCCCCAGTCAGAGCAAGGTGTATTTCAATGGAAGTGCCTTGTTTTTGATGAACTGGGGGAAAAAACTGACTTAAAGCAAGTGGGTTTAGATGGCTGGCACCTCTGGAAGTGTATCCAGCTGTTTGCAGCTGCTGAAGGTAGTGCCTTATAAAATCTTTTTTCGAACGGAGCGAAGAAGAATAAATTAGTACTCCTTCGGCTCCTTGGTTTCCAATTCTGTGTACATTGAGCATTAAAAAAACAAAATCAACATTCTGCCCTCTGCAGTTTGAAGTTTAAAACTCTACTCATATTCTCATTCACACTCGCCCATCGCCCTATGCTCTTTGATTCACATTTTGTTTTCTTTATTCTTTCACGGGATGGGTGAATGCCCGGCAAAGCCAACCCTAATTGCCCTTGAAATGGGTGGCTCACTTGACCATTTCATTTGAGAGAGCAGTTAAGAGTCAATCACGTTGCTATTGGTCTGGAGTCACATGTAGGCCAGACCAGATAAGGATGGTGAATTCTTTTCCTAAAGGATGTTTGTGAACCCAGTTGGGTTTTTACAATCTATGGTAGTTACACGGTCACCATTATGGAGACTGGCTTTATAATCTAGATTTATTAATTGAATTTAAATTCCACCAGCTGCTGTGGTTGTATTTGACCCCATGTCCCCAAAGCATTAATCTGTGCTTCTGGGTTACTGGTCCAGTGACATTACCACTGTGTTGTTGTCAAAATATTGCTTCAGTTTTAAAATTCTCATCCTTGTTCTCCAATTCCTCTGCCTTCCCTATCACTGTAATCTCTTGCAGCTGCCTCTCCCTTCCCTGATCTCTGCGTATACTCAGTTCTAGCCTCTTAAACATTCCTGAATTTAATCACTACGTGTTTGCAGTTACCTAGGCCCTAAGCTCTGGAATTTCCTCACTCTATATCTATTCCTCTTTTTTTCTATGCCTCTCCACTTTTCTTTCCTCCTCTAAGATGTTCCTTAACATTTACCTCTTCGACCAGTCCTTTGATCATTGGCTTCATATCTTCCAGATTGTCCTAATGCTCCTCTGAAGAGCCTTGGTATCTTTATTACCTTAAAGGCACTTTATAAATCCATGTGTTAAGCTCAGAGAACTTTTAAAACGCAGTTATTTGTAAAATTGAATGCTGTTCATTTTGCTGATTGATCAGTCTTCATTCACAAACGTATTGGGTTCACATGCAACTGGGGAGAGAGCCCTAAAGTGGTCCTTGAGTTTTATATTACACGGAAGTTCTATTAGCCACACTTCCACTTCCCATCTCTGTATTTAGGGCCACATTCTGAAAAAAGTGATTTTGTCATTGGAAGCAGTTTGGTCCATTATCAGTGGAAACAAACTAATCTTCAATGCTTGTATTTAACACTCTTAATCATTCTAGTAACTATTACATTTTTTCTATTTATTTGCAAAGGTTAACAGTTTTGAACAGTTCCAGACTATTTTACGTTGCGGTTTAAGTTCTTTGTTATGATTTCAGTTGATGTTGCTTGCATTTAACATGTTCATCTTGTCATGTGGTTTTTCCAAATGTTCCAGCTGCTAGGATCACAATGCCGAGTGGCATGCCACCCAATGCAGGTCTTAGAGCAGGACTTATGTGACCATTCAATGTACTGGGAAGAGATCTTACTAACTTGTGTGATTTCATTTAGTGGATTCAGAGATGCTTCTGTAGCTAGCTTGTCAAAGAATAGGCCTCTGTTGGTTCCAAGAATTCTGGCAAAGCAATGTTATCAACTTAAAACCATAGAGAGAGACACAGTAGGTTCCCTGGGAATTGGAGATCCTGCTCCAATTCGAACTCTTGACTTTCTGCAACCTAAATTTACTCATGTCTTCTGGCACTGGAACATTAGAAAAATTATTGCAGTGGCAACTGCTGAAATGAATGCAGGCTTGTTTGAACAATATTGACTGTCAATTCACTAACTACACTGATGTTAGCTGAGATTTAACTGTTGGAGGAGGTTGAGTAGATTACTCTTATTTCCTGAAGCTGTGTATTTGAATCTGAACCTTATTTCCTGTCTAGGTTAAGTGGATTAGCCATTAGCCATAGGTTGTGTGGGTAGGGTAAGGGGGGTGGACTCTCTTTTGGAGAGTTGGTGCAGACTTGATGGGCTGAATGGCCTCCTGTATGGTAGGCACTCTATGGTTCTAATAACATCATGTTGCCAGTATTTTGTTGGTGCAGTGTTTTAACCTTCATAAACCTGGTGCTTTGTTTATTTGAGAAACTCGTTTCCACATCGTTTTCAAATGCACCTAAAACATGTTGAATACTAAAAAAATCACGAGTTGGACATCTGTAGTGGACTATTTTAAATTCTAGTAGAGTTATAGGGTGGTGGAAAGTGTGGTGGCCCAGGAAGGCAGATGAGTTGAAGAGGAGTGAGAAGACACTAGAAGGAGGATCATGGGTAAAAAATCTTGCTTGGGAGCAACAGGATTTGAGGTCCACAGTCTAACTGGGGTGGAATGCAGGAGTAAATAGCTAGTTAGTGTAAGTAAGGGTTTACATACTCTGGTGGTAGAAGGGATTAATGATGTATGGAGTTGAAATTAGGTCTGAGGGGACAGGGCAGATGCTGAGGTCAATGTCGTTGTGTAGGAGACCTGGTGGTTGATGGCAGTGAGACCACAGGACTATAGAAATGTGATGGCATGGAAAGAGGCCATTCAGTCCATCATGCCTGTGCTGGCCAAAAGAGAGAGGGGAAGAAAATAAACTAGCTGGTAGTTTTAAATCCACTTTTCAGTACCTAGTCCTTAGTCTTGCAGGTTACAGCACTTCAGATACAGGTCCAGGTACCTTTTAAATGAATTGGGTATTCTGGCTCGATCACCAACTCAGGCAGTGAATTCCAGATGCTGTCAACCCAATGAGTGAAAACGCTTTTCCTCAAGTCCCCTCTAAACCTTCCAATCACCTTAAATTTTTGCCCCTGGTAATTGACTCCTCAACTAAGGGAAACAAGTCTTTCCTGTTTGCTCTATTTAGGTCCCCCATAATTTGCAGGGGTGAAACCATGATCAGGCAGGGACGAGGCTAACCCATTACACTGGGGGTTTGCTGACACCTGCGATGGCGCTTTCCCTAAGCTAGGGTCTAGTAAAGGATCAGAGTACCCAATGAAGTTAAACTGAGGCTTTAACTGACGCAATTTTTCAAAGCACCTAGGCTTTTTGAGAGGGTGCAGTGCCTCTTCCTGTCAGCGTTGATTTTTGTTTGATCCAGCACAAGTTGGGACACAGAGTCTGGTCAGCTTGGATCTGGTTTATCTGTAGTCTGGGGATCATGATTGGACTTCATTTTAATTGGCTTTTTTGATTAGAATTAAAGTACCAAAAGGCACTAATAAAAAAAAAAATTAGGTCTGCTGTTACCTCCTCTGTTCCAAGGCAAAGAACCCTAGCCTATCCGAACTTTACTCATAGCTGCAACATTCAAGCCCTGGGAACATTCTTATAATCTCCTCTAATTATGATTTTGTAATATGGTGAGCAGAACTGTGTACACACTTCCAGCTGTGGCCTAACTAGCATTTTATACAGTTCCATCATTACGTCCCTGCTTTTGTATTCCAAGCCTCATCCAGTAAAGGAAAACATTCCGTATGCTTCCGTTACCACCTGTCCCATCATCTTTAGGGACCCGAACACATGCACTCCAATGTTTCTCAATTCCTTTGCCCGTCTCCGTGTCCTGCTGCTTACTGTGCATTCCCTCGCTTTGTTTGCCCTCCCCAAAAACTTGACCTGGTTGTAGTGAGATCTGAAAATGAACGTGGTGCAGAGGCAGTTGAAGTGGCGCAAACCTGTGCACGGTGGGGAGGAAGTGTTGAGGACTGAAATTTAGTTTTGTGCAAGTGGTGTCGGTTTTTTAAAATTGTTTTGGCACTCAAATGATTGAGGAAGCATCAGATAATAGATTCAACTCTGAGTGATCAAATGGTTATGGTTTGTGCATTCCTGGTCAAATATTGAGAGCACTCATCATTTTTAATATTTAATAGACTGTGCAATGAATAGTGCAAAAAAAGAACTTTTGGTACAAAAGATTTTACTACAGTCTGTGAATATCTGAATTGCCTTTATAAATTCTGAAGTGTTTTATTTTAATTGTCTCTTCATATTGTCTTGTGACAGTTTGATTCTTGAGTGAATCCAAAGTAATGCTAATATTTTGAATCCTTGCCTCTCAACAGAAAAGGCAACTTGCTGCCCAAAGCAGTGCTTTTAACCTAAAGGATAAAGTGTTTTGTGAGCTCTTCCCCGATTTAGTGGAGGTAAGTGTTCCTAAGCTTTCGGGACAAACATAACGAATGCATCGCCCAAACAGGTCGGTCATTTTGTGATCAGAATCTGGTATCTGCTGATATCGTAGATAGCAAAAATAATGAAAAACAATGAAACCAGGAAGTATTGAGATCCTTTCATTGGTTTGGCAAGTCATAGGTTTCATTTAGTGTGACCGGACACACACTAATCCTTAGAATGCAAGCAGAAATCAGAAGAGAGGTTGGATGTTAATAGAGTATGAGTGGCATGTGTTAATCAAAGAATCTTGGAGGTTGTTATAGGTGAGTCTATGAAGCTATCATCATGTGTAACTTATCTAAATAAAGGTGGTTAAACTACAGGATCGCTATAATTGAAGAATAGTTCACGTCCTAAGAGATTGTTACTGCATCCGATGTTGGTTACTCCTGCATTTGGAGTTCTATGGAGAATTCTGGCCATCTAACTGTAGGAAAGCCTTCATTGGCTATAGCCAGTTTTTGAATAATGTTGCCATAGAACCATAGAAAATTTACAGCTCAGAAACAGGCCTTTTGGCCCTTCTTGTCTGTGCTGAACCATTTTTGTCTAGTCCCACTGACCTGCACTTGAACCATATTCTTCCGCACCCCTCTCATCAATGAACCCGTCCAAGTTTTTCTTAAATGGTAAAAGTGATCCTGCATTTACCACTTTATCCGGCAGCTCATTCCACATTCCCACCGCTCGCTGCATGAAGAACCCCACCCCGCACCTGCACACTCAACCTTATTTACATCCTTCCTGTAACTAGGTGACCAAAACTGTACACAATACTCTAAATTCGGCCTCACCAATGCCTTATATAACCTCACCATAACACTCCAACTTGTATACTCGATACTCCAATGCCGTCTAGCATTGGTGAGCGGTTCCTGATGTCGACATCCCTAAATTAAGTTTTTAAAATTTATTTATTAGTGGTACAAGTGGGCTTACATTAACAGTGCAATGAAGTTACTGTGAAAATCCCCCCAGTTGCCATACACCGGCGCCTGTTCGAGTATACTGAGGAAGAGTTTAGCACGGCCAATGCACCTAACCAGCACTTCTTTTGACTGAGGAAACCCATGCAGACTCCGCTCTGACAGTTACCCGAAGCTGGATTTGAACCGTTCTGAGTGCGGCCCATGAGACATTTTGTTGACCACTGCCCATACATAGGGTTGCCGCATTCCTCTGATTTTTGTCTGCGTAATTATTTTGCCACCAGTATAACTGAAGTGAAACAAATGTAAAGCAAGGGAAAATGAGGCACGTGATGATTACACACAACGTTAACTGAGAGCCGTGTGCGCTCTGTGTCCAAAATGTGAATATTTTTCTTGTTTTTACCATTTGAAGTTGATTATAGAATACAATCCCTACAGTGCAGAACGAGGCCACTCGGCCCATCGAGTATGTACCGACCACAATCCCACCCACTGTTCCCATAATGCCACACGTTTACCCTGTTAACCCTGATATTAGGGCCGATTTAGCATGGCTATTGAACCTAACCGGCATATCTTTGGGAGGAAACCGGAGCACCCAGAGAGATCCCATGCAGACAAGTGAAGAACATGCAAACTCCACACAGACAGTGACCCAAAGCTGGGTTTGAACCCTGGTCACTGGCACTGTGAGGTGGCAGTGCTAACCACTGTGCTGCCCTCTAGTGATCATTCTATTAAATAAATGGTCATTTTCTATAATTTATGAAATATTGTGCATGTGTTAAATGTACTTAAACTTACTCATGGGACCGTAGTTAGTGAACAAGCCTGATTTCAATCTTGCGGCCCCACTGATGGAGGGCCACTCATGGCTCACTCACTAACTGAGGTTGCCCATCACTGATAAGACATTGAGTCAATATTTTTGTTTGAAGAACAATCATGAGATGACTGTAGGATTGAGAGGTCACAGTGCAGGGCAAAGGAGAAGGTTCTTAGTTAAGTAGATTTCAATGGTAGTTTTATTCTCTCATCTCTAGGAAATAAAGGAAAAGCAACGGGCACAAGAGGAGTTAAGCAACAGGGCTCAGGCCCTGCCTCTACCAGATGTTATCCCTGATGGTGAAGTGCACCAAAATGGTATGCCGCTTCTTAACGGCCATGCAGTACTACCGGCTGCCAACCACCAAGGCCTTCAGCAGGCCAACCGAAACCATGGACTCCTAGGGGGAGCTTTAGCAAACTTGTTCGTCATTGTTGGTTTTGCAGCCTTTGCCTACACAGTGAAGTATGTGTTACGAAGCATAGCACAAGAATAAAGCTGCTGAAGAGACCAAATCGTTGCAAACTTGCAAACAAATTGGACTCCTTTTGGGGAAGACGTTGCAGAAGGGGAAGACTTAAGACTGTGCGCTGGAGTGATGTAATTAAAATTACATTTGTATATGTACAAAAAAAGTGACCAATTAGAACCTATGGTTTTCTTTCACAGATGTATGGATCAATGGAGCTAAGAAATAGTTCAAGAATATGCAAGGGTTCAGATTTACTGTGCTGGTCATGCATATTTTACAATGGATGACCAATATTCCTCTTAATTATGGTGTATCTGAGACTAGTGCTCTTTCTAAAAGGGGTATCTTTTGCAGCAGCATTTTCAGATTTTAATTGTTTACTTCACAATGATCAAAAATCTATAGCCCAACATAAATGACTTTTTAATGTATTTATATTGTATTTGAGTATATCAGAAGCATTTCTGGAATAAAAACAAAATGCAAAAATTAAATGCTTAGTGGGATAAAACTGAGTGTGGACTTTTTAAGAGCTTTTTGTTTCAGCAAAATTGGAAAGGTGAGAGTGCAATTTTGGTCGTCCAGTGTAAAATAGTGTCCGCCCGGGAAATCCAGACCTTGTGCACATTCCGACAAACTGATTATAGGCTTTTACTCATTAGAATTTATGGGTGACCCCTTTGGCTAAACAGTTACAGAAGCCATTATTCCCCGGGGGGGGTGGGGGGGGTTTTGTAATTGCCCTTCATAAAGAAAAGATACTCAAAACGCACCACTAGCATCGCTGGGAATAATACTTTAATGGACAATAATTTGCTGCTTAATCAGTTATTTCTGGAAGATGTTAAGTTTGCCTTTCGTCTTACACAATATCTTTAGAATTTTCCAGTACCTTTTCCACAAAAACAACAAGTAAAATCTTGATGGACTTGGCCATTTGTACATGTACAATTGCCAGGTGATTTAACAGGACAGTCTTTGCCAATGCCTCATCCTGGTTTTTACGGGCAGCATTAAAATAGGGCATTTGGAATACTGTTAAATGTCACTTCTGACAAGCAATTAAATTTTCATCTGACTGAATACACTGTCATTTTGTTAGAGTAACTTCCTGAACATAGTTACACATGTCCCACTCAGCTGTTAATCTGAAATGAGCATGTGGTGCATAATAGCGATGACTGCTTTGTGAATTGACCATCAATAAAACTTTACAGGATATATTAGTAATATCATCACTTGTCTTTTAATGTCATTGAAATAAACTGAAAATCTTCCAAAATGTGTTACTTATTCTCTGGAGCAAGACTGATATTAACCCAAGTGTAAAGTCCACAATTTTATTCTGAAAGTATTGAGTGAGGAAATGTTTGTCATTCATTGAATTTCTACTGTTCGACTTTATAATGTACAAAATATTTGTCAAGCCTTTGGAAAGTATGTTTCTTGAAAGCTGTATTGGAATTGAGAATGTGCTGGTGACTTTGTACTTTGGAATTATTGAACACTGAACAATGGAAAGAGAATGCAAATTTATTAAACTGACAAACATTAATGGTAAATTTTGCAAGGCCTCTCCGCATCATCCACAAGATTTTTTTTTAAATGTTTTCCACCCCCACTTCCCCCCAAAACTTTGTAAAGTTTGAGTGAAACTGCAAACTTCAATGTAAATTATATAATCCAGAAACCATTGATGAATTTTTGCCCAGGAAGCTCTGTTTTGAAGTTTAACGAAGAGTTGACCTCAGTATACGGTAGGTTTATGTTCTGATATGTTTGTTTTGAAATCAATAAATTCTTTATCACAAACGAATCTAGAAATCCAACTGATCCCTTTTGTGCCAGATTTCCCTTTCCCACCCCTCACCCCCACATTATTGCTTTACCCTCTTGAATTTGCTCATGCAGTGTTGGGAAGCAGAGAACAGTTATTGTTGGATGATTTTTTTGGATTGATGGGAATGATGTTTCCTCTGACCTGTGCTATAGACAAACAATTAGTACACGGATAGCAGAAGAAGCCACTTTGAAGCTTGATGAAACCAAATTAGCAACCTGGCAAATGGTGAAGGACATGGACGTTGACAAATAATGGACAGCGTCAATAATTCAATGCTGAGATATGTGTAGTGGTATGTTTTGGAGGGTAAAGGTAAAAGAATTTGAAAGGGTGGAGGAGTAGAGATTTTATTAAAATCTGGAGCACCTGTTTTTAAAAAAAAACAGGAAAAGTTAAATGGAATTTGAGGGGCTTTGTAATAAATTTATAAAATGTTTATTAGTCACAAGTAGGCCTATATTAACACTGCAGTGTAATTCTGTGAAATTCCCCTAGTTGCCACACTCCAGCACTTGTTCGGGTACGCTGAGGAAGAATTTAGCATGGTCAATGCACCTAACCAGTACGTCTTTCAGACTGGGGGAGGGTGGGGCGGAGCATCCGGAGGAAACCCGTGCAGACTCAGCACAGTGACCCAAGCCAGGAATCGACCCAGGTCCCTTGTGCTTAGAGTTAACCATTGTGCCACCATGCCGTTCCACGGTGGTACTGTCAGCACCTTAGGCAAGGAATTTTGAACCATTGACGATGTTTAGTAAAGCTTCAGTAAAGTATAGAAAAATTAAGCATTATGGTTATAATTGCATCAGAAAAAGAACTCACTGCAACCAATGCAGGTTAACGAGAGTTCTTAATGTATAATCAAAATAATTAAAGCTTGTTTTCTGCTGTTTTGTGAACTTTCTTTCTCAGCTATATCTGTGTGGGTTTCACAGTCCATCCCTCAGGAAGATTTCCCTGCACTGCCAGTGCTTCAGTGTCTTGTTCAGGTTAGTATGCAATCTTCACTCCTCTTCAGTTGCTCCAGATCAGAGAGTGCAGGTTCAATGCTGATCTGCGTGGTCCCATCAAGCTTGTTGCTGATTCTGTGCAATTGCAGATACACTCGCCTGTTTGGTTTTGTAGGCATAGCATGTTTTTGGAGTGCTGATAAATGTGCCATTTCCTTTGCTGCCATCACCCATGAATGTGATTTCCTGTATCTTGAGAGATTGTAGCCATGGGAGTAAGAGAATAGCTAGTAGTAATTCTCAAGCTGCTTCTATACTGTCGCAGATCAAATATTGTAAATCTTCACCTACACTTGCCCTTTATCCATAGCTCAGTCTAAACACTGCTCTGAGTCATAAAGTTGCTTGTTACATGTCCCACTATGGAGATTTAAGCAGGAAATCTAGGCCAACACTCCAGTTCTGAGGAATGTGGTGCTATTGAAGATGCTGCCTTTTAAATACCATGGTATACTATGGTCTAATCAGGCAAAAATAAAGAAGTTCATGGCATTTCTTGGAGCAGGACAACTCTGCCAGGTATCTTGGCCAATATTTATCCTTCAGCCAACATTAGTTAAAAATGCAGGTCATTATCACATTGCTGTTTGTGGGACTTTACTACATGCAAACTGGTTGCTGCATTTCTTTTAAAGTCTATTTATTAGTTGCAAGTAAGGCATACATTAACACTGCAATGAAGTCACTGTGAAATTCCCCTTGTTGCCACAGTCCCGTGCCTGTTCAAGTCAATGCACCCTAACCAGCACATCTTTCCAGAATGCAGGAGGAAACTAGAGCACCCGGAGGAAACCCGCACAGACGGAGAAGGTTCAAACTCCACGCATAGTGACCCAGCCGGGAATCGAACCCAGATCCCTGGCACTGTGAAGCAGCAGTGCTAACCATTGTGCTACTATACCCTTGCAACAATACCCTTAGTAGAAGATGGTTTTGGTGGGTGGTTAAGTAACTTCACCAGTAAATGCCGAGGAAATCCCATTAAAAAGCAGATGAACCAATTCTTAACAAGGAGCATCTTCAGTCTGTAAAATATGATGCAGCTTCAACATGAGAAACATTGGGTAATCCAAAACACCACAAAGGTTGATGCGGTATTTCCTCTGGGCGAATTTCATAATGAGAAACATAATCTCAAAAAATAGAACTAATCCTGTTCATGGGGTGATGTCAGGAAGTAGTTCTTCACATATGATAGTGTGGGGTGGCACAATGGTTAGCACTGTTGCCTCAGTGTCAGGGACCCGGGTTCAATTTTGGCTTGGGCTACTGTCTGTGCGGAGTCTGCATGTTCTCCCTATGTCTCCGTGGTTTTCCTCCGGGTGCTCCGGTTTCCTCCCACAGTCCGAAAAATGTGCTGGTTAGGCGCGTTGGCCATGCTAAATTCTCCCTCAGTGTATCTGAACAGGTGCTGGAGTGTGGTGACGAGGGGATTTTCACAGTAACTTCATTGCAGTGTTAATGTAATCCTACTTGTGGCTAATTAATAAATAAGCTTAAACTCATAATGAGAAGCATAAGCTAAGAAAATAGAGCTAGCCCTGTTCATGGGATAATGTCAGGAACTACCTCTTCACACACACAATTTCTACTCCTTTTGTGGTTTTGGGAATTGCTGGCAAGGTCACTATTTAAGCCATGCTTGATTGGAAGGCTGGTGCAGACATGATGGGTCAGATGGCCCCCTGCGCAGTAACAATTCTGTGATCCGCACTACCTGCTCCTAAACAGTGTCCTGCTGGACCATTTCACCATGCTAACACCTTCTTTCCACTTTATGTAGCAGGCTCCCAAGGATATGCAGCTCGAACAGAGAGATGAACCTTCACACTAAAACCCACTCTGGTGCTTGTGATTTTAAAATCATCTTCTTAAATCCCACTGTAATTTGGTCTTTCAATCCCATTACTTTTTAACCCTCACTCTTGTGTTTGGTTTTAGGATCATTTATTTTCTAAATTGGGCTTTGCTTTTATGTCCCAGTACATGCTGTTTTTTTTAAACTGTTGTGATCCCAGTTCATGTTACTACTGGACAGTGGGATGGAGCCTGACCTAATAGATTCCAGCTTTTATTTCTTGTTTAGAGACATGGACAAACAGTCACAGGACTGCTGATTAACTTCTAACAAAAGAATGGAACATTATTGAATATGATAAGATTAACACCATAAGATGTAGGAGCAAAATTAGGCCATTTAGCCCATCAAGTCTGCTTCACCATTCAGTCATGGCTATGTTTCTCAACCCCATTCTCCCACTCTTTTGCCCATAAACTTTGATCCCTTTAAGACACAGACGGGTTCTTGATTGGTAAATACACTCAACGACCTAGCTTCCATAGCCTTCTGCAGCAATGAATTCCGTAGATTCACCAGCCTCTAGCTGAAGAAATTCCTCATCTCGGTTCTAACGGGTTGTCCCTTGATTCTGAGGCTGTGCCCTTGGATCCTAGTTTCTCCTACAAATGGAAACATCTTCCCCATGTACACTCTATCCAGACTTTTCAATATTCTGTAAGTTTCAATGAGATCCCCCTTTCATCCAAAAGTTCATCAAGTACAGACCCAGAGTCTGCATACATCAAGCAACTACAAGACAATAACTATAATATACTACTCCCATTTTTAAGAATAACATAAGTTATAAAATCCATCTCGTACTCTAATGTTCTCAGTAAGTACACAGTCCATGTAAAACAATAGGCAAATTATGGTCAGTCAAACCACACCGTGAAACCAAATGACAGGAGCCACCCAAAACAACCAAATCCCCAGATGCTTATCACACTGAGACACAACTGGTCTCACAAGAACTGCATTTGACACAGTTTTCCAAGCTCTGCTCTCAAAGAACACACTTTGAAATCTTTGCTTTCTCTCAGTTGCCTTCACCAATGGACCCAGACGAGGATTTTAACCTTTCCTTTCAGTATTCCCCTGCCCTACATTGTTGCATGCATTTACGCTTGCACACTATCTCTCAGGTACCCAGCCATGCCAACAGAACACCACTGCTTCACAGGCTGCATTAAGACATCACCAACCTGAGAATTACTTCAGATATCCAGCTTCTTAGTAATTAATGTTTCAAGGTCTGCACCTTTCAACCCCCTCTTTAACTGGGAGACTTTCTCTGCCCTTTAACTTAAGTGAACAGTACCTTGTTCAGATTCTGGTTCTTTGTCCCTTTGACTTCAGTCTCCCTGGGTCCCCTCTTTACATTCCCTGATTTCTGGAACTTTCTGTTCTTTAGTTTCTGCCCCTCTGTATTGTCTTGCCTGTACTGGCAGCCTTTGCAGGAAGTTTCTTGCTTTTTGGTTGCATGGTTCCAGACTGAAAACAAGTGTTTCTGCTTTTCAGTCTTGGGCCCTGGTTGCTAAACAACAGCCTAATTTTTTTTAACTCTCTCATTCTTACGTTGTAAAAACTTAATTATAATGCAAAAGTGAAACAGTCATAGACCAGCTAGCACTTGTGTTTAAAATGAGACTAAACTAAAATTTCAACTCTTAGCCCAAAAATACAGAAACATGAAAATTAAACTTACTTCTAACACACACTACAAATATAAATTTCTTGAATTATCTCTATTTCCTAACAAAACCACAATCTTGGATTTTCTTCTTTTAAAAGCAAGTGTATTTTCTCTCCAGTTCACTGTGACCATTGCTCAATGAGGTTCCTTTCTCTTTTTAGAAGTCTCACTGCTCCATTATCTTAGGGGGAGGTGATGGCCTAGTGGTATTATCGCTAGACTATTAAGCCAGGAATTTCAGCTGATGCTCTGGGAACCCAGGTTCAAATCCTGCTGCAACAGATGCCAAAATATGAATTCAATAAAAAATATCTGGAATTAAGAATCTACTGATGACCATGAACCCACTCTTGAAAAAACCCATCTGGTTCACTAATGTCCTTTAGGGAAAGGAATCTGCTTTCCTTACCTAGTTGCTGGAGCAGGGTGACTTCTTGTGAGCTGTGCCCAGTACACCTTCTAATCCTATCTTTTATACATTAACGCTGCAAAGAAGTTACTGTAAAATTCCCCTAGTCAGCACAGTCTGGTGCCTGTTTGGGTTAATCCACCTAACCAGCACACCTTTCGGACTGTGGGAGGAAACTGGAGAACCCGGAGGGAAACCTATGCAGACACAGGGAGAACTTGCAAACTCCACACAGACAGTGACCCAAGCCGGGAATCAAACCTGGGTCCCTGGTGCTGTGAGACAGCAGTGCTAACCACTGTGCCACCATGCCACTCCATCTATCAGCACAGTGTAAGAATATTTTGAATATGATAATTGTAGCATATTTTTAAAGTTAAATTCCCCTAGTCTCCTATTTGAGTCAATGCACCTAACTAGCATATCTTTCAGACTCGTTCTATGCTTCTAAAACTTCATTCTAACTCTTCTAAACACTCTAACAATGCTTTAATTCAATTGCTTATGGCTATACCATTACATTCTGCGCTCTCTCGTTTCCTTCTTTATGAACGGTATGCTTTGCCTGTATAGTGCGCAAGAAACAATACTTTTCACCGTATGTTAATACATGTGACAATAATAAATCAAATCAAAATCAAAAAGAGTCTGGCCTACATGTGACTGCAGAGACGCAGCAACGTGGTTGACCCTCAGCTACCCTTGGGTAACTAGGAATGTGCAATGAATGCTGGCCAGCCAGCGCCTCCTATGTTGAATGAATAAAAAAAACTATTTCAAAAATCAAAACATTGCACATTAAGTGAAATTATAATATGAAATTATAAAATGAAATTGCACATTCTCCCTGTGTGGGCTTCCTCTGGTTGTTCTGGTTTCCTCCCACAGTCTGAAAGACATGCTGGTTAGGTGGATTGACCCGAACAGTGCCGGACCGTGGCGACGAGGGGAAATAACTTCTTTGCAGTGTTAATGTATGCTTTAATTGTGACTAATAAATGAAGTTTAGCTTGGTGTAGGGTGTATGAGCTGGAAGGCATTAAGATTAGCTTTTCATTAATTGGGTGTGCCGCAGACAAAGTGTGTGATTTCAGATAAAACATGAGTGCAATAATGGTGAAGCAGTGCTTTACATTTTTATTTCTCCAGAGTTATCTGCGCAGACAGAAGTGAATTAAATGTGAGGATTAAAGACTTTGCTTCCCACTTGTAGGGTTTAAGACATAAACCTAGGGATTATGACGTCAGCAGAGGAGAAATCGAGTTGAGAGAGCAGAGTGCATTGATAATTCGCCATGATCTGAAACTGCCTGAATCAAATGCATTTACAACCTGTCATTACAAATAACCTGTGATATAAACCTCTATTCGACAGCATTTTATTGAAGATAACCTTCGTCTTGTCACCGAGTAAATCACAGCATTGGGTGAGTTCCTGCTGGTAGTGACAGGGGAAAGAATAAATAAACGTTATTTTCCTCTCGCAAGTTAATACTTTAGAAATGCAGCGGTTTGGCATAATGGAAATTCCAGTCATTTGGATCTGAGCATTAAAGATATGCTAGACTTTTGATAAAGAATGTAGTTAAGCGTAATTGCACGATGAGTTATGAAACTACAAGAAAGACAGGTACTTAGGTTGGATGAACAGCTAATGAACGTTCATGCTTTTAAGCATTTTTGTTTAACAGAGGTATTCACATGAACCTAAAGCATAGTTTGTGCTGCTCTTCAGAATCAGCTCCTGTATAGCTGGGAGGGGAGAAATAAAGCCTACACATTTTACAGCACATGTAAGCCGCTGACTTCTACATGGGCCATATGGTGGCAGATGTGAGTGGATGCTTAGTTTTATATCCAGTGCATACAGTAGGTTTATTTACGGCGCTAATATCTCTAATACGTTTTAAAACACTTCCTGATTTACCCCATCTTGCTTTTATTCGGTGACCTGTACTTGGTACCTTTCTCCTTAGCTTCTTAATTTACACCCTGTCATTACAAATATCCCGTGATATAAACTTCAATTCTATGACATTTTACTGAGTTGGGGCAGCACAGTGATTAGTACTGCTGCCTCACAGCACCAGGGACCCGGGTTCAATTCTATGTCACTATCTGTATGGAATCTGCACTTTTTCCCCGTGTCTGCGTGGGTTTCTTCCAGGTGCTCCAGTTTCCTCCCACAGTCCAAAGATGTGCGGGTTAGGTGGATTGGCCATGCTAAGTTGCCTCTTAGTGTCAGGGGGATTAGCTAGGGTAAATACATAGGGTTATGGGGATAGGTCCTGGATGGGATTGTGGTTGGTGCAGACTCGATGGGCTGAATGGCCTCCTTCTGCACTGTAGGACTCTATGCTTCTAATAATATTAATACTAGGTGAGTCTTACTAATAACTGATATTCCTACTTAAAAAAAAAATAGTTGGGCTTTTAATGATGAAGCTTTGTCTCACGTGGAGCCAGGTTTGGTGAAATCTGTTCTCGGCATGGGGCTCGCACTGTTCAGCTGAATGGAGGAGGTCAGTAACAGAGAAAGAGAGAAGGGCCACAGCATTAATTCCCAGTCTGAATCATCTTATGATGGTTTAAAAGAGCTGGCGCTCGATATTTATGCTTCTGTCAAGTGTAGGGGGGGCCGGGCAATTCAGTCGAATGGTGAAGGGGACTGATTGCGTTTGAGTGGACAATTTGCTCTCATTAGTTGGGTTAGGGAGGACGAGGGCTCACAATCTCATGTCATGTAAGGCCAACAGATGTCAAGAAGTGCTTCTTTTGCCAGGGAGCAGTGGATCCCTGGAACAAGTCCCCAGTTTGTGTGGTGGACGCAGATTCATTAAGCTGGGGTTGGGCCTGTTCCTGTCTGTGATAGAAATCACCTTGTGCCAAAGGTAGGTACTGAGTGACATTAAGGAAAGGACTGATTTTCTGGACTGGCTTCAGTTTCCTCTGAGACACTCGTGCATCTCCCAGGAATTTGTCTGGTTAGGGGGTGGGGTGATCATATTGTGACGCAAATCTGCCATTCTTACCCAGCCTGGCCTACGTGTGACTCCAGAGCCACAGCAATGTAGTTGACTCTCAACTGCCCTCCAAGGGCAACTAGGGATGGGCTATAAATGCTGGCCAGCCAGCGACACTCATGTCCTTACCATTGCTGCTTTCGAACTTACTTCTCTTTTAAATGACAAAGGAGTTTATCGGACATATAACTTTGCAACTATTGGTTGCAAGATCCAAACAGGTTGCTGAAATAATTCTGTGATAACAGATCAGTGATCACTGAGCAATTCATTAAGGAAATCGCCAGCTAATCGATGCTCATGTTCCTTGCTGACAAGTCCCGAAGCCTGTGCGGAGTTTTTTGTTTCAATCTCTGATGAGGTCACTTGGCATCATCTCCATCTCGAGCTGCCCTCAAGCTAAAGCCGTAGATCTTATGTTACATTCAATCAAACAGCGATTCAATAAAGTTTATTGATTTATTAGTGTCACAAGTAAGCTTATATTAACACTGCAATGCAGTCACTGTCAAAATCCCCCAGTCGCCACACTCTGGGAGAACTTAGCACGGCCGATGCACCTAATGAGCATGTCTTTCAGACTGCGGGAAGGAACTGGAGGAAACCCATGTAGATACTGGGAGTATGTGCAAACTCCACACAGACAGTGACCCAAACCAGGAATCAAACTGTGGTCCCTGGTGCTGTGAGACAGCAGTGCTAACCACTGTGCCGTCCTTACTGAATACGGACATAAGATATCTATGACAAAAGTATAAATGTTTATGATTCAATGAAAGTGGCCTGGCTCACTTATAAATGCTGTTAAAATACTGAATGCCTGTCAAAAACCAACATTTGCTGAGGATAGGGAATGCTCTCAGGATCTCTAAGAAAAGAATTCTGTGCCTTCAGAACTCGCCGTCCTCGTTCTAGATCCACTCGTGCAAAAATGTTGCTTTTCACTTCAAATCCTGACCTATCCTGCAGCACAGTGGTACAGTGGTTAGCACTGCTGCCTCACAGCGCCAGGGACCTGGGTTCAATTCTGGCTTCGGGTCATTGTCTGTGCAGAGTTTGCACATTCGTCCTGTGTCTGTGTGAGCTTCCTCCGGGTGCTCCAGTTTCCTCCCACAGTCTGAAAGATGTGCTGGTTAGGTACACTGGCCATGCTGAATTCTCCCTCAGTGTACCCGAACAGGTGCCGGAGTGTGGTGACTAGGGGATTTTCACAGTAACTTCATTGCAGTGTTAATGTAAGCCTATGTGAATACATAAGCTTCACATTCCCATTGTAACTACTTCTCATGTGTCAAGCATGAGGTTATTGAGTTTCTGTTTTCACAAATAAAAAAACAAATTTGAAATATGAAATATGAAAACATGAATAAAAACCAGGAAATCTAATGTAATAAGAAGGGTTTTTCACTAATTCAGTCACCTTGTTTGAATGACTCCTGTGATCGCTGTTTATTCACTGGTGTTTAAACATGCATATTGTTTCTTTCAGTAGTCAAATCTTTCACGTTTGCAGGTTGACATGAAAGCTATTCGGCCCATCGAGCCTGCTGTACTGTTCAAGCATACCATGGCTGATTCACCTACCCCTTCACAATCCCAGTCCTGCCCCATATCCCATGATGTCATTAATATCCAGAAAACAATTGATTTGTCCCTTGAACATGCTCATAGCATGGTAATTAGCACTGCTGACTCAGGCCAGTGACCGGGTTCGATTCCCAGCTCGGGTCACTTGTGTGGAGTCTGCACGTTCTCCCCATGCCTGCATGGGTTTCCTTCGGGTGCTGCAGTTTCCTCCCACAGTCCAAAAGATGTGCTGTTTAGGTGCATTGGTCATGCTAAATTTTCCCTCAGTGTACCCGAACAGGTGGCGGAATGTGGCGACTAGGGGATTTTCACAGTAACTTCATTGCAGTGTTAATGGAAGTCTACATGTGACACTAATAAATAGACTTTAAAAACTTTTAAACAGTGATTAAGCTTCCACAGCCCTTTGGGCTGGAGATAGATGAATCAATATTATAATTGGACAAAGCAGAACTGCAGTCTACCGTTCATTCATTTCATGGGAAGTATTCATGCATTACATTAGCGTAAGAATCATATGCAAGTGTGCAATGTACATTGTAAAAATAACAATAGAAACTGTTGCTTTGGGATTTATTATTCTGCCCATTACTTTAATGTAGCATAGGTTAGAATTAATGCAGTGCAACCTAAGTGTATGCAAACCCAATTTAAAGAATTGACCTTTTATCGTCACACATTGACCCATGGTAGATCAATGGTATGTAATGCATTGACCCTCGTGGATTCATATTAATCTCAGGCAGTCTCCAGTGTTTGTTCTGTTCATGCAGTGAGGCTAAAGAACAACTTGTCAGTAGCAACTAGTTCTGCAAAGCAAGTACATCCTCAGATCCGACAGGCGTTTGTTTCCTTTAGAATTCAGTGATAGTAGGAATGATGGAGCCAGTGATTGGGAACCTCTGTTTATAATCTGTGTTCTTGTTTTGCAGAGGTGCGAGGAAAGTCCTCATTATGGATTTGAAATGGCCACATCTTGGGATGGCTTTTTTTATAGTTGTCTCCATCATCATGACTTGCTGTTTTGTGTGGCAGTACAGGCTCCCAAAGCAAGGCGAGGGTAAGTGTGAGGACCTTTGTCACAGACTGAGGTTTGCCGTTGTCATTAGAGTTGTTCTTTTCCCTTTCCATAGCCTTGGGATATCTTTACAGCCCATGAACCTTTTTTGTAGTCGAATCAGCGCTGTAGTGTAGGAGCGGCACTGTGGCGCAGTGGTTGGTATGATGGTGCAATGGTTAGCATTGTTGCCTCACAGCACCAGGAATCTAGGTTCACTTCCAGACTTGGGTCACTGTCAGTATGGACCATTAGATATAAGAGCAGAATTAGGCCATTCAGCCCATCGAGTCTGCTTTGCCATTCAATCATGACTGACATGATTCTCATCCCCATTCTCCTGCCTTCTCTCTGTAACCCTTAATCCCTTAATTGATCAAGAACCTATTTATTTCTGTCTTAAAAACACTCAATGATCTGGCCTCCACAGCCTTCTGTGGGAATGAGTTCCACTGATTCACCAATCTCTGGCTGAAGAAATTCCTCCTCATTTCAGTTTTAAAGGTCCATTCCTTCACTCTGAGGTTATGCCCTCGGGCTTTAGCCTTTCCCACTAGTGGAAATATCGTCTCCATGTCCACTCTATCTAGGCTCCGCAATATTCTGGAGTCTGCACATTCTCCCTGGGTCTGCGTGGGTTTCCTCCAGGTGCTCCGGTTTCCTCCCACACGCCAGAGATGTGCGGGTTGGGTGAATTGGCCATGCTAAATTACCCCTTAGTGTCAGGGGATCATACAGGGTAAATACGTGGTGATGCGGGGATAGGGTGGGATTGTTATCGGTGCAGGCTCAATGGGCCTCCTCCTGCGCTGTGGCGATTCTATTCTATTCTGAGGTGTGGTGACCAGCTACTGCAAAGGGCAATCACCTGATAACATAAGAACATAAGAACATAAGAAATAGGAGCAGGAGTAGGCCATCTGGCCCTTCGAGATAACCTGTTTCAGTGATGTTAATTGGAGGATAAGGAAGATGTTTTCTGTCCTTTCCCAAAATAGTTGTGTGGGATCTTGTACATTCACCCAAGAGAGGAGACTGAGTCTTGGTTTAACATCTCATCCGATAGCGCAAAACTACCTCAGAGTGTCAGCATGAACTTCTGTGCTCAGGAGTGCGACTCACAGTCTGAATGTTTCTAATTCAAAAGTGAGGGAGTGCTATCAGGTCTGAGGTGGCAATGCTGGCGTTGGACTGGGGTGGAGCACAGTAAGAAGACTCACAACACCAGATTAAAGTCCAACAGGTTTATTTGGAATCATGAGCTGTCCTTCCTCAGGTGAGTGGAGAATTGTGTTCACAAACACGGCATATAAAGACAGAGATGCAACTGCAAGATAACTGTGCTGCAATTGTGTCTCTGTCTACATGTGCCATGTTTTGTGAACCCAAATCTCCACTCATCTGAGGAAGGAGCAGCATTCCAACAGTTCATGATGCTAAATAAACCTGTTGGACTTTAACCTTGTGTTGTGAGAGTTCTTATCAGACCTGATGACCAATTTCCTGATCTCAGTTATCTCCCAGAGAAAGCTTTTGGCTGTTTTCCCTGCTGCTATCTCTGTTCGTTTGTGATTAGTCCTTTATTACAGCCCTATGCTGTGGCTCATTACCAAATTGGATCAAGTTCGCCGCTTAGTTAATTGTGTTATTTTTCTGGGAGTTTGAGTCCTCCAAATGAATCTTCCTTGCCGGATTATTTCTCTGTTGGATTTCAGATGAATCTACTTTGTCTAAAGAGCAAGAGGCAGTTCAGATGTGCCCCAGGCATCCCAAGCCTGTGCCGTTGGTACATCCCGTGCTGATTTTAAAAGAAGCTCTTGAGAAGGTTAGTAACTGTGTCCGCGTTAAAAGCTATTGGGAAATCAGGGTACGGTTCTGGCCAACTTGGGCGAGCTGTTAGTGTAAAAATCTTTGGAAAGTTGCTCACGTGTCAGCAGAATAACACCAAGTCAGAGGCGTCACTCGAAGGATGTACAATTAAAAGGTTAAAAATTAGTATACAATAATGGAACCCCCAGTGACATTGCCAATGAATAATTGGAATGGAAAGAACAGCTTTCATTAGATAGGGATTTGGTAAATTTAGCAAGCGATGAATTGAAGTTTATTTGTTAACCCAAAATCTCAGGATTGTGAAAATGAACATAAGAAACTTTGAGAATTGTCATTCTGTCCATTTCTCGGATATGATGTGGATTAGAATTAAGGCATTGCAGTTAAGTGCCACTGATATCAACTAGCACATTGTTTCTCTGCAGGTAGATGAGCAGCTTTTAAGGATTTATGTATCTCTGTTTGTAACAGAATGGCTGCCTTTCCTGTCCATTTCCATATATACATATATGGCTTCCTTAACGGCACCAAAATTCAACTCCAGAAGGGAATGAATCAACTGGGCTTTCGCAATCCTGTATCACAGGATTGTTACGGTGCAGAAAGAGGCCATTCAGCCCATTGTATCTGCACCAGCTCTCCAAACGGGCCTTATGGCTTAGTGTCATTCCCCTGCATTTTCCCTGCACATTGCTTCTATTCAAATAGTCGTCTAATGCCCTCTTGAATGCCTATGTGGAGTCTGCATGTTCTCCCTCTCTGTGTTCTTCCGGGTGCTCCAGTTTCCTCCCACAGTCCAAAGACGTGAAGGTTAGGTGGATTTGCCATGCTATATTCCCCCTTAGTGTCCCAAGATGTGTAGGTTAGGGGGATTAGTGGGGTAAATGTGGGGATAGGGCAGGGGGTTGGGGCCTGGGTAAGGTGCTGTGTTGAGAGTCAGTGCAGACTTGATGGGCTGAAAGACCTCCTTCTGCACTGAAGGGATTCTATGATTCGTGGGTGCTGTTGGAGCTGCACCCATCCAGATTATCCCACCATACTCCTCACTTGTGTCTTATAGATGGTGGACAGGCTTTGGAGAGTCAGGAGGTGAGTTACTCACCACAGAGTCCCCAGCCTCTGACCTGCTCTTGTAACCACATTACTTATATGGCTGGTCCAGTTCAGTTTCAGATCAGTGATAACCCCCAGGATATTGATAGTGGGGCACTCAGCTGCTGAATGTCAAGGCAAGCTGGTTGGATTCTCTCTTGTTGGAGATGGTCATTGCCTGGCACTAGTGTGGTGTAAGTATTACCTACCGCTTAAACAGCCCAAATCTGAATGTTATCCAGGTTTGCTGCATTTGGGCATGGACTGCTTTAGTATCTGAGCGGTTACAAATGGTGCTGAACATTGTGCAGTCATCGGCAAACATCCTCACTTCTTACCTTAAGATGAAAAGATTGGTGAAGCAGCTGAAGAAGGCTGATCCCGGGACACCATCCTTCGGAACCCCTGCAGTCATATCAGAGAATCATAGAATCCCCACAGTGCAGAAGGAGGCCATTCAGCCCATCAAATCTGCACCGACCACAGTCCCACCTAGGACTGACCCACATACTTATCCTGATAATCCCCCTGACACTAAGAGATAATTTAGCATAGCCAATCCATCCAAACCTGGAGTGTGGGAGGAAACTGTAAATTTCAGGTGCTTTCCAGATTTACCCCTAGTTCCTGAGATTGTGTTTTTTTTATTTATTCGTGGGACCTGGGTGTCACTGGCTAGGCCAGCATTTGTTGCCCATTCCTAGATGTCCTTGGAGGGCAGTTGACAGTCAACCACATTGCTGTGGCTCTGGAGTTACATGTAGGTCAGACCAGGTAAGGACGGCAGATTTCCTTCCCTAAAGGACATTAGTGAACCAGATGGGTTTTACTGACAATCAACAATAGTTTCATGATCATCAGTAATTCCAGACTTTTTTAATTGAATTCAGATTCCACCATCTGCCATGGTGGGGTTCGAACCTGGACCACAGAACTTTAGCTGAGTCACTGGTTTAATAGTCCAGCAATAATACCACAAGGCCATTGCCTGCCGCATTGCTGCTGCTACAAACTTGTACCAATTATTGCATTACAGTCAGGACAATGTGCTTTTCTGAAACTTAATTTTTTGGGGGAAGCAGAAGATTTTTTTTTATTCATTTGTGGTACATGGGCGTCGCTGGCTGGCCAACATTTATTGCCCATCTGTAGTTGTCTGAGGGTAATTAAGAGTCAACCACATTGCTGTGGTTCTGGAGTCACATGTAGGCCAGGCCAGGTAAGGATGGCGGATATTCTTCCATCATTAGTAAATCAGATGAGTTTTTCCTGACAATCAACAATGGTTTCATGGCCATCAGTAGATTCTTAATTCCCCATAGTTTTATTGAATTCAAATTCCACCATCTGCCGTGGCAGGATTTGAACCCAGATCCCCAGAACATTAGCTGAGTTTCTGGATTAATAGTCTAGAGATAATACCACTAAGCCATGGCCTTCCCATTTATTATATGATGTGTATTATAAATATATATATATTATTTTAGAGTGGCACAGTGGCTAGCACGGCTGCCTCACAGCGCAAGGGTCCTGAGTTCAATTCCGGCCTCAGATACTGTCTTGTGGAGTTTGCATGTTCTCCTCATGTCTGCTTGGGTTTCCTCCGGGTGCTCCAATTTCTCCCCACAGTCCAAAGATATGTGGTTTAGGTTGATTGACCATGCTAAATTGCCCCTTAGTGTTAGGGGAAGTAGCTGGGATAAATGCATGGAGTTACAGGAATAGGGCCTGGGTGCGGTTGTGGTCGGTACAGACTCGATGGGCCGATTGGCCTCCCTCTGTATTGTAGGGATTCTATGATATTATAAGAACATAAGAACATAAGAAATAGGAGCAGAAGTAGGCCATCTAGCCCTTCGAGCCTGCCCCGCCATTCAATAAGATCATGGCTGATCTGTCGCTGCTCAGTTCCACTTTCCTGCTTTCTCCCCATAACCCTCAATCCCCTCTCTTATCAAAAACCCATCAACCCGCGTCTTAAAAATATTTAGCGAGGCAGCCTCCACCACTTCAACGGGCAGAGAATTCCAGAGATTCACCACCCTTTGAGTGAAGAAGTTCCTCCTCAACTCCGTTCTAAACCGCCCCCCTTTTATCTTGAGGCTGTGCCCCCTAGTCCTACTGTCTTTTTTGAGCGGGAAGAGTCTCTCCACCTCTATCCTATCCATCCCATTCATCATCTTATACGTCTCAATGAGATCTCCCCTCATTCTTCTAAACTCTAACGAGTACAAGCCCAGTTTATTCAGCCTCTCCTCATAGCTCAATCCCCTCAACTCCGGTATCAGCCTAGTAAACCTCCTCTGCACTCCCTCCAAGGCCAAAATATCTTTGCGCAGGTGCGGCGCCCAAAACTGCACACAGTACTCCAGCTGCGGCCTCACCAATGCCCTATACAGCTGCAGCAAGACCTCCCTACTTTTATATTCAATCCCCCTCGCTATGAAGGCCAGCATCCCATTCGCCTTCCTGACCACCTGCTGCACCTGCAAGCTGGGTTTTTGCGACTCATGCACAAGGACCCCGAGGTCCCTCTGCACCGCCGCCTGCTGCAGTTTTTCGCCCCGTAAGTAATAGTCCTTCCTACCATTCTTCCTACCAAAGTGGACCAACTGCACCCAGGCCCTATTCCTGTAACTCCATGCATTTATCCCAGCTACTTCCCCTAACACTAAGGGGCAATTTAGCATGGTCAATCAACCTAAACCACATATCTTTGGACTGTGGGGAGAAATTGGAGCACCTGGAGGAAACCCAAGCAGACATGAGGAGAACATGCAAACTCCACAAGACAGTGTCTGAGGCTTATTTGTCAATGATATCAAATTGTAACATTGCTGTTATATTGCCAATGACAAACCATGTGAATGCATTACAAGTAAAATGTAAGATTTATCATGTATTAGGGTTGAGATGTGATGGGCCAACATTAATCTGGATAATGCAGATTAAGGCAATATGAAAGGATTCTGATTTTAGTTTGGTTAATGGAACTTTGCAATTGAGTTAATATGAGAAAGTCTCCACTGCCAAAGGCTGATAAATAAAAGGATTGGGGAATATTCCTAAATCCTTGCTTGAAAGCATCTAGTCAGTGGAAATAACCAAAGGATCTGGTTGGAAAGCATTTAATGAAAGGAGGCAGGATGATCGAAGATTGAGGGGATTTGTGGCATGGGGCTTCAGAATAATGAATGGTAAACATTTAGTGGACGTTTTGCTTATATTATAATTTGACTTCAACAGAAATAAAACTGGATGAAAGTATAAGACAGAGTTGCTATAACACACATTACACTATTGCACAAAGTCAGGATCCATCCCATTCACTGAGAAGTTATCATATTTCTCACTGTACATTTCCAACAAAATTATGAGCAGAATATTACATTCCCTCCCTGACGGGTTTGGGCTTGGGGGCAGCTCCAAACCTTTTAGCATGACTACCCACCACCCTCCCTTGAGCCCTGACCTCTGCAATTTTATGCTAGTGCAGCCCTGGCCCCCGTTGAAGCCTCCAAGTGGCCAATTATTGACCACTTAAAGATCATTTCCCACCCAACCTCTTAGTTTTTAGGCTGGCTGGAGTGGTTCAGGGGCAGGGGGGGGAGCCCGAAAAGAAACCTGCTCAGGCTTCAGATGGGAAGTTGGTGGGGGGGGCAAGCAGGGTGGGGAAGAGGGGTTTGTTTCCATCTAGAGCCTCCTTTTAACATTGGGCACCATGCTGCGCACCCCCCCTCCCTCCCACATCCCCCCCAGAAAAAAATAGGTCTCGCCTCTGCAAATGCTGTGTTTCCCCCTGCTGGCCTCTCTGTCAATGCTTCCCACTCCCCTCTGGCCATTCCCTGGGCTTCACCTCTCCAACCCACCCTGAGACCCTTTAACTGATCCAAGACTCCCAGGACTTGGACTCTGAGGATTGATTGTTGTCCCAGACCTGTCCAGTGCAACGTCTGTAGCTGCTGAGACTATAGGACTGCCTTCCCGGGTTGGGGTTGGGGTTGGGCTGCGGTCCCATCTCCAGCCAATTAACACTTGTTGGAGCATCAAATGGCTGCGTGGCAAGAAGTATCAGCAAAAATGAGGAGACAGTGGTAATGACATTGAACTAATAATCCAGATGCCCAGGCTAATGATTGAGGGATGTGGGTTCACATCTCATCATGGCAACTGGTGGGATTGGAAATCAGTTAATAAATCTCCAACTGAGAGTTAGTCTCAGTAATAGTGACCATGAAACCATCGCTGACTGTCATTTAAACCTTTCTGGTTCACTAATGTCCTATCTGGTTCACTAATGGTGGGGGGGCAAACAGGGTGGGGGAGAAGGCTTTGCTTCCATCTAGAGCCTCCTTTTAACATTGGGCACCATGCTACACAAGGAATCTGCCATCCTTACCTGGAAGGAGGGAAGGAAATCTGCCATCCTTACCTGGTCTGGCCTATTTGTGACTCTTAACAAGCCTCTGAAAAGACCTAGCAAGGTCAGTTCAAGGGCAATAAGGGATAAGCAACAAATGCTGGCCCAGCCAGCATCCCATGAAAGAATAAAGGGGGAAAAAAAGCAATGTGTTTGCTGCTGACATCTCAGATAGTGGGAAGGGAACCCTCACCACCCCCCAAAGGTCCTTTCCTCTTCCTCTTTGAAAATTCAGAATTAAAAGTTAGGTATATAATTGTGTTTTACAGGTTGACTCTCTTCTATGCAGTCAAATACACACAATGAGTCTGCCATCCATTTCAGCCATTGTCATTTATAATGACACTGTTCTGTGGACTGGAAACTTTGGAAAAAGAAATGTATCAGATGAGTTTTCACCCCCACCAAATGAATATACTGCCTACAGGTAACTTTACAACTCCTATCATTTTCCTATCTCGCTCTTCACAGGAAGCATATTTGTGAATAATTCCATATTGCTTATGTAAGGTACTTTTACCTCAGGCCAAGCCAAGAAATAAGATTTATTTATGAAAGATTTCACTCCACAAATCACCAGATGGGTTGAGGTGAAGGGGCCCATTGATCTCCCACTTACCAAATTGTCCCGTTGCAGTACAAGCTGTATCTTTAGAAGCAAGATACAGCGATGTTTAAACCATCCTTCTGGATAAGATCAGCATAATCAGGATGCCACGCAGTCCGGACATTCTCTCTTCCACCTTCTTTTGTCAAGAAAAAGATACATAAGTCTGAGGTCACACACAAACCGACTCAAGAACAACTTTTTCCCTGCTGCCATCAGATTTTTGAATGGACCTACCCTGCATTAAGTTGATTTGTTTTACACCCTAGCCATGACTGTAACACTATATTCTGCACTCTCTCCTTTCCTTCTCTATGAATGTTATGTTTTGTCTGTATAGCGCGCAAGAAACAATACTTTTTACTGTATCTTAATACATGTGACAATAATAAATTGAATCAAATCAAATTTGTTGCCCACCCCTTGAACTGAGTGGCTTCTTTGGCCATTTCAGAGGGCAGTTAAGAGCCAATCACGCTGATGTGGATATGGAATTAGATCATGTAAGGATGGCAGATTTCCTCCCTAAAGAATATTGGTGAATCATTGTGCCAACTTTTTTTTGTTATATTCATTTGTGGACATGGGCATCGCTAGCTGAAGAGGAGCTAAAGAGTCTTTAGCTCTGACGAAGGGTCATCCATTCTCGAAACATTGACTCTACTCTCTCCATGGATGCTGTCAGACCTGCTGAGATTTTCCAGCACTTTCTGTTTCAGATTTCCAGCGTTTTGCCCTCAAAATGCTGTGACTGTTACAAGAATAAATACTGATTTATATTTTCTGTTCACTTATATTTACATTCACTCACACCGTTCGTCACCTCAGGATGTTCCAAAGAAATATGAGCCGTAGTTAGCATCAGTCTGGCCACCAGGAGAACTTTCCTCGTTGTGTTAAATAGAATCATGGGATTTTTTTTTGAACCTCCATCTGAATGGGCTGATGGGGAATTAAGCCCCACACCAGAATCCATCGTGAAGTTTCAGCTGTGTTTTGGCTCAGGAATTAAGCCAAACCCTCTCGGATGGAAGTAAATGATCCCACAGCATGAGGAGTTCTCCTGGCTGGCATTTAGTCCACAACCAACTGCAACAGATTATCTTGTCATTGTTTCTTTGTGGAAACTTATCATGTACAAATTGGCTTCCACATCTGTTAATATCAGTGCTAGTATAAACCGGAGAAATAATGTAATTGAGCAATAATACAATCATAAAATGTATTTTATCTTCAGCAAGTTTATTCTTCATACAGCTCAGTATGGAAACAAACTTCTTATGCCCCCAACTCTTCCAGCTGCATTCGTTTATACTCTTCATAGAATCCTACAGTGCAGAAGGAGGTCATTCAGCCCATCGACCACAATCCCACCCAGACACCATCCCTGTAACCCTATACATTTACGCTAGTTGTTCCGCCTGACACTAAGGAGCAATTTAGCATGGCCAGTCCACCAAACTTGCACATCTCTGGACTGAGAGGAAACGGGGGCACTCGCAGGAAACCCATGCAGACATGGGGAGAACGTGCAAACTCCATCCAGACAACGACCCAAGCCAGGAATCGAACCTGGGTCTCTGGCGCTGCGAGGCAGCAGTGCTAACCATTGCGCCAGTGTGCCGCCCTCATTTGGAGGTCGAGCCAATAACCATCCTCTGTCTTTAATAAGGCAATTAGCCTAACAATGGAATTGTTAAAGCCTGTACTTGCTGATAGGCAACATTTCATTCCATTACATCAGAACTGACACTTAAAATTAATGATTGACTGTAAGGCACTTTAGGACATCCAAAGGTCACAGAAAGTGGTGTTTGAATGCAAATTATTTCCTTTTCTTTTCTACTCAAAAACATTTGGCAGAATATCCAATGGGACGTGCAAATGGTCAAAGCTGACTACAACTGGGAAGCATGCTTTTATACTGTTTATTGCCTGTGAGATGCTTACAGAATGTGGCATCCAATGATATCAGACTGTCACGGACTGTAGATTTAACTGAGCAGTTTTCAAAAGAACAAAATCAGCAGCATCCTCAGCACCATTTCCACTTGTGAGAGAATTTCTGGGTTTGGAATTTCTGGGTTTAAATTGAAAATTTGGAATTGGTGGTAACAGCCTTTAAGGCAATTAATTCTGGAAGTGATTCCAAAAGATCCAGGGATATGGCTGTTTGACTAGGAACATAAACAGGAACAGTTAGGAGATGTGAAAAGGTGGAACATACAAAGGAATATCACAGCAATCCTAAACTCAGTGTTAATAGTGTCAGTGTCAGGGCAAGCACAACGCACAATGGTTAGCATTGCTGCCTCACAGCGGCCCAATTCCAGTCTTGGGTCACTGTCTGTGTGGAGTTTGTACATTCTCCCTATGTCTGCGTGGGTTCCCTCCCACAGTCCAAAGATGTGCAGGTTAGGTAGATTGGCCATGCTAAATTGCCCTTTAATGTTGGGGTATTAGCCGGGTAAGTACATGGGGTTACGGAGATAGGTCCTGGGTGGGATTGTTGTCAGCGCAGGCTCAAAGGACCGAATGGCCTCCTTCTGCACTGTAGGGATTCTATGATTCGAATCAATGATCCACTAAAAGGACATGTGATAGCGAGAGCTACCTGCTACTGGTAACGGCACAGCTAGGCCAGGATGAGTAGCGACTGAGCCACCATAGGCCCATGGTTTCACTGGGTCAGTTGGTGGAAAGCACTCATGTTAGGAAGCAGCCAGACCTGTACCAATTCAGCTGGGAAATCATTTGAATAATGGACTAATTTGGTTATAAAAGATAAAGCTTGAGTGGTAACCCAGATCCAGACAAAATCAGTGGTGTGGAAAAGAAAGTAATATAGATATTGTGGGTTCCTTGAACTGTCATTTTTTAAGTTTGAGCTTTCCTTAAAGATTTTTTAAAGTTTATTTATTAGTGTCACAAGTAGGCGTACATCAACACAGCAATGAAGTTACTGTGAAAATCCCCGAGTTGCCACACCCCAAGCACTTGTTTAGATACACTGAGGGAGAATTTAGCACGGCCAATGCACCTAACCAGCACATCTTTCAGACTGTGGGAGGAAACCCACACAGACACGGGGAGAACATGCAGACTCCACACAGTGACCCAAGTCAGGAATCAAACCCAGGTCCCTGGCACTGTGAAGCAGCAGTGCTAACCACTGTGCAATCCTAAAAGTTCAGAGTTCACTCTAAGAATGGTACAGGCTAACCATGATGGGGAGAACATCTGGATATCCAGATGCAGTGGCCCTTATGCCCATGGATGTAGACGCCACAGCCAAAGCATCGTTAGAAATGTTTGCTTAGCTCACGTCAAAATTCGGAGCAAATCCTTTTCGTCTTCATCAGAAGGTAAAGGTGGAACAGCGACTGTTCATGCACTTACTTTTGCACATTTTCATTATTATAATACGTATTTTGAGATTCCTTCTTAACGCCACTTAGTGTGTGACACGTTGTGATATCAAACTGGGTGAAAATCTCAAAATCATTTCTCTTGTTTCAGGATTGCGAGCATTTCCAAAATATTCCCTGCTATAATGCTATACAAACTCTGGCAAGATGGGAAAATTACATCTCTGGACGATCCACTCACAAAATATGTCAAAAACTTTACAGTCAAAAACCCACTGGGAAATTCAAAATTGCCAGAACATAAGTACAAGGCAGAAGACTTGGTATTTGAGAGAGGGGAAGCCAGTACAAAAGTATCATCTGTGACCTTGAAACGGATGGCCAGTCAGCTGTCGGGTAAGAAAAATATTTTGTAGAATCCCGACAGTGCAGAAGGAGGCCATTCAGTCCATCGAGTCTGCACTGCAATCCCACCTAAACTTTATTCCCGTAACCCCACATAATTACTTGCTAATCCCCTGACACTAGGGTCAACTTAGCATGGCCAATCAACCTAACAAAATATGTCCTCAAACAAAATACTGCTTCCTCTGACATGGTAAATATTATCTAATTTTAAAAGAAGCAAATATTAGGTCATGAAATAGAGTTAACCTGGAATACACCAAAAACATTCCCAGTGTGTCCCTTAGCTAGTTATAAGCAGAATTTTCACACATATATGCACACATGTGAAGAGCATTGCAAGTCAAAAGGATATATTAGAAATTTCGCACGGAGTTCAGGAAGTCCCATCCTGTAAATTGAATCATAGAATCCCTACAGTGCAGAAAGAGGCCATTCAGCCCATCAAGCCTACACTCACTACCATCCCTCCCAGACCCTGTCCCCATAACACCATGCATTCACCCTAGCTGGACCCCGACACTAAAAGACAATTTGGAATGGTCAATCCACCTAACCCACACAGCTTTGGACTATGGGAGGAAACTGGAGCACCCGGAGGAAACCCACGCAGGCACAGGGAGAATGTGCAGACTCCGTACAGACAGTGAAGCCTGAAGCCGGGAATCACTCCCATGAACTTGTTGGCCTTGATTACAGAGCTAGGTAAATTCTGTCTGAATTGTTTTCCAGGGTTACCCAGGCGCCTCCGGTCAACAAGTCTGCTCTGGGATGGAAACACTGAGATGGCGCTGAACCTTCTGCAGGACGATCTTCTCGTTGCGGATCCTGGCACAAGGTCAGAGTTCATCCTTCAGCACGGAAATTTTAAACTTTAAGAGACTGGGATCTGAGGGCACTGCCTCAGAGTAAAGGAACAACCCTTTAGAACTGAGCTGAGGAGGAATTTCTTCAGCCAGAGGGTGGGGAAATCTGTGGAATATATTGCCACAGGAGGCTGTGGAGGCCAGGACATTGAGTGCGTGTAAGATGGAGACAGGTAGATTCTTGATTGGTAAGAGGATCAAAGATTACTGGGAAAAGGCAGGAGAATGGGGTTGAGAAACATATCTGCTATGATTGAATGGCAGAACAGACTCGATGGGCCGAATAACCTAATATCTTATGTCTTAATCTTTTCATGCTTAATAAATGTTACACTCTTTTGTTAAAAGTTAATCAGCAGCCTTGTGACTCTGTTCATCAATGATTGAATGGCAGAGCAGACTCGATGGGCAGAATGGCCTAGCTCTACTCCTATATCTTATGGTAAAGAATTGATGACCAATTAGAATTTATGGATGATTCTTGATTTTTAAAAATAAGATTATATGTCCTTATCCAGTTAAATATTCCACTGTATTGTTAGTTTACACAAATAATTAATGAAGCTTTTCATGGGAGGAGCATAACGGGGTCTGGCTTCAAACCGCCTTGTACAAAACAAAGGGTGAATCGTGTAACTCACTGCACTAACAGCAGAAGCACTTTTAATCTGGTTTTCATCACAGGCATCAGTACAAAAGCTGCTTCAGGATACGTCTGATTGGGACTTTACTGCTACCATGACTGATCTACAAAGCTCCGATGAGATTGCAGTCACAGGCAGATATCCAGGTGGAATGTGTGCATCTTGTGCTGTTACAGTGGGAGTTGCACCTCAGGCAGGAGTTACGGTGCAACTAACCCACATCCGAGACACATTGGGCTCATCCTGAAACTGGAAAATCCCACCCGAGGTCAGTGGACCTTTCCATCGTCCGCCCCTCGCCCACTCCGATTCCTGTGGCAAGCAAACCGGGAAAATCCCGGCCACTGAGTGAAAGAGGAGGTAGATTACAACAACTGGTGTTATTAGTGCTCTGAAGAGACTTTCTAAGCTTGACTGGCAGTCACTGTGTGCCATTCAACATAATGGGCAATGCTTCACATCAGAGTAACAGAAGAATGTTGTGAGATCACACCCACCACTCGCGATCTCATCATTAGCTTTTAAGAGACTTCTGGATGAGTACATGGGATTTAATAGGATTGAGGTTTATAGGTAAGCCTAGTAGGTAGGGATATGATCAGTGCAACTTGTGGGCCGAAGGGCCTGTTTGTGCTGTAGTTTTCTATGTTCTAGCCTAAGCGTGTGGGGGAACCGTTAACAGAAAGTTGTGCATTGGTTTCCTCAGCAAATCCAATTTTACAATCTGATTTTGGGGGCTGGAGCATGTAAGCAGTGTAACCTCCTCACTGAGCAAATAGCTGCTGGTTCGGGAAGACCAGCCAATCAACCTTATAAAAGGTTGAATTGCAAAAGAAGCAAGTGTGATGTGTGAAAAGAAACTTTTTTACACAGCGAGTATTTTGGGTCTGGAATGCACTGCCTGGAAATGTGGTGGAGGCAGGTTCAATCGAGCCATTCGAGGGCAATAAGATGATTATCTGAATAGAAACAAAGTGCAAAGACATGGGGGAAAGCAGGGAAATGTCACTAAGTCATAACACTCGGTGGCACGGTGGTTAGCACTGCTGCCTCACAGCGCCAGGTTCGATTCCAGCTTGGGTCACTGTCTGTGTGGAGTCTGCACATTCTCCCCGTGTCTGCGTGGGTCTCCTCCAGGTGCTCTGGTTTCCTCCCACAGTCTGAAAGACGTGCTAGTTAAGTGCATTGACCATGCTAAATTCTCGCTCAGTGTATACGATCAGGTGCCAGAGTGTGGCGACTAGGGGATTTTCACAGTAACTTTGTCGCAGTGTTAACATAAGCCTACTTGTGACTAATAAAATAAACTTGTTTGGAGAGGGGTGCAGACATGATGGGCCAAATGGCCTCCTCCTGCGCCATAACAGTTCTGGGATTGCCTCCCCTGTGCATACTGGAAGATCTTCACCTTGAGGAGA